>NW_027041896.1:600000-909025 GCF_035048745.1 Mucor velutinosus | reverse complement strand
AGGTTGAGGTTTCTCAAGAGCATTACAGGAAGACCTACTTTCAACTCCAAAACTGCTGGCGGCAGCCCTGAAGGCGAAAGGGTTTGCAAATACTCTGAGGGATAGGCTTGGGTCTCCGTGTTGGTCAGATCAGACTGAGCTGTGTCAGCAGAGTACAGAGTGACCTTTTCCCCAATCACGTTCTCCATCACCTTGCTGTTAATAGCATCAACGTTGACGTTCTTTGAACAGAGAATAGCTCTTCCTTGAAGAAATCACTATTTTGCAGAGGACACTGCAGAACATGCTGAGGATAGATATCTTCAATGAACTGATCAAGATCAGTCATCTGCCTCAAAAAAGAGGGCAAAGCAATGCTGCCAATCATGGATGGTTCATACGACATTTTTCCTATCCAATCTGCAAATTGCCTATCTGTGTCATTGGAGTTGGCAAGTCTCATATTCTCAGTCAGGCTCAGCTTTTGTAATTTGGGCCATAATCTTGACGATTTCAGTGAGGCATTGACGATTTCAGGACGGCCACCTTGCCTAACAACAGGTGGAATTTGAGCAAAATCACCGCCAAGAACAACAGGAATACCACCAAAGGTAACTTCATCACCACGACTACAAATATCACGAAGTGTTCGATCAAAAGCTTCAAAGCAATATCGATGCTGCATTGGCACTTCATCCCAAATTATCAATGATGTCTCTCGAATGAGATCAGCAAGATCATCGTTTTTCTTGATTGCACACACAGACTGCTCGTGGATGTTGAGTGGAATGGCAAAGCGAGAGTGCGACGTACGCCCACCAGGAAGTAGCAAAGCAGCAATGCCAGAGGAGGCAACACAGAGAACAATTTTCCTGGCTTCTATAAAAGTGACAAAGAGTATTGTAAATGAAGGTTTTGCCAGTGCCAGCTGGACCTTGCAAAAAGAAATGTGAGCTATTGGTGTTGCTGTTGATGGAGGAGGTGATGGTATCAAATACGTGCTTCTGGGTAGCGTTCATTTGAGCGTACTTTTGCTGGTACGAAAAGGCTTCTTGATCTTGGAGATATGACATTTCATTGAGTATCAATGAATTGCGCTGTATGCCAGTCATTCTGCTTATCAAGCCATTCCAGTTGAAGAGAGGCAAAGGCAAATTGAACTGACCTAGAGATCTGTCTTGTGCACCAAGAGATGTTTGCAACAGATATAAGCCGTAATCAAGACTTCGCGTTCCATGGTAAAATTCAGCGTCAGGTTGCACGCTGAGCAGCAGCGAATACCCTTTTTGCACGATTGCATGCTCAAGATCATCACAGAAACTTTCACAGAATTGATCCCAAATCTGAACAGGCGATACCAATGAGTTGAACATGAGCGCAGAGACAAACATTGAACGCATTGCGTAGCCAGAGGCAAAGGTAGCAGCTTCTTCAAAGGCTCTGGTCCATTCTCCATCATCTTCGATCAAATGCAGCATCATACAGGCCTCGCGAAAGGTGGCGTACTCGTGATTATTGACAGTTCTCAGATGAGAAAACGACATGGCTCCTCTGACAACTGTGAGCAGCAGACGCAGATAATACCTCTCGCCGGCAGCAGGATTGCAGTAATACATGCGCCCATTGACATTCTACTCGAAGACCTAGGCTTCCACTTTTTTGCATTCTGCTGCCAAGTCATATGTCAGGGAACTCTTGATAAAGCAACGGTCGAAAACCGGGTTTGCCGTGATTTGCATGGTTGTAATGAAAGTAAGCCATCAAAGTAGAGCGACTCTCTCTCAATACTTTGTCAATTTTCTCCTGTGGCCATTGGGGGATCAAAATAACAGGTGCTCGTTTTCAAGATGCACAGCAAGTGGAGTAACAGATGGGCTTTCCTCATGCATTGGGAATTCAAACAACCTCCATGCAGCTTCAACAGGACTAATATAACGGCCCCATTTAGATACTTGGCTACTTCGTTATCTGAGTTGTTGCTGTGGTAGTGGCATTCTGCTGTTTTCAGTGGCTGTGGTGGTGGCTGTCAGTTTTTTAGCGTTGTCTGATCAGAGCCTTGTTTAAAATATACTTGTTTGATGTACATTGATTGCCTGGACGCCTACCACATACTTCGACATTTACATGGGCATATGTATTTTTTTGACAATAAGGGTTGTATGGCACCCCCCACTCATTCGTCATGTGGAAATCGCGGTAGACACCCAACTTGTCCTTGACGCGCACCTGATGAGAACGACCATCTCTTCTTCTTCTATAAGTAGGATAACCATCAGCACTGTCACCGTTACTGGCTGGTAGTTTTGGGAAATTTCTTGAGCATACATCATTGCCAAAAGCATCTTGTACCATACACGGAGACTTTGAGTTTAGCTCGCCACATGGGCCATGCATCATATTGCGAGTGATGATTGCATGCAATTCAGGTTCTTCTTCAACATTTGGGATCTCAGCGCAAATGATCTGATCAATCCTCTCTGGCGTATCAAATCTATCTGTTTTGCATCCAAAAACAATAGCATATGAACCGTGAGGGAGACCACGCTTTTGATACTCAATAGTCCTTACAATGCTTTATAACGCCAAAGGACCTTTCTGTCTTTCAGTCTTTAAGCAGCTCTCGTGCTTAAGGTTGAATACTCGAGCAACCAAGTCGGGGCGATCAGCGGCCTGTTTGGCCCTGGCAACAATTCATCTTGGATTCTCCCTCCAGTTTGGGTTGGCAGTAAATGTGATGAATAACGTTGGCTTACCAAAGAATCTAGAGATAGCCATTGCATTTTGATATAGCTGCATCATGAATCGCGGTCCACCAGTGAAGCTACTGGGCAAGATGAACGTCTTTCCCACCTGTTCGAGGGTCTGAGTCAGCAGCAGAGGTAGCATCAGCAAAGTCCTTTATATACACATCAGCGTCGAAGATTCGTCTGATTGACTTTGATCCAGTTTCAGTTTTGTTTGCTCACAGATTGCCCAGGCATCAATCACATATTGTTGAAATAGACGTCTTGACAAAAAAATGATCTTGTGACTCGTTGTTTCTAACATGCAATCGAAATCTGTAGAACACGCCCTGGGTAAGTCGGCTATCTGACACTTGTTGTTGTTGTGTTGCTCTGCTGGTGTCTCATCTTCTTCGCTCTCAATAATCATGGCATCAGCAGTTTGCGCTGACGATTTGCAGTCTTTGGCCCCAATTCCACCCATATTCACCTCTAGGAAAAAGCAAGGCATAATGAAGAGGCATATATGCAGCATGCGTCTCATTGATACGCTTAAACTGGCCTTGAGCCCTGGCCGAGGTAATTGCTACGATATGTGATCAAAAATATCTCTGAAACTCCTGTCAGAACACTCGTTTGGAATGATGGCAGCAATCTTCGTTGACAGTTGGCAGATTTTGAGTGCGTCTGTCCTGGCCAACAACCAATTCCATTTGCATCTGAGGACTGAGCCTGATTGTGAGCATTCTCGCTAACACCATCTTGAGCTTGCCTCTCCTCTTCTTCTTTCAGGATTTCGTGAGCATGTTTGTAGATGCTTACAAATGGATTGCCACAAACTACAGGATCAGCAATCATTTCACTCAGTTGCTCAATGATCGTGTCGTCCAATCCTTGATTTCTGGGGTCTGCACAGCGAATCGCAGCGGCATACTCTGGGTCGTAAACGTACAGCTGGCTATACTTTGGCACATTGCTCAAATTTAGTGGTGCTTGCAAGTGATAGAGTTCCCATGAACACGAACCGGCGTGATGCCGCCTCTCATCTCATTCTCTCTATCCCTTTGGAGCTGCTCAGGCGTAGCATCGGTGCCAAATGATGTAAATGCGAACAAAGTGTTGTATTGTCGCATGTGCTGCAAAAAATGAGAGGATCGAGGATGGCTTCCGTTGATCAAGCTATTTAAAGGCTCGGGAGGCTCTGCAAAAGGGCAAGACAGCTCTACCTTTTTTGCAGCAAGCAATGAAAGCAGTTGTCGTTTACTCGCTGTTGAACAGCCCTCTCTGCGGCCCAATGCAAAGCTCCACATCCATCACATTGGTTGTCCATTCTGCCCAAATCTGAACGTTGTACTCTTCCAAGTTCTTGATACAAACGCTGCAGGTGCTCTTGGTGTTCTTCGATTCGCCAATCTTCTTTGCCTGGCGTAATTTCGCGCTCGTTCCTGAATTTGAGTACAAACAAAATAAACCATTGCGTCTCAGGGTTTTATTAGGCGTTAAAAGCCATTTTACTTACTCGACATGAATCACATTTCCGATAAGCATAGTCTACTGGAAGAGCAGCTCTACAGGTCGTGCAGTGTCTTGTTTGAATAGTAGGAGGCATATTATTACGTACGTATAATAACAAAAAGCAATGTATCAAATTTTTTTTTGGTGCCTTATATTCTTGGTGGAGGGGCTAAGCCCCCTCCCCCAAACCCCCTCCCCATTGCCGGCTTCGCCGGTGGTTATGCCCTCGTTTGTTCTGGCTTTTAATACTATTAAATTTTAAAAGGATATGATTGGCTTGTCTACTTTTTTTGAATGTTTTACAGTATATATATTAGACTAGCCGATCTATCTCGCTACGCTCGATGACGGCGTCGCCCTGCGGGCTCTGGCCGAAGACATTTCAAATCAGAGATAATAAAAATTTGGTATATCAAGTAGGTTTTAAACAATGATTATATTCGATTCGAAGATTTTAAAACAAAAAATAGACTTGAAACTTGATTGAGACGACAGGAGTTGGGAGTTACAGACCAACTTTTTTTATACAGCATTTATATTATATAATACTTCTGGGTAGACAACATTCTCTGTCCGAGTCGCATTTTCTGGCAGTAGAATTGTCATACCATTTGCAGATGTTGCTCTCGAGATGGCAACATAGAGTTGGCCATGTGTGAAAACAGGACTCCTGAGGTCTACAGCGACTTTTCTAAGGGATTGCCCCTGAGACTTGTTGATTGTCATCGCAAAAGACACTTTTACAGGGAACTGTTTCCTAGTCAAAATAAATGGTAATGTACCAGGCAATGTTGATAATGTAAAGCGAGGAATCAACTCTACTGCACCTGACCCTCCGAGGATTTTCACCTTGAGGACATACTGTCCAATTTGCTGAATGATCAGCCTTGTACCATTGCACAAACCTCTTTCAGGGTTGAGGTTTCTCAAGAGCATTACAGGAAGACCTACTTTCAACTCCAAAACTGCTGGCGGCAGCCCTGAAGGCGAAAGGGTTTGCAAATACTCTGAGGGATAGGCTTGGGTCTCCGTGTTGGTCAGATCAGACTGAGCTGTGTCAGCAGAGTACAGAGTGACCTTTTCCCCAATCACGTTCTCCATCACCTTGCTGTTAATAGCATCAACGTTGACGTTCTTTGAACAGAGAATAGCTCTTTCCTTGAAGAAATCACTATTTTGCAGAGGACACTGCAGAACATGCTGAGGATAGATATCTTCAATGAACTGATCAAGATCAGTCATCTGCCTCAAAAAAGAGGGCAAAGCAATGCTGCCAATCATGGATGGTTCATACGACATTTTTCCTATCCAATCTGCAAATTGCCTATCTGTGTCATTGGAGTTGGCAAGTCTCATATTCTCAGTCAGGCTCAGCTTTTGTAATTTGGGCCATAATCTTGACGATTTCAGTGAGGCATTGACGATTTCAGGACGGCCACCTTGCCTAACAACAGGTGGAATTTGAGCAAAATCACCGCCAAGAACAACAGGAATACCACCAAAGGTAACTTCATCACCACGACTACAAATATCACGAAGTGTTCGATCAAAAGCTTCAAAGCAATATCGATGCTGCATTGGCACTTCATCCCAAATTATCAATGATGTCTCTCGAATGAGATCAGCAAGATCATCGTTTTTCTTGATTGCACACACAGACTGCTCGTGGATGTTGAGTGGAATGGCAAAGCGAGAGTGCGACGTACGCCCACCAGGAAGTAGCAAAGCAGCAATGCCAGAGGAGGCAACACAGAGAACAATTTTTCCTTGGCTTCTATAAAAGTGACAAAGAGTATTGTAAATGAAGGTTTTGCCAGTGCCAGCTGGACCTTGCAAAAAGAAATGTGAGCTATTGGTGTTGCTGTTGATGGAGGAGGTGATGGTATCAAATACGTGCTTCTGGGTAGCGTTCATTTGAGCGTACTTTTGCTGGTACGAAAAGGCTTCTTGATCTTGGAGATATGACATTTCATTGAGTATCAATGAATTGCGCTGTATGCCAGTCATTCTGCTTATCAAGCCATTCCAGTTGAAGAGAGGCAAAGGCAAATTGAACTGACCTAGAGATCTGTCTTGTGCACCAAGAGATGTTTGCAACAGATATAAGCCGTAATCAAGACTTCGCGTTCCATGGTAAAATTCAGCGTCAGGTTGCACGCTGAGCAGCAGCGAATACCCTTTTTGCACGATTGCATGCTCAAGATCATCACAGAAACTTTCACAGAATTGATCCCAAATCTGAACAGGCGATACCAATGAGTTGAACATGAGCGCAGAGACAAACATTGAACGCATTGCGTAGCCAGAGGCAAAGGTAGCAGCTTCTTCAAAGGCTCTGGTCCATTCTCCATCATCTTCGATCAAATGCAGCATCATACAGGCCTCGCGAAAGGTGGCGTACTCGTGATTATTGACAGTTCTCAGATGAGAAAACGACATGGCTCCTCTGACAACTGTGAGCAGCAGACGCAGATAATACCTCTCGCCGGCAGCAGGATTGCAGTAATACATGCGCCCAATTGACATTCTACTCGAAGACCTAGGCTTCCACTTTTTTGCATTCTGCTGCCAAGTCATATGTTCAGGGAACTCTTGATAAAGCAACGGTCGAAAACCGGGTTTGCCGTGATTTGCATGGTTGTAATGAAAGTAAGCCATCAAAGTAGAGCGACTCTCTCTCAATACTTTGTCAATTTTCTCCTGTGGCCATTGGGGATCAAAATAAACAGGTTGCTCGTTTTCAAGATGCACAGCAAGTGGAGTAACAGATGGGCTTTCCTCATGCATTGGGAATTCAAACAACCTCCATGCAGCTTCAACAGGACTAATATAACGGCCATTTAGATACTTGGCTACTTCGTTATTCTGAGTTGTTGCTGTGGTAGTGGCATTTGCTGTTTCAGTGGCTGTGGTGGTGGCTGTAGTTTTGAGCGTTGTCTGATCAGAGCCTTTGTAAATATACTTGTTGATGTACTTGATTGCCTGGACGCTACCACATACTTCGACATTTACATGGGCATTGTATTTTTTTGACAAATAAGGGTTGTATGGCACCACCCACTCATTCGTCATGTGGAAATCGCGGTAGACACCCAACTTGTCCTTGACGCGCACCTGATGAGAACGACCATCTCTTCTTCTTCTATAAGTAGGATAACCATCAGCACTGGTCACCGTTACTGGCTGGTAGTTTTTGGGAAATTTCTTTGAGCATACATCATTGCCAAAAGCATCTTGTACCATACACGGAGACTTTGAGTTTAGCTCGCCACATGGGCCATGCATCATATTGCGAGTGATGATTGCATGCAATTCAGGTTCTTCTTCAACATTTGGGATCTCAGCGCAAATGATCTGATCAATCCTCTCTGGCGTATCAAATCTATCTGTTTCTGCATCCAAAAACAATAGCATATGACCGTGAGGGAGACCACGCTTTTGATACTCAATAGTCCTTACAATGCCTTTATAACAGCCAAAGACCTTTCTGTCTTTCAAGTCTTTAAGCAGCTCTCGGTGCTTAAGGTTGAATACTCGAGCAACCAAGTCGGGGCGATCAGCGGCTGTTTGGCCTGGCAACAATTCATCTTGGATCTCCCTCCAGTTTGGGTTGGCAGTAAATGTGATGAATAACGTTGGCTTACCAAAGAATCTAGAGATAGCCATTGCATTTTGATATAGCTGCATCATGAATCGCGGTCCACCAGTGAAGCTACTGGGCAAGATGAACGTCTTTCCCACCTGTTCGAGGTCTGAGTCAGCAGCAGAGGTAGCATCAGCAAGTCCTTTATACACATCAGCGCGAAGATTCGTCTGATTGACTTTGATCCAGTTCAGTTTTGTTTGCTCACAGATTGCCCAGGCATCAATCACATATTGTTGAAATAGACGTCTTGACAAAAAAATGATCTTTGACTCGTTGTTTCTAACATGCAATCGAAATCTGTAGAACACGCCCTGGGTAAGTCGGCTATCTGACACTTGTTGTTGTTGTTGTTGCTCTGCTGGTGTCTCATCTTCTTCGCTCTCAATAATCATGGCATCAGCAGTTTGCGCTGACGATTGCAGTCTTTGGCCCCAATTCCACCCATATTCACCTCTAGGAAAAAGCAAAGCATAATGAAGAGGCATATATGCAGCATGCGTCTCATTGATACGCTTAAACTGGCCTTGAGCCCTGGCCGAGGAATTGCTACGATATGTGATCAAAATATCTCTGAAACTCCTGTCAGAACACTCGTTTGGAATGATGGCAGCAATCTCGTTGACAGTTGGCAGATTTTGAGTGCGTCTGTCCTGGCCAACAACCAATTCCATTTGCATCTGAGGACTGAGCCTGATGTGAGCATTCTCGCTAACACCATCTTGAGCTTGCCTCTCCTCTTCTTCTTTCAGGATTTCGTGAGCATGTTTGTAGATGCTTACAAATGGATTGCCACAAACTACAGGATCAGCAATCATTTCACTCAGTTGCTCAATGATCGTGTCGTCCAATCCTTGATTTCTGGGGTCTGCACAGCGAATCGCAGCGGCATACTCTGGGTCGTAAACGTACAGCTGGCTATACTTTGGCACATTGCTCAAATTTAGTGGTGCTTGCAAGTGATAGAGTTCCCCATGAACACGAACCGGCGTGATGCCGCCTCTCATCTCATTCTCTCTATCCCTTTGGAGCTGCTCAGGCGTAGCATCGGTGCCAAATGATGTAAATGCGAACAAAGTGTTGTATTGTCGCATGTGCTGCAAAAAATGAGAGGATCGAGGATGGCTTCCGTTGATCAAGCTATTTAAAGGCTCGGGAGGCTCTTGCAAAAGGGGCAAGACAGCTCTACCTTTTTTGCAGCAAGCATGAAAGCAGTTGTCGTTTACTCGCTGTTGAACAGCCCTCTCTGCGGCCCAATGCAAAGCTCCACATCCATCACATTGGTTGTCCATTCTGCCCAAATCTGAACGTTGTACTCTTCCAAGTTCTGATACAAACGCTGCAGGTGCTCTTGGTGTTCTTCGATTCGCCAATCTTCTTTGCCTGGCGTAATTTCGCGCTCGTTCCTGAATTTGAGTACAAACAAAATAAACCATTGCGTCTCAGGGTTTTATTAGGCGTTAAAAGCCATTTTACTTACTCGACATGAATCACATTTCCGATAAGCATAGTCTACTGGAAGAGCAGCTCTACAGGTCGTGCAGTGTCTTGTTTGAATAGTAGGAGGCATATTATTACGTACGTATAATAACAAAAAGCAATGTATCAAATTTTTTTTTTGGTGCCTTATATTCTTGGTGGAGGGGCTAAGCCCCCTCCCCCAAACCCCCTCCCCATTGCCGGCTTCGCCGGTGGTTATGCCCTCGTTTGTTCTGGCTTTTAATACTATTAAATTTTAAAAGGATATGATTGGCTTGTCTACTTTTTTTGAATGTTTTACAGTATATATATTAGACTAGCCGATCTATCTCGCTACGCTCGATGACGGCGTCGCCCTGCGGGCTCTGGCCGAAGACATTTCAAATCAGAGATAATAAAAATTTGGTATATCAAGTAGGTTTTAAACAATGATTATATTCGATTCGAAGATTTTAAAACAAAAAATAGACTTGAAACTTGATTGAGACGACAGGAGTTGGGAGTTACAGACCAACTTTTTTTATACAGCATTTATATTATATAATACTTCTGGGTAGACAACATTCTCTGTCCGAGTCGCATTTTCTGGCAGTAGAATTGTCATACCATTTGCAGATGTTGCTCTCGAGATGGCAACATAGAGTTGGCCATGTGTGAAAACAGGACTCCTGAGGTCTACAGCGACTTTTCTAAGGGATTGCCCCTGAGACTTGTTGATTGTCATCGCAAAAGACACTTTTACAGGGAACTGTTTCCTAGTCAAAATAAATGGTAATGTACCAGGCAATGTTGATAATGTAAAGCGAGGAATCAACTCTACTGCACCTGACCCTCCGAGGATTTTCACCTTGAGGACATACTGTCCAATTTGCTGAATGATCAGCCTTGTACCATTGCACAAACCTCTTTCAGGGTTGAGGTTTCTCAAGAGCATTACAGGAAGACCTACTTTCAACTCCAAAACTGCTGGCGGCAGCCCTGAAGGCGAAAGGGTTTGCAAATACTCTGAGGGATAGGCTTGGGTCTCCGTGTTGGTCAGATCAGACTGAGCTGTGTCAGCAGAGTACAGAGTGACCTTTTCCCCAATCACGTTCTCCATCACCTTGCTGTTAATAGCATCAACGTTGACGTTCTTTGAACAGAGAATAGCTCTTTCCTTGAAGAAATCACTATTTTGCAGAGGACACTGCAGAACATGCTGAGGATAGATATCTTCAATGAACTGATCAAGATCAGTCATCTGCCTCAAAAAAGAGGGCAAAGCAATGCTGCCAATCATGGATGGTTCATACGACATTTTTCCTATCCAATCTGCAAATTGCCTATCTGTGTCATTGGAGTTGGCAAGTCTCATATTCTCAGTCAGGCTCAGCTTTTGTAATTTGGGCCATAATCTTGACGATTTCAGTGAGGCATTGACGATTTCAGGACGGCCACCTTGCCTAACAACAGGTGGAATTTGAGCAAAATCACCGCCAAGAACAACAGGAATACCACCAAAGGTAACTTCATCACCACGACTACAAATATCACGAAGTGTTCGATCAAAAGCTTCAAAGCAATATCGATGCTGCATTGGCACTTCATCCCAAATTATCAATGATGTCTCTCGAATGAGATCAGCAAGATCATCGTTTTTCTTGATTGCACACACAGACTGCTCGTGGATGTTGAGTGGAATGGCAAAGCGAGAGTGCGACGTACGCCCACCAGGAAGTAGCAAAGCAGCAATGCCAGAGGAGGCAACACAGAGAACAATTTTTCCTTGGCTTCTATAAAAGTGACAAAGAGTATTGTAAATGAAGGTTTTGCCAGTGCCAGCTGGACCTTGCAAAAAGAAATGTGAGCTATTGGTGTTGCTGTTGATGGAGGAGGTGATGGTATCAAATACGTGCTTCTGGGTAGCGTTCATTTGAGCGTACTTTTGCTGGTACGAAAAGGCTTCTTGATCTTGGAGATATGACATTTCATTGAGTATCAATGAATTGCGCTGTATGCCAGTCATTCTGCTTATCAAGCCATTCCAGTTGAAGAGAGGCAAAGGCAAATTGAACTGACCTAGAGATCTGTCTTGTGCACCAAGAGATGTTTGCAACAGATATAAGCCGTAATCAAGACTTCGCGTTCCATGGTAAAATTCAGCGTCAGGTTGCACGCTGAGCAGCAGCGAATACCCTTTTTGCACGATTGCATGCTCAAGATCATCACAGAAACTTTCACAGAATTGATCCCAAATCTGAACAGGCGATACCAATGAGTTGAACATGAGCGCAGAGACAAACATTGAACGCATTGCGTAGCCAGAGGCAAAGGTAGCAGCTTCTTCAAAGGCTCTGGTCCATTCTCCATCATCTTCGATCAAATGCAGCATCATACAGGCCTCGCGAAAGGTGGCGTACTCGTGATTATTGACAGTTCTCAGATGAGAAAACGACATGGCTCCTCTGACAACTGTGAGCAGCAGACGCAGATAATACCTCTCGCCGGCAGCAGGATTGCAGTAATACATGCGCCCAATTGACATTCTACTCGAAGACCTAGGCTTCCACTTTTTTGCATTCTGCTGCCAAGTCATATGTTCAGGGAACTCTTGATAAAGCAACGGTCGAAAACCGGGTTTGCCGTGATTTGCATGGTTGTAATGAAAGTAAGCCATCAAAGTAGAGCGACTCTCTCTCAATACTTTGTCAATTTTCTCCTGTGGCCATTGGGGATCAAAATAAACAGGTTGCTCGTTTTCAAGATGCACAGCAAGTGGAGTAACAGATGGGCTTTCCTCATGCATTGGGAATTCAAACAACCTCCATGCAGCTTCAACAGGACTAATATAACGGCCATTTAGATACTTGGCCACTTCGTTATTCTGAGTTGTTGCTGTGGTAGTGGCATTTGCTGTTTCAGTGGCTGTGGTGGTGGTTGTAGTTTTGAGCGTTGTCTGATCAGAGCCTTTGTAAATATACTTGTTGATGTACTTAATTGCCTGGACGCTACCACATACTTCGACATTTACATGGGCATTGTATTTTTTTGACAAATAAGGGTTGTATGGCACCACCCACTCATTCGTCATGTGGAAATCGCGGTAGACACCCAACTTGTCCTTGACGCGCACCTGATGAGAACGACCATCTCTTCTTCTTCTATAAGTAGGATAACCATCAGCACTGGTCACCGTTACTGTCTGGTAGTTTTTGGGAAATTTTTTTGAGCATACATCATTGCCAAAAGCATCTTGTACCATACACGGAGACTTTGAGTTTAGCTCGCCACATGGGCCATGCATCATATTGCGAGTGATGATTGCATGCAATTCAGGTTCTTCTTCAACATTTGGGATCTCAGCGCAAATGATCTGATCAATCCTCTCTGGCGTATCAAATCTATCTGTTTCTGCATCCAAAAACAATAGCATATGACCGTGAGGGAGACCACGCTTTTGATACTCAATAGTCCTTACAATGCCTTTATAACAGCCAAAGACCTTTCTGTCTTTCAAGTCTTTAAGCAGCTCTCGGTGCTTAAGGTTGAATACTCGAGCAACCAAGTCGGGGCGATCAGCGGCTGTTTGGCCTGGCAACAATTCATCTTGGATCTCCCTCCAGTTTGGGTTGGCAGTAAATGTGATGAATAACGTTGGCTTACCAAAGAATCTAGAGATAGCCATTGCATTTTGATATAGCTGCATCATGAATCGCGGTCCACCAGTGAAGCTACTGGGCAAGATGAACGTCTTTCCCACCTGTTCGAGGTCTGAGTCAGCAGCAGAGGTAGCATCAGCAAGTCCTTTATACACATCAGCGCGAAGATTCGTCTGATTGACTTTGATCCAGTTCAGTTTTGTTTGCTCACAGATTGCCCAGGCATCAATCACATATTGTTGAAATAGACGTCTTGACAAAAAAATGATCTTTGACTCGTTGTTTCTAACATGCAATCGAAATCTGTAGAACACGCCTTGGGTAAGTCGGCTATCTGACACTTGTGGTTGTTGTTGTTGTTGTTGCTCTGCTGGTGTCTCATCTTCTTCGCTCTCAATAATCATGGCATCAGCAGTTTGCGCTGACGATTGCAGTCTTTGGCCCCAATTCCACCCATATTCACCTCTAGGAAAAAGCAAAGCATAATGAAGAGGCATATATGCAGCATGCGTCTCATTGATACGCTTAAACTGGCCTTGAGCCCTGGCCGAGGAATTGCTACGATATGTGATCAAAATATCTCTGAAACTCCTGTCAGAACACTCGTTTGGAATGATGGCAGCAATCTCGTTGACAGTTGGCAGATTTTGAGTGCGTCTGTCCTGGCCAACAACCAATTCCATTTGCATCTGAGGACTGAGCCTGATGTGAGCATTCTCGCTAACACCATCTTGAGCTTGCCTCTCCTCTTCTTCTTTCAGGATTTCGTGAGCATGTTTGTAGATGCTTACAAATGGATTGCCACAAACTACAGGATCAGCAATCATTTCACTCAGTTGCTCAATGATCGTGTCGTCCAATCCTTGATTTCTGGGGTCTGCACAGCGAATCGCAGCGGCATACTCTGGGTCGTAAACGTACAGCTGGCTATACTTTGGCACATTGCTCAAATTTAGTGGTGCTTGCAAGTGATAGAGTTCCCCATGAACACGAACCGGCGTGATGCCGCCTCTCATCTCATTCTCTCTATCCCTTTGGAGCTGCTCAGGCGTAGCATCGGTGCCAAATGATGTAAATGCGAACAAAGTGTTGTATTGTCGCATGTGCTGCAAAAAATGAGAGGATCGAGGATGGCTTCCGTTGATCAAGCTATTTAAAGGCTCGGGAGGCTCTTGCAAAAGGGGCAAGACAGCTCTACCTTTTTTGCAGCAAGCATGAAAGCAGTTGTCGTTTACTCGCTGTTGAACAGCCCTCTCTGCGGCCCAATGCAAAGCTCCACATCCATCACATTGGTTGTCCATTCTGCCCAAATCTGAACGTTGTACTCTTCCAAGTTCTGATACAAACGCTGCAGGTGCTCTTGGTGTTCTTCGATTCGCCAATCTTCTTTGCCTGGCGTAATTTCGCGCTCGTTCCTGAATTTGAGTACAAACAAAATAAACCATTGCGTCTCAGGGTTTTATTAGGCGTTAAAAGCCATTTTACTTACTCGACATGAATCACATTTCCGATAAGCATAGTCTACTGGAAGAGCAGCTCTACAGGTCGTGCAGTGTCTTGTTTGAATAGTAGGAGGCATATTATTACGTACGTATAATAACAAAAAGCAATGTATCAAATTTTTTTTTTGGTGCCTTATATTCTTGGTGGAGGGGCTAAGCCCCCTCCCCCAAACCCCCTCCCCATTGCCGGCTTCGCCGGTGGTTATGCCCTCGTTTGTTCTGGCTTTTAATACTATTAAATTTTAAAAGGATATGATTGGCTTGTCTATTTTTTTTTCATAGTTTTCCAGTATATATATTTTAGATAGATCTTTTTGGGTTATTATTCTAACCATCTGCTTTTGTCTTTTGACCATCGATGCCTCCTCTTTTTTAACCAGCGCCATGTCTCTTTCTCTCTTTCTAAATAGCCTCCCCTCGTAAAAAGCCAAAAGAGTAAATCAATGGTTGATGCAGGATGAAAAATCATGTCGTCGAAATAAGAATTGCGTCGCAAAATTTGATTTGGAAAATTCCCTTTAATTTAACCATACCAAGGAAGGGTTCCATAAACAAAGAGCAAATCCTTGGTAAAAATAGAGACGAATGACCATGACAAACAGTTCTTCATTGGGCCGTGCTTATTTATAAGGGGAGAAATGAGAAGAGCCAAAGGACTATAAATACAAACTCGTATTCTCTCTTTCTCTTCTTTTTCATACAATCCTATCAACTTATTACCTTTTAAAAGCTCATAATGCAATCTTCAGTTACATCAACAGCTAGAAACAATCGTGTACTATCCACATCTAGCAACAGTAGCAATAGTAGCACACACAGCAATCCTGGAAAGCTCATGTCAATTTCATCCATCATTGCTGCTTCTCCTCCCATGTATGCGTCCTCCTCATCCACAACTCATAAGCTATACCACAAGGAAGCCATGGAGCGTAGAGCATCTGCACCAAGTCATCCTTACAATCACCCTCAAAGATACCCTTCCGCTTTCTTTCGTTCGCCACCCACTTCGCCTGAAGACAAATTATTCGAATCCTCTGTCCCTTCATCACCCCCTTCTTCTGTTTCATCTTTATCGTCGCCGAAGCGATCCTCTTATCACCAGCACCAGCAACAACAGCAACAACAGCAAAACCAGTATAAACTGCAGCATGAACAGCAGCAAAGACGTATCAGTAAGCTCATGCTAGACGATGACGAAGATGATGATTTAATGGACGATCAAGACCCATCTCAACCACCATTGACACTGCAAGAGCGTAGGTTGAGAAACAAAGCAGCATCAGCTAAATATCGTCAAAAGAAGAATCAGCAGCAAAACGAAATGAGATTAATGATTGGCCGTTTATCAGAGCAAAATGCAGTGCTGGAACGTCAATTGCAAGAAGTTCGACATGAAAACGAACGACTAAAAGCAACCACTGATAGATTAAGGGGTAAAATGGTTGCCAAAAAGATGCTCAAAAAATGGATTGGCAGACAATCTTCTACTGCTGCCGCCGCCGCTGCTGCTGCTGCTGCTGCTGGTGGAAACGCCAATCATGCCTCCTCTGATGTCCCTAAACATCACCACCATCATTATTCAAGTGACAATAATGGCAATTTCAACTACTCTGCATTATCCCTTAGTAGTAATAATAGCGAGCATGATGACGGTATCAATGCAGTCGTTGCCACAATTTCTAGTGATCATGATGAAGATGATGAGCTTGAGAGCATGAGTTCAGAGTAGAAAAAAGAAACCCCTATATATTATATACATTTAAGCATTTCAAACACACATGTACACTACTCCCCCCCACTATTACTACTACAATTTACTACCTCTCTTTCACTCTTTTTTCTTTTTTAAAACAATCATTATATACACATCCATTCTACATATACACACCAGAGTGATAATGCCAACTCAATTATATATACATAAAAAAGGTCATTCTGTTATGCCTGCATTTTAGAAACACATGAATAGTTTATTCAATATAGTTAAAACGACTAGAAGAGTCCCATTTCTGAGCCCACCACCTGCAGGCATTCTTTAATCAAACCAACAACTACATCATCTTGGCATGTAATCATACTACACAGAGAAGGATACAAATAGAATAAATGTGCTCTTGGTCCAGACAAAAGCATTTGTTTCACAGCGTCTAGTAAACAAATATACACATCAGATGAGGTTATTTTGCCATTCTGGACATGTAAAACTTACTACTGCCATCATCATCATTGAGAGTCATGATGTCTTCTTGCAATTTCAGCTGAATTGATTGTTTTAAAAGAAACAGTATCTCCTCTTTACGCACTCTACAATATAGAATAAACCAGGTCAGTAAAACACGTACATTATCTTTCCCGTCTTCATCCCCTATCATGTATAAACAAAAAAGCAAGTTCTCTTCTCACCCCATCAAGTACCTGGGGAACGGGCATCGTCCTAGTAAAGGTTCATCTGCAGTATAATTTCGAAGAATGGTCTCACATCGCTCGAGTAACACGGGAAACACTACTTTAGCTATTCTCTTGCGCACCTCTGGGAAGTCTATAAATGATGTATCCGATCATATCAGTAGAGTGTTTCAGGTAAGTTTGTATATCTGGTTACCTTGTTTCTCGCAGGAACAGAGTGAAAATAACGTCATGAATGATGCATAAGCAAACGACTCTTTCATGACAGGCACAATGGTACCTGTGGTGCCTGCAATATCGCTTGATCTATCATTGGTGTCCTCAATGTAATAGAGTCGAGAGCTTTCTCGAATCACAGATACCAGCTTCTCAATCACTTCAAGAGGAACTGTCGGTTGCCCCATATGAACCACAATGTCGTTTTGTATGACACTGAGGACTGAAATATCAAAGTGCTCGTCCACGTCCAGCTCTTCGATCTTCATGCTTTCAGGAGGCGAACTAGGCGACAAGAGACTTCCTTCTAAAATATCTACAAGTGTGCGCCAAACGCCACAGAATCTCTCGGTGGGGACATCTATCATGTGTAGCGTGAGTATCGCCATGCTGGATTTGCGTCCATCATAGACAAACCTTCTCCAAACGCCTCCAATGTCTCTAATCCAGGCTTCAACACCTCCAAAAGACCCGTGGTAGCCAATTTCCATAAGGGCGTTTTATCGTCACCATGTTTGAATGAAGGAGGGCAATCGTACTTCAGCTTCATGGGCAAGCCATAAGCGCCAATGATACGTTCGAAAACACCCTCTGTGTACAGTGACAGTACATTAACATGCGCTTGAAACAGAGTGGCAACCAAGGTGTTGCACTTTTTGTTGAGTGCAATGTAAGTGACAGTAGAAAACTTGCGTTGGCTTGGTGGGATGTAACCACGATTCTTATTCTGACCATCTTCAGGAGGACTGAGAAATGCAAGCGTCATGTATTCTGCTAGGTCTGCTAGCACTAAAGGAGGCACGCCGTCTGTATTCATATCCAGTGTCTGCACAGCTTCCAGCACTGCTTCCTGCAAGGGTGAGACGTGATCTACGTCTGGTCGGTATTGAGGGCTCGTAGAATACACCAGCACGTTGCGTAGCACACTCAGAAGTGAACTGACATCTTCCAGCGTAAAGTTGCGTGAGATGAGTTTGTAGAGATCGGTAAACAAGGTGACAAAGGATGTCAAGGCATCTTGGGTAAAATCGTCAGAAATGGGTGCCACGCTGGAAGACGATAGTGAGAGTGTCAGTGATTGGAGTTTGGCGTCGTCATCTGCCAGCCAGTTCTTGCTGTTGCTGCTATCATAAGTAATATCGCCCTTGTTTCCTTCCATGGACTGGCTGATGCCTCTTCCAATGATTTGCCATGTATTCCACGCTCTTCGCCACAGATCCATCAGCTTGGCAGTGTCTTTAAAGTTGGGGTCAATCGTAACAATCGCTTTGAAGCTCTTGATGCTTGCAAGCGATACTTCTTGGCTGGAGCGAAGACATGAGTCCTCTAAATGAGCCAACAGAAGCGTAAATGCACGCTGGAAGTGCTCCAGTCCATGCAAGTCTTGCAAAAAGTCTTGGAATATGCTTGAGATGCCAGTGAGAATCAGCACCTTGGTCTCATCCCATTGCTTGTCAGCTGTGTCTCTCGAGTGGTGCAGCATGAATCCTGATGAATCACGGTCGTTGACAGAAGGCGAAGATGCTTTGCTGAGGGACATCTTTGAGGCACGGATAGACGACATTTTGATAGAGTCTAACAAGGGAAACAGCACCTCCCAAATACAGGCATTCCACAGATGTGGACCCAGTACATGGCCATTCATGGTAATCGTTCTAAACAAAGTTTGATTAGCACCATTGCGCACCTCAGGACGCCAGTCAATGCAAGTGTGTGATAGCTGGAGCAACAGGAGCATCCATAAGATGCTGTATGTCTTGGGGTTACTGTCGTCTTCGTTGCTGAGGGCCAGATCAATGTTGATGCTTTCTTTATCGATCTTTTCTTCTGCTTGCGTGCTTTCTTTGCCGAGATCAATGCGCCTGGTTTGAATGAAGTCTGACAGATTCCATAGCAGTCCAACTGCTGTCAAGCTGATGTTGAGATCGTCACTCTGCATGCCAAAAGAGCCTAGTGTAGCAATACATTGACGCAAGCAATCTGGTGACAAGAGCGACAGAAAATCAGTGCAGATCAATTGAAGACTAGAAAAGGCGACCTTGATCAATCCAGTGGCTGACTTGGGCCCAGCAGTAGCCATGATGCTACCTGCCATGATAGAAGAAGCAGTGGTATCAATGCTGGATCGTTCGTTGGTCTTGATCTCAGGGCTAGCAACAGGTGTTTCCTCGTCATTGTCGTCGGCTTGTTGGTTGTCCACATCAGCGCTTGCAGAGGGAGGTCCTATGGCACATACGGCAACATGTCGCAACATGTCCAGAATCAGGCCCCATCCACAGGTAAATGAATGTCCAGATGTTTGCAGCAGATTGTTTAATGTCTCCAGGCCCATCTTTTGCACTTCACTGAATGCCTTAGGGTTGCTAGCCAATGTCTCTTGGATCAATGCTTCTTCATTGGCTGGTGGTGTGTAGTTGATGCACTGGTTCAACGCCAATAGCAGTCGATTTTGAGTGCTTTCATTGACCTTGTTGTACTCGGAAAGCACATGGTTCATGGCAATGATGATGATGGTGGAAATAGTCTCGCAGCACTGCGCACGGATGGGTGCTGGCGTCAGTGGATAGTTAGCAGTGGCAATCAGATGAGTCATGATAATGTCCCAAATCTTGGAAGAGGATTCCTTCTGCGTGTTGATGAGTCGATCCATGTCCAAGGTAGCAATGTATTCTAGTTTGTCAATGGCGAATGATCTGGTATTAAAGATTTTCTATAACAGCACAATTACAAAAATTGCTCATAGTATAAACCACATGTAACTTACTGGTTTGGAGGCTTTGTTGCTGGTTAGCAGGGATGATGCCTGGTCAATGAATGGAGTGCCACTCACTTCAGAGCTCATGCGACACAAGGCAGAGGAAAACGCAATGAAAGAATCGTCGTCTAAATACTTGCTATTATCAAACAATCTCTGGAAAGAAGCGCTGATGATTGTGAGATGATCTGCGTCCATCATCTGGTTGTTTGTTTGTTGGTTACTAGCAGATGTATTCGAAGACCCCGTAATCGTTCTTCTTAGGCTGTTGGTGAGAGGTGTCACTGGATTAACACTAGGGGTACCAGCGGAACCACTGCCACCACTGCCGCCTGCGCCTGCTGATGATCCTTTTGGCGTGGGTCGATTGAACAACAAGAAATCAGCAAGCTGCAATGTCTCCAATACTAGATACCACGAGGATCCCAACACACTGCTCAAGAACATGGTGATATTCAACAACACACGCAAGCTGTACAAGTTCTTCTCGTTCAAGGTGATGTTTGACAAGGCTTGTTGCTGCTGTATGGGGAGATCTGCAAATGCAACTGCTGCCTGGTTCACTGAAGCCACCGCAGACGATACTGTGCCAATACTTGTGCTGCTCATGTTGTTGTTGAGTAGTTTTGAGGTTGCATTGTTGGATGCTGAAGAGATGAATCCAGACGATAATAAAGGTATGATAGGAATCGAGTTCTTACACAAGTTGGTCAAGAAGGCGTCCCGAGGTGTCACCAGATCCAGCACACCACATACATTGGTGAAGTTTTGATAGGATCGCATGGTGCTTTGGAATAGTTCTTCGTCGAGATTGGCAGTGAGATAGAACGACATGGCAGCGAGTAAGCCAGGCCAAGCAACGTTCGCCATGTCTGTTACCACCTTGACATCCTTGTCCTCCTTTTCCTCCTGCTTTTGCTTGATGACTGAGCCAGGCGAGAAATTGGATAATGCGAATCCTGCTAATCCATCTGCAATTGAGTTGAGGCACACCAAAGCCAGGTAAAATATATAGGTGTCAGGTATCGCCGGGGGATCTGCCTTATCCAACTGATCAATGCACTGAATACGCATAGTCGAGTTGGCTGTGCTGAGGCCGCTTTCTAATCCACTGGACGAGCTATGATTTGAATGTGCTGATAGATGATATCCTGCATTTCCTGATCCTCCGCCTCCGCCGCCTCCACTGTACTCAAAGCTATCTCTTCCGCCCTGATTTGCTCCAATGGACTGAGGCTTCTCAGTGGCCAATCTTCCAAAGCCCGTAATCATATCACGGAACACGTTGGTGGAGCTGTTGTCCTGTCCGTCATACCACTTGTAAATCGAACTCGTCAATTGAGCATCGCTGCAGACGCCCTTAAATATCTCCATCGCCAATACTCGCAGCCATAGTGGATTCTCAGGCTCCAAAATCTTGACAAACATGGACAGGAATATCTCGCATTCCATGACCAGAATTTCATTGAACTTCTTGATGAGGATGGAAACCACTCGAGTGAGTCGCATTGTTTGTGGAAATTCGCTCTTTTCAGAAAAGTTCTTGATAAACATGGGGCACACGAGCTCTTTCAAAATAGAGCTCAATTCATTGTGCTAAGGTAGAGTTAGCTGTTACGTGTGTTACCTATGGTGTTCTCTCTTACCTCTCGAAATAGCTTATAGTGGTTGGAGAGTACACTTTCAATCAATTCCAATCCAAACGTCTTTGACAAGTGGTTCAAACGAAGGTATTGTGGATGATCGCCATTTGTCAGTAAGCAGAGGTCTCTGAACAAGTAGTAAGCATCCTTGGCGCAGGGATGTAGTTGGATCTTTTCTCCAGTGCTGATCTCTACTTCTTTTGTGGCATCGGTGGCTGCTTGTTGCTGGCTGTCCTCCTTGGCTACCTTATCAAATACAAAGATAACTAATTGACGTAGAGTCGCTGCTGCTGTGTTGTTGACAACGACAATCTTTGAGTCTTGCAAGCGAAAGCAAATCAAAAGTGCCTATGATCAGTCTTGTTAGTATTTGGGGATTTGCCTCGCACACTTGATAGTGCAAACCTCAGCTAGAATATCATCATGCACACTTCTATAATTGTTGAGTAGAGGCAATACTGTCTGCAATATCTTTAGTTGAATCTCTACGCCATGTGTGCTGATATCAGTCAATGTTCTTAAGATGGTTCTCACTGACGTCTATCATTCTTCTATATGAGTACACTTGCATTGGCCCTTGATTGATGCTGTCAACTTACCTCAGGAATCGCATGAAATGATATCAGTTTTTGTATACATCCAATAGCAATGGTAACAAGTTTAACTTGCTTTGTTTCGCAGGCTAATACAAAGGGACGTAAAGCATCTTCTGTCTTTGCAAGTTCTATGTGGCAGGTATATAAGCATTGCTGTTCTCTCAGGAGTCGTCGTATGTAAGTTACCGTTTGCAATGCTGTATCCAGGCCTCTCTTTAAAACTTCTTAATATAACACTTAGACGTTCAGCTGCCTAAAAGACCATTTAGTAACCCAAACCAGCTTGCAGGTACTGACAACACACCTCTTTAATCTCGGGATGCTTTCGTCTTGCTTCACTCGACAAAGTCAACAGCTCGGTCTGCAAAAATGCTGTAAGTCCACTCATAACATAAACTTGATATTATTCGTCTCTGTCGGTGATGTAGATAAGATGTTGCTTTTGTTATAATATCAAGTTTCGTGTTTAATAATGAAACAAACAAAGAGAATATTCATTTTCTCGATTGAATGTTAAGGCGCATACAATTGTAGCCGCACCACATACTGTTAGTTTTTCTAGTCAAGCATCCAATAAGATTGTTGTTCATATTGCGGTTCCTTTATTTTCGCTTCATGTTCCTCCTCTCCCTCCACGCAACTTGGCCCAATCAACGTTATCAATGTTGATTCTACCACGTTTTTTCTTGGATGATGCTTTATTACGCCAAGAGTCCTTCAAGTTGGATGATGGTAATTCTTTGCATGTGATATGTCTTGTTCAGTGAATTCAAGTACACTACGAGATGATTGCTGATCTATACAGCAGAAAGTTGCTTTACATTAAGTATCCTAAGATATATCTTTCTTTTCTAGATGAAGTAGCTCACAATAGGAGTAGGGATAGACACTTCGAACCAGGTGTTGCCTTTTTTGTTCTTGTCCTTGACGAAACGGCAGCTGGAACATCATGATATGACTCGA
Source organism: Mucor velutinosus (assembly GCF_035048745.1). Classification (NCBI taxonomy): domain Eukaryota; kingdom Fungi; phylum Mucoromycota; class Mucoromycetes; order Mucorales; family Mucoraceae; genus Mucor; species Mucor velutinosus. Next base: position 885,967 of record NW_027041896.1, on the reverse strand, counting down.
ATATAGTTGCGATGGCGCTTAAGACAAGTTTGCTGTCGTTTCTGTAATAGACCTGAAATTGGCTCACAAAGACGAAAGTATACTCAAATTTGAGGCAAGATTCTAGAAACACAAGCGCAAGAGAGTTTCTGATGTGGTGACAAGCGAAAAGGATGAAACATATATCTTTCGTACACAGCAAAGTAGCTTTTCTGCCAGTGACAATAGTTATTTTAAACGAATCAATGAAATGCATACTGCCTACATGCCATGTTGAAGTGCTGCAAATCTTGATTAGCAGGTTGCGATCACATGTATTTTGGTGATGAACCAGGCTGACTGGCGTCTTCAGATAGGAAAATACCCCCCATAAAAACAAAATAAAGTATTCAGGCTGAGCAGTAGTCGCTTCAAATTTACGATCCCTATTTAATGAGCATCCCAATCATCATTGTCATCATTAGAAAAGGCGTTTTGATCAGCCAGTAGCGCAAAAATCGATTTAAACTCATATCTTTTTTTCTGCTTAAGATTGGCCAAATTTTGCTTTTTTTCGACTTCTTTAATCTATTCTGTAAAATTCGACTATATAAGTTGTGATGATCAGCCCGTACTTCCTAATACATTCTTGGAGTACTTTTCAAGGCGTTTCCAATGGTTCCAAGTAAAATAAATATTTATAATAAACGTTTTGAGCAATGTTTAAAAATATAAAATGAGGTTTTTGGCCAAAATATTGAATTTTTGCATATGAGGGCCTCACAAGAGTGACTTCAGGCGTTGCTTTGGATCGAGAGAAACATTTTGATTCAATATCATCATAACATAATAAATGTTCAGTCCTTAGACACTTTACAACCCTAGTATGGAACCTGAGTTTCAAGGCATCTGTCTGGCCTGGCTCATATCGTAAAACTAGACTTAAAGTCTGCCAACGATATTGAGTTCTCATAGTTATTAAGGAGAAATGGCTGTTATTGGACACGCTAAGATGGTGTCAGCACGATGGGAGAGGATAAGCAACAAAATCATGTATCAAAATGGACTGAACAGAACTTCATGATACCTACAAATTTTGTGATACAAGAGTCGACATGAGCAAACTGTAGTGATATAGGGTTTAAATGGTTTTGTGAAATTTGAGGCTTTATAGACTAGAATTCACGGAAAAAAAGAATAAAAAACAGTAAAGTCAACTTGATAAAGGTATGTTTTATTATCAAACTAACAGGTGTAAAGTAAACTGAAGTCCCTCTACTGGCCAGGTAGATGATCCTTCTTATATACTATAACAATGGATAAAAGTTCTATTAATTAGATTGCAAATAAGTCAACTCAAATCAACTAATGTCTAATCATGCTAAAAGACAACTCCAGCAAGCTAATCATAATTTAGCTTTGCCTGGATGAATAATTAGACTCTCATCCGAAGTACCCTGATCTATCCTTTCTATAAGGATAATTAATATCGATCTAGTAGCATATATCCGAGAGGTACAGTCTACTTAGTCTATATCAATAGTACATACCTGAGTGTATATCGCTGAGCATACATCTTTAGCATGTATCTGGATATATGGCATGTCTATAGCATATCGTATGCATGTCTGTAGCATGTCTCATATATAGTATAAGTCTGTAGTACATAAAGTATCTGTAGCTAGTATCACGGATATAAGCATGTGTCTTATAGCGTGGATCATAAAGTGCACATCTGAAGCAACAAGCTCATATTGCATTAATCTTGGTGCCTATCCAGATATGGTAAACATCCGTAGTCAATGTCGGAATACAAGTATAAGTCTATAGCGCCATCCATGTCCATGGTGCCATCTATAGCCCATATCTTATATAGTATGAATCTTAGTACTAGCGTATTTGAAGTCCATATCTTCTTATAGTATAAATCGATATCGTACATCTAATCCAGTGTACATACAGTTTATATCTAAATCTGGTAACTGGATGAACTGTCGGAATGCAGATCATAGTGGATGTATTCCACATGTGGAATAACATGATAAATATATTCAGTTTTAATTGTATTTTCTCTCTTTATATTATTCTTAACACATCGCTCTTCTCGCTAAATTTGACTGTACGAACATGCTATTTTCAAAGCTCTGGCATAAATAATCTAAAATTTGGTTGTGGATGATGGCGTAAATTTCAAGATAAAAGATAGCCACCCATTACATTGAGACGTGTTGGAAAATACTGATAAACACCGCATGTTTGGCGGGGTATCTGGTATTAAGTCTTCTTGATCCTTAAAGTAGTATTGTACTTGTATATGGCTTTCCTCCACCCACATAATATCAAGTTTAAAGGATAATCACTCATGCCACTGTTTAATGCATGCTAGATCAATTGATAGCGCCTTATTTTGCAGTTTTAAATTATAAAGAACTTAAATTGTTTCCATTTGATTAAGCTTTTATTATTATAAAAGACAAAACAATGTTAAATGACAGATCAATGGAAAATTAACTAGTTATAACCATTCGGCCCCTGAACCTCTGAGCCAATCAAATCGTTTGAAAACTCCGCTGACCTAAAAAAAATTGCGAGGGTTTCCCTCTGTTTGGATGTGAGGCAAAATTTTAAGCGCCGTTATAATAGCATTATAGCCGCTGCTGTCATCAAACTTCCCCCAGGTGCTAGAGCATGCCTTACTTACACCACCTAGCTTTAGATTCTGGCGTTGAGACTCTCAATCATCACTAAAGTAAGTAGTGATAACCAAGTGGAGGCAGCCTATCTACCTCCTAGCCTTGGATATAGTCTTGTTGAGCTTCAGGGATAGGCACATCCACACAACGTAAAAAAAAGTATGCTTCATAGAAACATAATAGTAATAAAAGAAATAAGAAAAGAACATACTACTGTACTGTAGAAGTGTAATAGTATGTAGGCAAAAAAAGGAAGACTCACACAAAGTGAGTAAAAGAAAAGTATTAAAAAATACAACAGCAGAGACGTTCAGAACAGCTCGTTGTTGTTGCAACAAAAACGCATACGTGAGCAACATGCATGGTAATAGTCGGATGTAAAGCAACACAACCAACAAAAGAAGAAAAAAAAACGCAACGAAGCGAACATCATGAATGCATTATCATGAAAAAGGAAGCAATAATACAAACGTTCAAAGAAGTTTTATATCATTGCGACCAGAAGAAAGAAGATACTTACCACCTACCACCACCGTAAATAGACCAGAGGATACACAATCACCGGATATAGGCCAAAGAATGAGCATGCACCAAACACAGTAGACCAGGAAAGGCCATATTAGCAGCGGCAGCAGCAACACCAGCACAATAGAAAAACCAAAGAACGAACGACACCAGAGACCAGGCAAAGACCAAAGAAGCAGACAGCAGAGACAGCAGAAAAGGAATGGCAGCAGCACCCACGTCAAACAGGCAAAAATATTATCAAAACATAATAAACAAATTCAATTAGTGTTAATTCTATGTCTTCCAGTGCTCGTTATCGAACGGTACCTAATATATTCCACTTCAAAGAAACAGCACCAAGTCTTTCTCACAGTACAATACAGCGTTATCAGAAGCTAGAGTGTTATTATCAATGAAACGGTTTCCAAAGCCACCATGGTTTGATACTAAACGCGTTTTGCAAAAAGGGGAAAAATGGGGTACAGAAAAATGAGAGGGCGCCCTATCCGACGTCACGGCCAGTAAATTTGGTCTCAGTCTTTTGCCGTAGCAGCAGTAAGTGCGGCAATTTAATTTGAATTTGTGCAGTGGGGGTATTTTCGTGTTCAAATTTGACTTGATCTGACATTCTTTAAACATTTTTGCTAAATTTGACTATGAAAACTATCGTTGTCACACCCAACTTTCTAATACATCTCTAGAGAACTAAAGAAGCCGCATCGAATGGTGCTAATTTCTTTCAGCTTTCGGACCAAAAATAATGAGCAATTTCCAAAAATATGAAAACAGATTTTCTGTGAATATGTCAAAATTTAGCATATGAAAATATCATAGAAAGAGTTTACAATGTTGCATTTTATCTTTACGATCAATTTGATTTAATATGTATCATAGGAAAAGTCCTCACTTTTGACGTGAAAAACGCAATCATTTGATTTTCAAGAATTTTCCCTTGCTAATACTCATGGAAAAATGAGGATTTTCGTGAATTTGCAACGGCCCTACAAAAAATGAGATAAGGCATCAGGAATTAGAGCGTGGCCAAGAGGAGGCATGTGGTGCTATTCCAAACGCTCAAAACGCTTTGTGGCATGAATTATTCGTACTTGAAAATGGCTAGATTTGAACAAAATTCGACCTAAAACGACAGCGTAGTGGGTTGCGTTACCAGAAGAGTAATTTAGGCTTCTGTCTGATTAACCAGATGTTCTGTACTGTACATTATGAAATCTCTAGTATCAATCCAAGGCGTGGAAAGGCTGTCTGCCCTTCGTGGCGAGATGCACACTATTATCGCTGAAAACCTTTGCCAAACAACCGCAATGTTGCATATAAGCATGCATCTTAGGCTACATTTACTTTCTCCTCAAGCCATGTTTACAGTGTAGCAACATAGATGATGTATATCGTATCAAATCACATTTATGTTTACCAGTCCAGTCAATTATTGTGTGTGCACGGATGTCTCAGGAACTACAATAGAATCAACATTGTTGTGCTAGAAGGGCTACGACTGTCTATAAAGATTAAGGTATTCTAGATGGGTAGATATGTCTGTGTTGTGCAACAGCATGGAAAAGCTATGATAATTGATATGCATCTCAGCTATCGAAATACTGAGGTTCACCAGATGTGATAAGCGTTGCACAAGATAAATTGCTACTTTGGCATTCAGAACTTAGTATAATTAGAATGACTCTTGTCTTCATCGATAATAAATCTTTAGTTTTTTGTGTCTAATCTTATTCAAATAAGTCTTTTCTTGTTTTTATTATAATATTGAACATTTTTTATAAGCTACAAATAATAATCCTTTTATTCTTCTTGCTTAACAGTATTTAGATAGTTTCACGGATATACACTTCCAAGAATATCAGCTCCAGCCAAATTGTCCAAACTCAATCGCTCAAAGCTAGCTTTGCTACAGTGGCGCATATAAAACTCTTTTGTGTGCCAGCATGAGTCATACAATGCCCTGAATTTATTTCATGAGCTTGATCATCACATGGATGTTTCTGTGCTGCTATTAAGGGAAACCGTGTTTTTGCCACAGTAAACTCCAATTTGGGGTTTGAAAACATGATTTTAAAGGAAGAATTGTAGGTGCTCAAAAGACGACTCATTTTGTAGCGCGAACACAGTGGAACGAAGTCTAATTAATTAATATATAAATAGAAAGGTTATGTTAGAGCCACCATGAGAAGGAGAAGAGGAGGTGTCTCCCTCAGCATTTTTTTTTGTTTACACTGGTACCAAACGAAGCCTATTATTGGGACAATGTGAAAGAAAATTCAAATTTTATGCAGTATTTGTATATTACAATTGCCATTTCTGATAATAGAACTGTCATATCATCATTCGCTGCTACTGGTGCTCTTAATAAGATGGCAGCATAAAGCTGATCATGCACAAGTACAGGACTTGTGTAAGTTCTACACCAACAGCTTTTTTGAGATAGTGTCATTGCAAAAGATACCTCTATGAGGAAAAGCTCCCCGAAAAAAGTATTTACGCTAGGCAATTGTCCTTTCAATTCCAAGATGGCCACTATTTAATCAGCATCGCAATCCTCATTATTATCGACAGAAAGGCGTTTAGGTCAGCCAGCAGCAGTGCCGCCCATTTAATTTGTTTCAAAGTCAGTTTATTTTGTCTGTTCAAGATTGGACTGATTTCGTCTTTTTTCGACTTCATCAATTTATTTTATGATATTCGACTATGTAAATTGTGATGATCACCCTACGCTTCCTAATACATTCTTGAAGTACTTTTTGAGGCGCTTCCAATGGTACTAATTATAATAAATACTTTAACTGAAATGATTGATCAATTCAATAAAGTTTGAAATGAGGCTTTTAGCGAAAATAGCCATATTTTGCATATGAAAGCCTCATAAAAGTGATTTCAGAGGTTGCTTTGAATCGAGAGAAACATCTTGATTCAAGATATACTATAGTAAAAGTTTTCATTTTCAAGGTGAAAAATGCAATCGCTTGATTTTCGTAAAAAAAACCATGAGGTACCCCTCGAGGGGGAGGGGGGGCTAACGTACAAAAAATTTCATTTTTTTCTTAACGTACCAACAAAATATTAAAGCTCATAAATGCACACCCTGTCCGGCAGTGCTGTAGCAGCGCTTGCTTTGTCTTCTGCTATTTTTTCCTTGGGCTAACGTACCAACAAATTGTCTCTAGACATTGATAGACTTGTAAACTTCTCGTATTGCAAGTAATATAAATACAAAACGATGAATAACAAAAATGCAAGCTTCTGGTTCCTATTAAGTATAAATTTGTCAATATAAACTTTCAGTTTGAGTTGTGGTGTAATTTATTGATTTGCATTACTGAGGAATAGTTGTAAATTTGTGCAGTCCAGAGAATGATTTTGAGCGTTTTTGCCAAAATCAATATACCTCCTATTCAAATTAGAAATTGCACAGACTGCGGAACTGCCCTCTTCAAGGATTTCAGTTATCCATCCACCAAGATATGATTCACGCTATGTAAATAAAAGCTGTAAAGCAAAAACATTACCAATTTTGACAACTTTCAAGTTTTCATATATTGACATGTAAACCTTTCTGAGCCACCGGAATGACATCAACTCGTTGTATTCGAGTAGTAGTAACTTTCTGGCACCGTTGCTCAACTTTTTGAAACCAAAAAAAACATAGCCAAAATTTCACTGAAAACATAAGGGGTACCTCATGGTTTTTTTACGAAAATTAAACGATCGCCTTTTTCGCTTTGAAAATAGAGACTTTTACTATGGTATACGAGCCTTTCAGCACTTTGGGTGGTCTCCTGACCTACGCTTCGCTTCAGTGGAAACCAACCTACGTTCAAACGGCTCGCGCTGCCGCGGGCCTTTGGCTAATATCCCAATATTAATATAGCTAAAATGTTAGAAGAAGAACCGTGATTGTTGATTGATATATAATCACTAATCATATGAGTGTTTATGCTTTGTATGGTTCTCACCGAAGCGTAGCGAAGGTAGAGAACCAACCTGCACAGCGACAGCTCGAGCTACCGGTTACCCTTGTGTATCTTATCATAATACTACTACGTTCAAGCTGACCCTCTACTTACACATGAAAACCTTTTATAATATCTGTGGATCTGACTCTTATCTGATGCTCTACATCTATATACACGTAGCTACTTCATATACAAACAAGCAGCATACTGGTATTGCCACTTTTTGGTCCTTATTATCCATAATACAGCAAAACTTGAATGCATTTGAGCTGCGTTTTCTCGCGCCCAAGGCCGTTTTAGATTGTCACAATAGGACCAAACACTTGCTCTCATCTGGCAGTTACTTTCTGACACCTTTGCTCAACTTTTTGGGGATCAAAAAAACACGGACAAAAATCAGCCAAAAAGCATGAGGTACCCCTCATGGTTTTCATTGAAAATCAAACGATCGCGTTTTTTACCTTGAAAATGGAGACTTTTACTATGGTATATCTTGAATCAAAATGTTTCTATCGATCCAAAGCAACCTCTGAAATTATCTTTGTGGGACTTTGATATGTAAAATCTCGACATTTTGGCCAGAAACCTCTTTTCATATTTTCATAAATCATTTGATAAGTTTATTCAAATCATCTATATTACTTAGTACCATTGGATGCGCCTTGAAAAATATTCCAAGAAAGCTAAAGAAAATAGAGGATGATCATTATATTCTACTTAGTTGAATCTGCAAAAATAGCTCAATCAAGTCCAAAAATATTAAGATTTGTCCAATCTAGAACAAATTATGATTCTGGGCTTGAATTAATTTTGGCTTGTGGGGCCAGCTGGCAAACTCAATACCTTTTTCATACTGCAATACAGTAGTAAATGCTCTTGAAGCATATAAAAAGTAGGTGGCAGGCCATAAAGCTATCATTTATAATAATATTTTATTGCGTTCTGTATTGTTCATAATGACATCGTCTTGCATTCTACAGTGCACGAAAAAACGTTCCAGTGTTTTGTCAATTCGTAGTTTTACAGTTACAGATCTGTCAATTTTGCTCCAATTTTAAAACTAAAGTAAGGCTATTCAACCTTGGGTTGACAGCCACAAAATGAGCTACTAAAGTAATTGATATAATAATTATTTAGCTATTGCGAATGACGTAAAATAAAAAAAATCGATTTTGTAAAATTTGAAATATCGTTGGATGACCTTATTGTTCGTATACTTTCCACAAAAATGATCCGCGAGTCGTAATTTTTTACATCAGTCATGTTTAATATGTTAATTATTTGAGGAATGCTTAAAGAAGTATAAACGAGCCTAAGGTTTTGATCTTCCGCCTCATAATATTTCACCATCTTGACTTAAAACACTCTCCTTCACATGACGCGTCTTATTCCTCAGGAGGCTGAAGAATCTGTCAAGTCTCTTTTCAACCAGAGTTGCTCCCTCCATGGCATTCAAAGAATCTTCCCAGATTTGTCCCTCAGTGTACTTTCTCGCTATAGGAGAAAGTTTCTCGTTCATCAAGACATGCCAAACCGGGAAAACGAAGCAAAATCACTACGCAGAATACAAACTGCATCCAGAGGAATTTCCGCAATAATAATTTAGGCGGCCCCAGAGGTGTGCGGTGTTACCTTGCTCATATAAGAATTCAGATGACTTTGAGGAACATACAGTTAGTATATACTCAAACGCAAAGGGTTCAAGTCTAAAAGGAAGGCAAAGACCAATTTCGTGCGTGCGGAGAACCGGAAAACGCGTCTTGTGTAGACCAAGAGACATCGCCATTTGACTACGAACGACTGACGTAAATGGGAATTTTCCGATGAAACCAGGGTCAACATGTGGGGATCTGACGGCAAATCTTTTTACTGGACTAACAGCCCCACTGAGTTGACGCCTCATCAAGCTGAGGCTCAAGTCCAGGGAGATGGTGGTGTTGTTTCTGCGGCATGATAACATCGGAGGAACTCAATTATAGGTCTACCTTTACCGATGGAACTGTTAACTCAGAAGTTTATGCTGAAATTCTGGAGTCATCTTTGCTAGACACTATGGAGTATTATGGGGTTGACAAGAGAAGTTTAGATTCCAGCAAGATAACGCAAGACAACATACTTCTAGTTCCATTAAGAAATGGTTCAGACATCACGGATTCTCTGTACAAACTGTTCTTGATTGGCCTGCCCAAAGCCCTGATTTTAACCCCATTGAACATGTCTGACATGAGCTAAAACTTCGTTTGAACAAGTACCCTACTAGAGCCACCAGCTCTTCTGAACTAGAGGAGACAATTAAATAGCAATGGTATACATTCACGAAAGACTGTCTTAAATACATAGACAGTATGCCACGTCGAATTAAAGCGATTATCAAGAGTAAAGGTGGTCCAACTATATATTATGCTTTTTTATAAAATTAAATAAATTCCACTTTCCACCTTCATGAGGCTACCATTCTTTTTCTAATCTAGTGACTAAGGCGCATAATATACCATCTGGTAGCCAACTACTTAAACTATATATGAACACTGAGCGTACACCAATAGCTTTGATATTTACAGAGAAAATTGGTAATAAATGCAATTTGGCAAAACACTGGAACGTTTTTTTTTTCGCGCACTGTATATTTAATAACGTTAGTCTGGACATTGACGATTCATGGGCTGCGTAAGATGTCTGCAGTAAGTAGTGAAATCTCTAAGGCTCCAAGACGTCGTTTAAAGAGGATCTTGACAGCATTGAGCAGAGGAAAGAGGGTAGTAGAACTAACAGTGCTTTTTGTTGATTGATTGTAAAATCATTATTCTCATATGAGCCAGGCCAGACAGATGCCTTGAAACTCAGGTTCCATATTAGGGTTGTAAAATGTCTAAGGACTGAACATTTATTATTGTTGTGAGCGGTGATGTCCGCATCGAGACTACATCTGGGAGGTTAGCAAAATCAGTAAGCAAGCAAGTAAACAAAGCCGTTATATATAAATATCACTCGTATGCCATATCAATAAACACAGTTGAGAAAATCCCCTTTTTAGTTTTGTTCTTCTGTGTAGTCTTTATTTTGTACACTAGAGAAGTAGTATTGATTGTAATAGCTATTTGACATGTCCAAATTCTTTATAGTTGAATAAGCGTAATCTTTACTAAAAGCACAGGTAATTTACATCCCGTTACCGCACCCTCTCAACATTATGTTATGATATTAATTCAAAACGTTTTTCACGGTTTAAAGCAACTCCTGACACCACTTTTCTGGGGTTTTCATATGCAAAATATGGCTATTTTCGCTAAACACATTTTATGTTCTGTTAAATTGCGATACTGACCCAATAGAGACCATATATTTGAAAGAACAGTTACTTAGTCCAAATATATGTATATATATTTACTTTTGTTCAGAGTTTTTCCCTGTAAAAGTGTCTTTTGCAATGACAATAATCTCTCACTATTAATTGAATGTCTAAAATTTATGTGATATCTCTGAATTGAAATGTCTTCAGTGAAAGCCCGCAGGGTAACGCCGTCATCCAGTGTAGGAAGATCAATTGGCTACTTGTCTTATACAAGAGATCAAATACATTGTTAGATTTAGTTGACATGTCAGGATCGAAAAAGAAAATGTATGGCAAATGAAGAGGATATTTTGTTGGTACGTTAGCCAAGGTGTGTCTATAGTAGGAAAGGATATTTTGTTGGTACGCTAAGAACATTTTGTTGGTATTTTAAGAATATCTTGCTAGTGCGTTAGCCAAAGTATGTCTATAGAAAACGATATTTTGTTGGTACGTTGACCAAAGTGTGTCTATAGGAAATTATATGTTGTTGGTACGTTATCCAAAAAAAAAGAGTGTATGGCAGGCAAAACAAGCGCTGCCGGACCAAAGTGTGTCCATAGGAAATCATATTTTGTTGGTACGTTAAGCAAAAAAGGAAATTTTTTGTTGGTACGTTAGCCACCCTCGTACCCCTCAGCTTTTTGGTCGATTTTTGGCCATGTTTTTTTTTTGGCCCAAAAAGTTGAGCAAAGGTGTTAGGAAGCTACTACTATTTGAGTACAATTATTTGGCATCATTCCGGTGGCTCAAAAAGGTCTACATGTCAAGATTTGAAAGCTTGAAAGCTTTTAAATTTGGCTGTGTTTCATACACTTGCTTATGAAAAGGCACACTTTAGTTATGACACAAAGGTGTAGACATGATATGCATTAGTCTAGGTTCAGGTCATGCTGTTACATTCAAATACTCAGCCAGAAATATTAGGTTGAAGGGTACTGTTGTATCGCTGCATTACTGCATAATGGCACAGCTTAGTAGTGCCGCGATGATGGTGGTTGTAAGGCACGCTAGACACTTTAGACGCAATACATAGTATTCATTCAGTGTACTCGTAAGAGCAAATAGTCACTTGGATAGACGAAATACTAGACTTTACTGAAAAGCATAACACTGGTCTCGAAACAACGACCTTCTTCGAATTAAGCAGGCTATTGACCGCAAAACAGTTGATTAATAATAGCTATGATTCCTATAGATCAATTCCTTGTCCCAGAAGAGCTCTATTTGATATGGCAAACGACACCAGCGGTAATGATTAATTACCAGTTTTATATGTTTAGCTTTAAGTTATCGCCATGCATGACACTTGTGTGTCAAATCAATGACAAATTTCCACTTTGCAAGTAGGAAAATGAGTGTGGAGAAAATAACAGGGATCTTGTTTCAGTTGTAAGAAATTACTTAATGAATGAGGTTCAATCGCCAGTGGTGTTTAAGCTATCCTAGATGTGAAATGTTACAATTCAGAAACCAAAAGTGCATATAAAGTAAATTCGTCAGTCAAGCAAAATTGATAACAGAACAACACCTGTAATCGTTAAGAAGAGAATTCTATAGTACCCTAATGTTTCGATAATATGTGCAAAGTGGCAAGAAAAAGCTTCCTAGGATGCATGAATCGTTTGTTGTTACCGAGAAGCGTGTAGAAGTGTAGTACAATCGAGATGTTTACCTATGGATGATTTGAGCACATGGATTTGATAAGCGATGTTTAGCACATCTGGACATCTCCGTGCCTACATTTCAGTGTTATTTTGAGCTAACAGGTGCAGAAAGCTATCCGTATTTCTGGCTAGGGACATTCCAGCATGTCTAACAATGTATAATCCTTGATTTTATTGCGTTCGCCCTCGATGAAGCCTATTAGGCATATAGTCTATTTTTCTGCATAGCCGCATACGAGGAGAATAGATACCAGATAGATTTCCATCACTCATCCATACTAGCAGACAGGGAAAGAACTGCTGTGCACATATTCATTCAGTGTATACCAATGAAGTTTGATTCGACATGTATCATATTAATCGTATTTGCCTAGCTCCCACGAAGAGATGTATCCTTTAATATAATAGATCACGATATCTGACAGGAAATTAATAATCTGATCGTAATTTCTGGTTTCATGAGTGAAACAGAGAAGAAGCTCCTTTAATTGTAAAAGTTTCACTTTTCTTTGCTTGCTTTATAAGACAGGAGTAAGCAAAAGCGGTCTTTCTGATATACTCCAAGCGACTATACCCCCTCTCTTGAAAGCTTATTCAAGCAATTATGAATCCTAGCAGGATCCGGGAAGAATGAAACATGCTTTGATAGATCAAGTGTGGATTTTAAACTACAAGAATATTATCAACCGATGAATCCACCAGTATAAAAAGGCTTAACAGAATGCACTCTTCCTGATTTTTCTCCATCATTCAATTCATCTCATTCAAACCATTTAACAATGCGTTTCTCTCTCACTGCCACTCTTCTTGGTGCTGCCGCCTTGGTATCCTCTGTCTCTGCTGACCTCTATAATCGTCTCAATGTCAACGATACCGCCTTTTTGTTTGTCGATCATCAAACTGGCCTCTTCTCCTTGGTTCAAGACTACAACCCTGATTCCTACTATACCAATGTCATGGGTCTTGCTGATACTGCCAAGTACTTTAACGTCTCTACCGTTCTTACCACCTCTCGCGAAGATGGCCCCAACGGACCTATGCTTCCTGAGCTCAAGGCCATGTTCCCTAACTCTTCCTATATTCCTCGTCCTGGTCAAATCAATGCTTGGGATTCTCAAGAGTTTGTTGATGCTGTTCGTGCCACTGGCAAGAAGCAATTAGTTGTCTCTGGTATTGTTACTGATGTCTGTGTTACTTTTGTCGCTCTCTCTGCCAAGAAGGCTGGTTTCGAGGTCTTTGTTGTTACTGATGCCTCTGGTACTTTTACTGATCCCGTCCGCGAAGCTGCTTGGATGAGAATGCAACAAGCTGGTGTCCAGCTCATGAACTGGTTTGCTGTTGCTTGTGAATTGGGTCGTGATTGGAGACACGATATCAACGGCATGGCTGCTTTGTTTGCTAAGCGTATGCCCAGCTATGCTCATGTCATGGATTCCTTCAATGGTGCTCAAGCTGCCATCAACTCCACTCAATAAATATACACATCTTCATACTTTTAGCCCTTATCATCCATTATTGAATAAAATTATATTTTTTTAAATCTGAAACTCTATGTCTTTAAACAGTTTTGTACCAATACTGTATAAGCTACACTGGTAGATGTTCAAAAGGAGGCGAGCTCAAATGGCTGGTCGATGGTTGAAGGAAAGGTATGTATCAAAAAATGCGGCCGTAAATTCATCTAACACAAGATTTATTTGTAAGGTGGGTTGACCAAGGATGTAGTGCTATAATAGATTGATTAGTAGAGATACGAATGATGAACCAAGCTACTTACTTCGATACATCGGTGCCTAGCGATAAAGATTGAAGAAGAGAGCTCATGTCAGCCACTGTTTCATTGGGTCTTTTGGTGAGGCATGCGTTGGTCAAGGATTGCAATCCATTGGCATCGCTCTGTTGCTGTGTTTGACCAATGAGTGCTTCTTTGAGGTTTTCCACCCGGATAGTTTGCTTCTTTCCTGGCTCATTACGCTAGAAGAAAGACATTAATTAACAAGCTTATTCCACAAGCAATACAACTTACTGTAACTTCTGTATTGGTCCAAGGAGTTGCCAACTTGGCCTTCAAATCATTCAAGTTGCGAGAAGTTCTAATTCTGTAATTGCGATCATGATTGACATAGTCATCAGATCCCCATTCAATCATCAATTTGGCTTCCAAATCAGTTCCCTCTGTGTCATCTTCGTCTCTCAGTGGTCCGTCCTTGGAGAGCATTTGGACGACCAGCTTTCTGTCTGCAAATTTGTCAACAGGTGTTGTGTTGTTTGGCTCCAAATCTTCCAGTTTGTCAATGGTTATATCACTAGAGCCTTCCAAAAATACGGGAGAGTACTCGTTCAGTCGGATACGCTCACTCTTAAGCACATCTGCATATTGAACCAGACTGTCAATGCGGTAAAACTCACCCACCATAGACAGCCATTCGACCACAATAGCGGCAACTGCTCTTTGGCGTGCTGTGTGCTGGATCATGGTCTGTTTTACCAAGTCCTGGATCTTGAACACAAGAGGCACAGCCTTGATAGTTTCGTCTGCGCCAAGTTTGCGAGTCAGTGCTGACAGAATCATGTGAATAGCATCAATATCGTGTACACCAATGTTTGGTAGTTGGATCCAGTCTACAATAGATTGATGCAAAGCATTGACCAGCATAACATCGCCATGTTGGCTCAGTGTGTGCTACAAACAAACAGCAATTTAGTACACACAGCCACTCAATTGGAGTGCTTGAACTACCTTTGGATATGGCCTACACAGACGGAAAGGCACGTGTTAGTAACAAAAGTCTATAAAGGTCATAAATAAACTTACTCTATGGCAATCTCATTTTCAGAAGTAGCTTCCAAGTAATGTACCAGCGTAACAGCAAAATTGACTCTTGTCTCTGGTGTCTTCTCGGTCAATAATCCCAACGCAGGAATCCAAGCATCCAATGTCACAGTATGGTTATAGACGGGTGTGTTTTCGTTGTTGCTCTCAGTGTCTTCCTTTTGTGATTCTTTGGTGGATGAGGCAGTTGTTACCAGATCTAAACATTTGAGAACCACATTTCTATATTCCTGAATAGGCAAACCATCAATGGTCTCAAGCCCATTGCTACCCACTCTCAATTTAGAAATGATGTAACCAGTTATATCATTCAATTGATTCAAATAGTAGGTCTGCGAAGCTAATCCTCCAATACTGTGTGCCAATCCTTGTTGAATAGCATATTCCAGCTTTGCTTGCACATTATTGGACGAGGCAGGTTCGGCGTCCCTGAATGTCTTGAACTCTTGCACTGATTTGATCAGACCTGTGAACAAGGAATTCAATACCTCCAATACTGAGATACCAACGAGAGGTATATTTGCATTCAAAATGGTGTCCAAAATAGATACAAGCGATGCGTGCTTTTCGATTTTGTATTGATCCGCATTAGCTGCTGATTTAACTGCTTCCAATTGCTGGAGTATCTCCGAAACGAGTAAATAACGGTATTGAGGTTGGAGTGAATCGAGCACTAATTCCATCATAGAAGCAGCAAAATGAGCGGGCCACCACTTTTCATTTGTGTCCATAAATGTAAATAACGGGCCCAAGGAGAGCTTTACAGCGACTCCATTTGCTTTGCTGAATAAAAGAGCAGTTGTCTTTGCTGCAATGATCTCGACAGAATGGGCGTTCAATGTTTCATGCCCAATAGCTGACTGATGAATGTCGATATCCTCATTGTTACTGCTAGAAGCATGAATCAATACCGAACCCACTTCAGTTGACCTCACCAGGCGCTTACCTTTGGGCCAAAGCATTTGCAGGGTTTTTGGAGTTGGATAATGCATTGATGAGAGGAGATAGAATCAGATCAAGTTGAACCTTGTAATCGGATGCTTGCAATGCGGCGGATGTAACTGCAGCTTGCAAAGCCCTTTGCCCAATGTATCTAGTTCTGTCGGATAAATCTAGTCAATTACATGTGTTTGAATAGAATTCTATTTGCAACACTGTACTGTAGTTTCAAGGTATCGTCGGCATTTTCGTAAGAACAGAAGGCTGCAAACTTCTTTAACAGCAACTCGTAATCCTTTGTCAATTCAGCATCGACACCCAGCGTTGATCCATCATGATAATTGGTGAAAATGACAAACTACGCAAGCACATTGTAAGCATTTGATCCGTCCCCTTACAACAAGCATCTACGTACCACTTGACAAGCAAGGTCAATGACTTCAATCTCCTTTGTCTCCAACATCATATCGATGATCTTCACAACGTACTTTGAGAACAGATTGAGGTCACGATGACAAGCTTCAATCAATGCTTTGATGATTTCCAAGGTTACTTGGTTGTTCCTGGAAGGCGGATTCAGTGCTGGGTTCAATGAGTGCTTTTGATGTAGGCGACTTACTGTTTTCTGCCTTTGGCAATATCGCGCTCAGCCTTCTTTTCCAAGAACAAACCCACTTTGGTAAGCTTTACAGGTCTTGAACTGGCATAGAAGACGAGGTAACTGAGCTCAGAGGAACGAGGCCCCTTTTCGCCTTCTTTCTCGGGGTAGCAGTTGTTGATGAGAGTAGCGTGCTTGACGTATCTATCGAGACAGTAAGTACTAATTCAATTGAGCCGCCATTGCTTTAGTACAATAACATACAAATGCATATCAGTTTCTTTCAGACAAACAAAGCATGTGTTGAGAAGAAGAGAGAAAGGAGAAGCTTTAATATAAAAAGTTTAAACTCAAGGCAGACAAAACCACATTTTCACAAAATTTGAGTCAGTTTTTTTCAGCCATACATGGTATCCAAACACGGCTGCTTGCAGCATTTGAATAAATTGGCCTTGTCCCACTTGAAGAGCAAGCTGTAATGAGTGAATATACATATTTGTGCGTGGATCCATTCACAAGACCATCATAAAAGGCTCTATACTGAGAACCAACACTCATCAAATGTAGGCTAATGCGAGAATAACATGAAGCTGCAATTATAGTCAAGCTGGGCAGCATTACAGAAATAAAGGAGCAATCAATACTTCTTGCTGTGTATTGGTAACAGACTCTTGTTGCATTCACTATGGCATCTTCAACTGTACTGATGGTTTCAGGAACGGTAGATAGCTCAGTGCCACTCCAATCATAGAAAATGTCTTGCGAGAGTAGACAATAGTGATTGGAAACACTATAATTAATGTTTTTGAAGCAGCAAGGGAGCGTTTACTGCGATTTACGCATGGCAAATGCATTCTGTTCATTGAAATCAATTAAAATCCCAAGAACCCAACGTCTAGTTCGCTGTTAGGTATTCCAGAAAATGTAATTGATGTCGAGTGTTGTTTCTGTCAGAAACATTGATCAACTAGCACAGCTCAGCAACGTACTGATTTGTGTAGCACAGCTAAGAGCATGAGCGGATATTGGTAATGCTGGATCGTCATCAGTTATCTGTTGTAACTGTGCTCTAGATAGTAAATCTGTCTAGCTACTAGCTTGAATTACTCACAATGGCGCCAGAATTTTTTTAAATCAGTAAGCGGGAGAATTGCCATACGCACTGTATGCGCCTTTCGGGCGAGTTAGTCTTGCGTTATGGTTTGAGTTATAATGTCGATACAATGCCATCCATTCAGGCATTGTGTTGAGTAATCTTTATATAACCGTTTTTAAGTAATCTGATTGTCATAGTAGCATGAATTCACTGTTGCCAGCCAATGGCAATAATCTCAATTGGGATTTAACACTGACAAGACTTTTCATTTACAAACATGCTACAAAGGAAAAGCACTAAATCCGTCAGGTGTCACAACAATTGGAATTGTTTATCCATGGTGTAAAAAAGAACAGAAATTAGAATCTTGATATTAATAAACAAGCTCAAACGAAGAGGTTCTTGGCAATTTTATAGGGGGAAAACGGCCCGAAGTTATGAACATTAATGTTTCAATAGCAGTAGTTTCTCCGTTTCAAGGTAGATTGCTATAAATGTGGCCTAATTGTTCTTTGTTTGTTTCTTTTCTCTGTTCAATTCTTTTTTTTTTTTTTTACATACAATACGTTATGTCAGAAGCAGCTTTTGCTCAACACATTCTTGCTTCAATCCATAACGAATTGAACTTGCTCAAGTCTCACAATTACATTCAACCTCAGGCCTACGATGATATCTTGAGATTGCTACCCACAGATGTAAGTAGTCGCAACATGGCTTCTCCTCCTTTAGCCATGGGTTTCCCTCCAAGTGCTACTCCTGCTTCTCCATTTGCCGGTGCCATGCCATCTCCTCTGTCCAACATGGCCCCCTCTCCTGCTGCTGGTGGTGCTGCAATGCCTCCTCCTCCTGCTTACAATGCTCCTGCTGAAAATAAACTCGGTCATGCTGAGGCACTGTATGATTATTCTGGCGACAACCCAAGTGATTTGTCAATTCGTCGTGGTGATATTATTCAATTAACAGAGCTCATCAACGACGATTGGTGGAAGGGAACATTGAATGGCAAGACAGGTATTTTTCCTCGCAATTATGTCAAGAAATTGGAGTAAGTGTATATGGTGGCGGGATTTGCGATAAGGATACGTCAAAACTGACACATGGAATTTTTCTAGGCCATCCGAGAAGAGACCTAGCCCCCCTCCTACACCTGCTCGTAATCAACAGCGGGATAGCTATGGCTACTCACCTGCACCCGTCAACAAAGACCCATATAGCTATCCTGCTCCTCCTGGTAGACAATTGGAAAAGGGAAGCTACGCACCACCACCACCTCAACAACAAAACAGCTATGCTCCTCCTCCAGCACAAAACAACTCATATGCCCATCCACCCATTCAAAATCAAGTCAATAGTTATGCCCCTCCTCCTGTTCAGCAGGTTGCTAGCACTTGTTCTGCACCAGCTGCAGTGGAACAACCTCACGAGGAGAATAAGGCAGCGTCCTTTGGTAAAAAACTGGCGGCAAATGTTGGTAAGTAGCGCAAATGGTGAATGTATTTACGAATATGGACTAACAGCAATTCATTTCTTGTAGGTAACGCCGCAACATGGGGTTTCGGTGCCACGCGTAAGTACTTTATGCGTCCATCAAGTTTATCATGTGTACTAACTTTTTTTCTGATTGTAGTCGGTAGCGATCTCGCTAATTCCATCTTTTAACGTTTATCCAATAGTTTCGAAAGCAACCACTTTGTGTACATTCAATAAAAAAGCATATCCATTCCTTATACATGTCTATACTTTATTGATTTGAATCTCGTTCCTTTACAAGCTGGATAATGTGTTCGCTCAGGGTGAATTGGTTGAGAACCTTTGTAGGCGTATGTCTTGCTCCATTGACCTTGCCAACACACTAATTAAACGGTGATTAGCTTACAGTCCTCTGATATTCACTACATCCACTGTACCTTATCAGCACCACACCAGCAATCAAAAGCTTGAGCTGAATACAACATGCTGTCAGATACCATGCACCCTCACATTACGACGATCAACTTACCCATATCCCATTCTGTAGAAGGATAGAAGAATGTGAGCTCCTCTCCTTGCTTGATACTCTTCAAGGCTACAATAGCTCTCTTTGTGATATCCAAATAGGTAGAGGGATCGCATGAATGGTTCAAGTAGAGTAGATCGCTGTTCAACTCGACATGCTCAGTAGGTGAAATTTGGACTGAAGAGTATCTTTTAGGGCCAGGCGTCAATCCTGTCAAGTCTGCGATCGTTTCGCCTTTGTTGAAATCACGTTCAGCCACAAGTTTACTGCTAAAAGAAGTGGGATCACCTTGGCGCAAAACTTTAAAAAGACCAGGGTGAGATGGCTGTTGTTCTTGTTGCATTGCGTGAGAAAGAGTTGTATGGAAGCATTATGGTTGAGGCACCACACACCTTTATAATTGAATGACAGCATCATACTGGCTTTTGAAAGATATTGTACAACATGTGAATGGAATTCTTCGAGTGCTATAGAAGAGGCGACGATGGTTGAGGTAATTACAAAGAGCCTTACAGGTGCAATATTGATGTGAAAATGTATAGTCGTCATCGGTGATCGAGTGTCCATAGAGTCTGGGAGAAAAGGTCGCCACATGCCATGCCATCCATGTATAGAGTGTAACTCATATTATTTAACGTGACAGGCCGAGATTGTTGCAAACCTTTTTTTTTTCCTGCAAATGAATAATGGAAGAAGAAAGTAATTTGAGTGTACATGATGCTGTTAGTCGCTTAGAACGAAGGTAGATACATTTAAAAGAACCTAATGCTCAGCACTAACATATATCCAGTTTATCTACAGGTTCACAAAACAACAAACGTATTTAACCTCTACATTTTCTAATTCAATTTACAATAGAACGAAGCACTAGTTCACAGTCGACTGGTGGCGATTTCAGCATTCCAGGATACCTCAGAACAACAACCTCTTCAAACAGCAAATTGAATATAAAGCGAAAGGATGATGAAAGTAAGGATAGACAGCAACATCAGAAAAGACGTCGTTTTCAGAACACAAACAATGTGGTGCCTACAAAGGTAAGACACTCGCAGTAATTACAATGTGTATCACTCGCATTAAGTCATTGCAACCATATTAGACATATGACGGGCACCGTTTCAACCGGCAGGACTCAAGAGAATCGTCTGTATTTTCTATAGCCTCTACTGTCAGAACGGATTGTGATAACGATGATGCCGATGAGGAGAATTTTGAAAGGGTTAATCTGTATGCCAAATATCTGCAATGGGTATTCTTGAACAACAAAGCAAAGATTGCGTTTGAGCATAAGAAACAGGCAATTGAGGTGCGGTGAAGAGAAGTTCGAGATGATCTGGATCATTGCATATTGATTCCTTTAAACAGAGAGAGCTGATGATCGCTATGGAAGCAGTAAAAGAGAAGCGAAAACGAGAAGCAGCCCTATTCAAGGAAAAAAATGACATGCTGGACGATAGGGATGTTCGAAAGTATGTGCAGCAGGCTCAAAAGGTAGCAAACAGAATCAAGGAGAAAATAGCGGTAAAAAGCTACGATTGGGGTGAGTATGTGTAATGCCTGTGTGGCCACAGGAGCATCCTAGAGTAACGCAATGTGTAGTTGAAGAGAGGAGGGAATTGGCCGTAATTTTGAGCCAGATGAACGATCTGACAGCAAGTATAAAGCAACTGGGTGGTTTGACGCAATGCTGATTTGTTTTTTTTTTATTAGATACCCATGAGTTCAGTTCATGAAAGTATCAAAGAGCTGATCAGAACCCGAGAGCTTATGCAGAGCATCATTGACCACCCCGAAGTTCCCCTGAAGTGATTGTGCCACTGCTACAATAATCACACCATCATGACGCACAAGTATACCACGAATAAACATCACTTCAATCATGAATCTCGATAACGAGTGAATTAGACACGATATAGCGCAATGAATAGCCACTGTCCGCGACTCTTCAGATGACAAATGAAAAAAACGACCAACACGGATCTTATGTTACATTTGGAAAACTTTACTTTTAAGTGATAATTTTCGGATAGAACAGGGCGACAAGGACCGAGATAAAGGTATTTTGGTACTACAAACATGTATACTTTAAGTTTATTTGATGTGTTTGTGTGTGTGTGTGTGTGTGTGTGTGTGTGTGTGGGGATTAATCATTAAAGAAGATATATATGATATGGTGTATATGATATAAGAGTGAGACTATGTACAGTGTAATGAAAGCTATGTGTGAATGTGATTTACACAACATTGAACTGCTGCTGCTGTTGTTGCTGTTGTTGTTGGCAGCCATTCTCCACACGGAGATGGCGGTTCAAAGCATCCATTCTAGCAAAAGGTTTATGGCAGTGCATGCAAGCGTAAGGCTTGATACCCCAATGCAACTTTTCATGTCTGTTGCGATCATGTTGACGAGCAAATCTTCTACCACACTCTGAACAAGCAAAGGGACGATCTGCTGTGTGTGTGCGCATGTGTGATGTCAAGTTGTAGGGTCTAGTGAACGATTTACCGCATCCAGGATGAGGACAGAGATGGTTTCCACCAGAAGAAGACGCTGATGAGTTGGATCTTGCTCTGCCGCCCTTCTTTTTGCTATCACTTTGACTTCTGCGGACTGATCTATCAGTGTTGTATGCCATTTGGTATTCTTGCTGAATGGAGCTGGACAACTTTGGTGGCTCAGATACTCTACGTGATCGATTGCCCTTCTTTACAGTCAAGGTTGCATTGTTGTCAATCACATTGTAGTCTGACATGGAAGGTGATGGATATTCCATATTACCCACATTGGGGGTAGTAGATCCCAGGAGCTCCTCAGTAGATATCATGAGATTGTAGTATAAAGCAGATGGATCTGGTGTATTTGATTGGAAGATGGTGGGATCCTCAAATGAGCTGCTTGCCATTGACACTGGGGAGTTTCCTCTGGCTGGCGTCCAACTGAGCCAGTCAGTGTTGGTGCCAGGTTGAGCTAACAAGAGATTGTCCAGAATAGAGTTTGTAGAATTGAGGATGTCTGAGAAGGGAATGTCCATGGAAGCAGATTGCTGATGTTGAGGCTGCTGCTGATCTAATTGATTAGAGTGTTGAGCTATAAACTGATCTACAAAATTCAAGGAAGAATCCGAAGCAGAGCGCTGATGATGATGGTATGATTGTTGCTGATGTTGATAATTTGGATGGATAGGTGTAGGTTCAGTAATAGAGATACATGGCTCAATCTTTAGGCTCAAGCTGTTTGGATTATCCAGCATTTGCATGCGAGAAACAGCATCAGTCAAGCTATCAGTATGTGGATAGGAAGAAGGAGCAGCCAGAGGAGCGATCAACGAAGGCATGTCATTGTGTTCTTGATAGAGGTAATCCAGATTATCGGTTGCGTCGTGGCTATAGTATGGATCTTGGTGATTCCAGTTGTTACTGTACTGTTGAGATTGCATGTAGAATGAGGATGTAAGAAGGATGAGAGAAAGAGTAAGGTTTGAATGAATGTATCGCATGGTTTTTATACTCTATTCAAAAGGTATTTTTAGAAATCACAAGTTACACATTGTGGTTGTGTTGCTAAGCAATGTGACCTTGATGACTGTATACATTTTTGAGTGAGTGAGTGAGTGAGTGTGTGTGTGTGTGTGTGTGTGTGTATGTGTGTGTGCATCTCTATCAAATAGCATTGATGCTTAATAGGGCGTATACCTTCAAGCAGAGAAAGAGAGCATCGACGACTAAGAGGCACTGCTTTTGCTTGTACATCATTCCGTTTTACTGCGTTGATTAGTCATTGCCAATCTCCATATCACACAAAGAGATGTGCACTATCTTAATCCCAGATAGACTTTCAACTGGATCGTACTACATATCATACATAAGTGTGCTTTCACTTTTGGGAAACAGAAGCCATGGTTCAGACGCAAAACACCCGACATGTCTGGCCAACAGAGAGGGGCTGACTGGCTCTGTATCTTGCGTCCAGCAAATCTCACAAGGAATACCCCGGATCATGGCACACTGAAAGTGATAAAATCCAGTCAAGGTTTCACGTCGTATTGAATTGCACACATCGTCGCACAGGTTAAAATTGCCATTTCAAGGTTTAGAAAATCTGGACATCCAAATAGGGAAGAATTAGCAATTGAGCCTTTGTTGTTGTGATTTTAGCCAGTTGCAGTGTTGCTTCGTGGCTGGTATCCCACCATCACCAACTGATGTAATGTGTGATTTGAGACAACTTATTTTTAGATTGGTTCTTTTTTAATTTAAACATTTAAGATGGAGTAATCTCAAAGGTGTTTTGCATTCATTTGCCTGAAATCAAGCACCCTGTGCATGATAGTGTTGCTGGATGTGGTTATTTAAAGACTTGCGACACTCTGTACATGTAAAAATACTACTCACACAAGTATATTTAGCAGAGAATACACACACACACACACACACAGCATCTAAAAATAAGCACACCTATAGTGTAGATTAAACGCTATTAGTTGATGAAGCTCTGTAGCTATAATATCGCACACACAGACACATACATTCCTGTCAGCAGCAACACTTAAGCTGATATAATTGCATACGGGTTCATTGGTCAACGTACTGATGATTAATCAAGGCAACGTGTCCCTCTTCTTTCAGGTACGCTTCTTTATTCTATCAAACTACAAATCATACGCATTCTCAATGGTTGTGCTATAGCTGCCATCTTCATTTCTCTTGACTCTGACGCTATCCAATCGATCCACAATGACAGTAGCTCCCGCCTCCTTTAGTTGCTCGAGAGTGTGCGTTGTTGTGCAAGCGATACATTGCATTCCAGCAGCAATAGCAGCCATCACGCCTGAAGGTGCGTCTTCAAATACTAAGCAATCTTTGGGGTCTTTGCCCAGAATGGCTGCTGCTTTCAAATAGCCTTCAGGATGAGGTTTGCCATGCGTGAGCTACCTCTTCTTGTTAGTCTCATACCATCTCTGCATCATCCTGGCCCACATCTTACCATGTCTCCAGTTGCCATCTGCTTGGGCACTGTGATATTGAACTGTCTGAGGCGAGTAGTCGCCATGAGATTGGTGCCAGCCGTGTTCACTGTCCAGTCTTCAGCCGGGATGCTTTGTAACAGATCCATCACGCCAGGTAACACGACAACGCCCTCCTTCTCTAAAGCTAATCTCCCCTCTAATTCATTGACATATTCCTTTGTAGCCAACTTAGGTACCCAACGCTGCAAGGTTTCAATGGTTCTGCGGCCATGAGAGGTTTCAAGGATCTGTTTATGAAATGTGACATGTCGGCCATTGCCCTGTATACCTAACTTTGTCTATGTGTACCCTACCTTTGCTGGATTCAGCTTGTTCTCCAATGCAATGTCAGTCCAGAACTTGACAACTTGAGGCGTAGTATCGATTAAAGTTCCATCAAGGTCAAAGATGAATGCAGTTGATTTTAAAGTTCGAGTGACCATATTGTGTAATAATGTATTTATAAGAAAAGAAGCTGCTGTTGTTTTCCAGCTGGCCCAAGGGTCCAATTTATACTTTACTAGCTTATGATATCAACCTAAAACCTTTCCCGCCCTGAAATTTTCCGTGGAGAATGATTTTGCCGTGGAGTTGGATTTGTGGTCCAAACAAAACGCACGCTAGTGGGATGCCATGATGTCTCTTGCTGGGAGAATCCAGCTTCTGTTTGACAGGCTTTTTGAAGCCCAGTTTGTCTTTGATGCATTTTTAAGGGTTTACACAAACAAGCCCTCTGTCTGAATCACAGCGTGTGATACGAAAGCCACATACCAGCCATAGAATCACTACTGCAACTGGATTCTTCATGCTAGAGCAAAACAAGGTGCCTTGAGGACAAACTAGGTAAAGTAGATTTAATTACAAATGATATTTATTATGTGTGTGTGTGTGGGGGGGGGGGGGGGGTAAAAGGAAAAAAGAAATCTACAACTTGCTATCACGAACAGCAGAGGCATTAAGCTCAACTGCAGCATTGGAGATAGCAATCACATCTCGCTCAACGACACGGGTTTGGAAGATGACCTTATTGCCTTCCTTCCACATGGAAGTCTCGAGAGTCTCACCAGGGAAGACATGCTTAGCGAAACGTGCCTTGATGTTAGCAAATGAAGCAGGATCGTTATTACCAAATGTCTTCAAGACGTGCTTGCCAGAGATGCCAAACGAGCAGAGACCGTGGAGAATAGGGACATCGAATCCACCAACTGCAGACATATCAGGATCAATGTGCAATGGGTTATAGTCACCACTCAAACGATAGAGAGCAGCTTGATCTTCGCTGGTCTTTTCAGTGACAACAGCATCGGGTTTGCGGTTAGGAACATTGTTGGCAGCAGAAGCAGCACCACGATCAGCACCCTTGGAATGGCCACCAAATCCACCGCTACCACGGATGAACAATGTGAACTCGTTTTCAAAGACGATCTCGTTGGATTCGTCCTTGGTAGTGACACCAATGATGACAGAAGCACCCTTGCCCTTATCGAGGATGTCAATGACACGGGCTTGAGATTTAAGAGTACCAGATGTGGGAATGGGCTTTTTGAGCGACAAGAATTGCTCACCATGCAACAACATCATGGGGTTGAAGTTGGGAAGGAAATCGCCAATGGGAACAGTGTTCATGGTTGTGAAGGAGGGGATGACACCAAAGGTGGGCAAGACACCAAAGTTTTCGTCATTTTCATAGACGAAGCGAGTATCAGTACGCTTGCAGCCAACACCCAAGGCATACAAGATAGCTTCACGCTCTTCGTAGGTAAATTCAAGAGTCTCAAACTCCATTTTCTTGGCAGCCTCGACATCAAGACCACCTTCTTCCTTCTTAGGTGCCTCTTCTTCCACGTTACCAAAGTTCTCCATGAAGCTTTGCAAAGAGTCTTGGGTGGTTTCAGGGTGAGTGGCACGACCATCCTCAAAGTTGGTGATACGAGCCCATTTATCAGCAACTTGCTCAGGAGTCAATTCACGGTTGGCAGGGAAACCATAACCACCAGTGCGTTGCCAGCGAACCTTGGCGATCCAACCACTACCCACTTCAAAGATACCACCAGTGTCTTCATTGCTGCTGTGACCCAAGTAAGCAACCAAAGGAGCAACATATTCGGGCTTGAAGGCCTCAACCATCTCAGGAGGCATGACAGTAGCGGTCATACGAGTACCAGCATTGGGAGCAATGACGTTGGCAATGATGTTCTTGCGTTGACCTTCGAGAGCCAAAGTCTTTGTGAAGCCAACAATGCCGAGCTTGGCGGCACTGTAGTTGGTTTGGCCAAAGTTACCGTACAAACCGACAGCAGAAGCAGTGTTGATGATGCGACCGTATTTTTGCTTGACAAAGTGGGGCCATGCGGCTTGAACAACCTTGTAAGTACCTCTCAAATGGACTCTGTGGACGAGATCCCAATCAGCATCAGTCATACGAGCAAAGGATTTGTCGCGAAGAATACCAGCATTGTTGACAACAATGTCGATGCGGCCGAATGCTTTGAGAGCAGTTTCAACAACCTTCTCGCCCTCTTCAACGGAATCGTAGTTGGCAACAGCCTTACCACCGGCCTTACGGATTTCATCCACAACCAGGTCAGCAGCACGGCTGTCGGATCCTTGACCAGTAGCAGAACCTCCGAGATCATTGACAACGACAGAGGCACCCAACTTGGCAAAGAGCAAAGCATAAGCCTTACCAAGGCCACCACCAGCACCAGTGACAACAGCAACTTGACCATCAAATCTCAAATCGTCAGCCTTGGGGTTAGCATCAGCTTGTTTAGCACGTTCCAGGAGAGCCAAGAAGTCAGTATCCATGACAGAGGTAGGGTACTCATTGGCTTTTTCAAAGTCGGTGATTTCTTCCCACTTGGCGCCAACAGCGGCAGGAGTGAAGGATTCATCGGCCTTGAAGACGGCACCAGCGGAACGTTCCCATCTTAATTTGGAGACAAAACCACCACCAACTTCGTAGATGCCACCAGTTTCCTCAGTGTTTTCAGCGCAGAGGTAGCCTACAACAGGAGTGACGAATTCAGGCTTGAGAGAGGCGAGGATCTCTGGGGGCATGACAGTCTCGGTCCTATGAAAAGAAGAGTCAACATGTAGATCGCTTTTCAACGTCAAATGCAATCTTACATTCTAGAAGCAGCCATGGGGGCAATTGTGTTACAGTGAATGTTATCCTTGGCTCCCTCCTTGGCCAAAGAGTTACTGAAACTGGCAAGAGCGAGCTTAGCTAATTAAAATTTATGCAAATTTAGACACAAAATATTCCCACTAGACACTTGTCATTTGTAAATATTTACCAGCACTGTAGTTGGCTTGGCCAAAGTTACCATACAAACCAGCAGCAGATGCAGTCATGATGATACGACCGTACTTTTGCTTTTTCATGATGGGCCAAGCAGCCTTGGTAACAGCATAAGAGCCCTTGACATGGACAGCCATGATGAGATCCCAATCAGAGTCTGTAATTCTAGCAAATGATTTATCACGAAGGATACCGGCATTGTTGATAATGATGTCCACGCGTCCAAATGCCTTCATGGCTGTATCGACAATCTTGTCACCATCCTCAACAGAGTTGTAGTTGGCTACTGCTTTACCACCCAACTTTTGGATTTCGTCAACAACAATGTCAGCAGCCTTGGAGCTGGAACCATCACCAGTGGCAGAGACACCAAGATCGTTCACAACAACGCTGGCACCACGGTTGGCAAAGAAAAGGGCATAGGCCTTACCAAGACCTGTAAGCTTGTGTCAGTCAAACGGTGGTAATGGTCATTACAGATTCAATGTTACCTCCACCAGCACCAGTAACAATAGCTACTCTTCCGTCGTAACGAATATCGTTGGTCATTTTATTATGCTTTGTATGTATAATGAAAGTAGAAAAAGAAAAGAAAAGAGAAAGAAACAGAGAGAGACAGAGAAAGCTTTCTTGTAGTTTTAAGTTTTTTTTCCCTATTTCAATAAATATAGAATTTATAAGAGCAATAGCTTTCACATGAAAGTGTGGGGGGTGTTTGTGGAAGAAATTCCAACCAATCACCATGTGATATCAAAGGCTGTTGATGGGTGAGTAAACTATATTCTCTCTGCTTCCATGTCCTTGCTAGCTTAGATGCTGGTGTCTGTACTGCGTGCTGCAATTACATTGACGGGATCTCAGCGCAGAAGGCCCTTCTACTTAGAGGTCATTCAAGAATCGAGCATCATCGCGTTCAAGATGTCCAGTTACTCCGATGAAAATATGGACCATAAACGATGACTAAACCAGATTTGACCCCACATTATGGAAGTTCTCATCTACATCATTCAAGCCTGTGGGTGGGTTTAGGATTTTGAGAGAGCAACAATTATTCACCTCGCCATTAAGCATCAGCCTTGTTCTGTATGCTTGCTCATGCATAACAAAAGATGCTGTCCTCAATTCATGAATCAGCCAAAGACATTCTGACCTTCTTTCTTGTATTAAACCAAGAAACAATCCTCTGTTACACTAAATATCATTCTTCACATGATGATTTACTCTCCATTTTTGTTAATTTCATATGCATTTTTCGCCTGCACTGCTGAACTAACCGATTACACATTACAATTGTGTACATGCACAGCGGAGTCTCCATATTTGATGGTTGCCATGATGGCTGTAAGGCAGCAAACCTCTCTACTCTAGAAAGCGTCTTGGTTAGACACATAAAAAGTACATTTACAAGAGAAAATAGAGTAGTACGATCCGTAATCTCAACTATAAACCTTGAAGGAAATTAATCCGAAGGGACGATATTGAAGTGTGAGAAAACGCGGCTTCAGTTACATGCCAAATGCTGCTTTCGTCTCTTTGTGGACTTTACAATCATACAACAACTATTAAACTGGCAGGTACCTACCCAGCTGTACACGGTGGATTATGGGCTCAACATTTTGCGCTAGCTCGCGCTAGAAGCCGTTTTAAACTGCCAGAATAGCGCCAAACAATCGCTCTCACCCAGCACTAACTATCTGACACCTTTGCTCAGCTTTTTGGGGATCCAAAAAAAACATGGCCAAAAATCGACCAAAAACCATGAGGGGTACCTCATGGTTTTCATCGAAAATCAAACGATCGCGTTTTTGACCTTAAAAATGAAGACTTTTGCTATGGTATATATCAAATCAGAATGTTCCTCTCGACGCAAAGCAGCCTCTGAAACCACTTTTAAGAGGTTTTCGTATGCAAAATATGGCTATTTTCGCTAAAAACCTCATTTCAAATTTCATTAAATTGCTCAATAATTTCAGTTAAATCACTTGTTACAATTAACATTATTGGAAGCGCCTTGAAAAGTACTTCAAGAATGTATTAGGAAGCGTAGGGTGATCATTACAGTTTATATAGTCGAATATCACAAAAAGAATTAAAGAGGTCGAAAAAAGACAACATCTGTCCAATCTTGAACAGAAAAGATTAACTGAGTTTGAATCAATTTTGGCGGCGGCATTGCTGCTGGCTGGCCTAAATGCCTTTCTATTGATGACAATGATGATTGCGATGCTGATTAAATGGGGACCGTGGAATTGAAAGGACAGTTGCTTAGCTCGAATGCTTTTTTTTTGGGAAAGCTTTTCCTCATAAAGCTGTATTTTGCAATGACTATATCTCAAAAAAGTCGCTGTAGATCTTACACAAGTCCTGTATTTACTTATGACCAGCTTTATGTCATCATTCCAAGAGTAGCATCAGCGAATGGACACCTCCCCTTCCTGACTCTGATATATCCGTTCTTTTACTATTAATTGGTTGTTAAAATTTTACATGATACCTCTGATTTTGATACCTTTGATTTGGAATGTCTTCAGAGAGATGGCCCGCAGGGCAACGCTGTCATCGAGTGTAGTGAGATCGACTGGCTATCATAATATACTTCTTATAATAATATATTTATCATCCCTACCACTTTCGAAGCCTCAGAGTGAAAAGTAGTTGATCTTACAAGTGTCTCGGTGAACTGGCGTTATTTTTAGATGCAAAACTCTAGAGAAAAATAGCATTATTATTGCCTTCATGGATAGAAGGGCGTTGAGTTTGCCAGTCTGGCCCACTAACCAAAATCAATTCTAACTCAGACACATAGTCTGCTTAAGATTGGACAGATTTTGTTTATTTTCGATTTCTTTAATCTATTCTGCGGTATCCGACTATATAAACTGTAATAATCAGCCTACGCCTCCTAATACATTCTTTAAGTACTTTTTAAGGCGCTTCCAATGATGCCAAGGAAAATAAATGTTTTGACTGAACTTATTGAGCAATTTTTAGAAAATATGAAATAAGATTTTTGGTCAAAATGTCAAAATCCTGCATAGGAAAACCTCATAAAAGTGATTTCAGAGGTTGCTTTGCGTCGAGAGGAACATTCTGATTTGATATATACCATAGCAAAAGTCTTCATTTTTAAGGTCAAAAACGCGATCGTTTGATTTTCGATGAAAACCATGAGGTACCCCTCATGGTTTTTGGTCGATTTTTGGCCCCAAAAAGTTGAGCAAAGATGTCAGGAAGTTACTACTACTAGAATACAATTGCTTGGCGTTATTCCGGTGGCTCAGAAAGGTCTACATGTCAAGATATAAAGGCTTAAAAGCTGTCAAATTTGGTAATATCTTTGCTGTATAATAGTTTTTATTTACACGGCATGAATCACATCTTTGATAGCTGTAATTTATTGGAAGGGTAGTTCCGTAGCATATGCAATTTTTAGTTCGAATAGGAGGCAAATTGATTTTGGTAAAGCTAATTCACGCATATTTTGATGCGCTATGTTGTTGGTGAGCTTATTAATAATGAAAACGAAAAACCAAATTTACTGCTTGCTTACTATGGCTTTTCACGTTTGCTTCGCTACGGTAAACCCTCTCAAGGCCAGTGCTACCAAATGTTGCCTTGAGACCACAGATCACTCAATCCACAACCAAGTAGCAGACGAGAAGTCAATTGAATTATATGCATTATGTTCTTGGGAGAGGAGCTTTTAATCTCTGACTGGTTACGACGACGTTTTTGTGTTCATGTTTTCCTGTATATATCATAATGATTATATGCAAGGGTTGTTAAGACCATTTAGCGATATTATTACCCTCATTATCGGCAGCTAATTTACTGAAAAATATATTTTCATCATACTCTTTCCAAAACAAACAAACCAACAATGCGTTTAGAAAATGCATTCAAGACGATATTCCTGTTGGCAAGGGCAGATTTTGCTGAAGCCCTGAATAGATACGAATTATCCAACTCGAAAATGTGATGAAAAAATACAGACCAAGTTAAACGTTGAGTCAATGGTTTATTTGTTTTTTGGTTTGATTGCTAGTGCGTTAATAATACAAGAGAAAAAATGATATGAGAGGAATTAATGAAGTGAGTAATTTAAATAATGGGGGAAGGAGTGTTACAGATAGAAATTTTTAACATCATTTGCACCAAAAGGTTCACTGCAAGTTGGACATCTTCGTTGACGAGTTTCCAATCTTGCATCTATACAGTTTTTACAAAATGTGTGCATGCAACGAGTAAGGATATGAGTTCGGAATCGTTGGCGACAAGTGCTACACTTTAGCAGTGCCTGCCAAATTTATGTTAGTATTCAAGAGCACTCAATTAATATGGGTAACTTACTCTAAGCTCTTCGCATTCATCTATCAATTGCTGCTCTGCTGGATTGTCTCCTT
The DNA here is from genome assembly GCF_035048745.1 of Mucor velutinosus. Lineage (NCBI taxonomy): Eukaryota > Fungi > Mucoromycota > Mucoromycetes > Mucorales > Mucoraceae > Mucor > Mucor velutinosus. The sequence continues at coordinate 853,653 of NW_027041896.1, read as the reverse complement.
GCGAAATCTTGTCCCACTTCTTCTTCATCTTTTCGTGATTTTCCTCTGTCTGTTCCTTGAGTCGTTTTTCCTCATCTAAAAGTCGAGTCTTTTCTTTCAACGTCTTTTGAAGTTCAGTGAGCATAACCTCGTTCTGGTCAATAGAGATGCGGTAATCTTCGCATAAATGACCAATGTCCTCTAAGTCTGTCTTGTCTTCCTCGATGGTCTTGTATAATTTGCGAATCTCATTCTCCTTGTCATTCTATTGTGCGCAACGGTTAGTGGCGAATGGTGCATAAGCTTTCTAAATTACATACAACTTGCGCCTCCAGTGCCTTTTCCCTCTCTTCAAGTTGTCTGATTAATTCTTGCTGCTTTTCCTTAGTCATTCTTAGTGTCGATACTGTGGCAATCTGCTTTTCTTTGGCTGCTAGCAACGAAGCAAATGTTTGCGCATATTTTGATTTCTAGTATCAATGATATGAATGACTGGTTCAAAAAAATCCCATGTAGAAATTACCTCTGCCTGTAACTTCAATGCCTGTTCTCGTTTTGGCGCCAAATCAAACTCTTTTTTGCCTTGTTGCTCTTCTAATACACTGTTGATATCTCGATCAATTTCCTTCAGTAAATGACTTTCATTTTCCTCCAAAAAATCAATCATCAAGCTTGACTTTTGTGATTCACTCAATACGACATCATAGGCTTGAATCAATGCATTCGAGCTCCATTTGTTCAATTGCTCCTCCAAAACAGATACTGAAGATAGGTGCATGGGCGTTGTGCGTCTCTCAATCATTTCTAGCGAGGATAGCATGATCTTCAAATGACTATATGCATGAAATCAGTAACAAGATCATCATGCATACTAATGAAAAAAATGTACCTCAAGTTGCTTTTTAGCTCGTTAAATGTGTTTGCTTCTTTAGCGAATGGACCAGCCATTTCTTGCTCTGCTTTCAGCTTGCTGATGCGAGCTTTCAAAGACGCAATCCTTAATTTGCCTTGGTTTGCAAATGAAATGATTTTTTCCTGCAATTCTCTTTCACGACCCTCTTTGATCTTTTGCTCTTCCACCAATAGCTGGAAATGGTCTCGCTGTCCTCGAATACGGTTCAAATCGCCTTCTAATCGGCGCATTTCTGCTTCCATGGTGATGCCCTGAGCCATCTTTTCTGACTTGACTTGTTCTACGAGTTGCTGTCTGCTGGCAGATATCTTGTCCATCTCTCGTTCAATATCTGTGCGTCTTTGCTCCAAGTGATAGCATCTGTCTCTATAGTGTTCAATCGACAGTTTCAAAGTTTTGACGTATTCTGTTTCCAATAGTCGATCTTCCCCCATAGTGAACATGGACAATAATCGCTCTTCATCTCGTAGCAGCAATTGTCGATCTCGCTTCAGGTTGTCAAACTCCTTGTCTCTGGCTGCTAAAATCAGTTTATGCTCCTCAAATTGTGTTTTGATGGCTTGTTCATTCATAGATGCAGACTACACATATAAATTATTAGCGTCACTCTATTAAAAATATTTGACAAGCCGTACTACCATTGAATCTTCAACACCTTCCCTTTTAAGCTGAATCTGCTTAGTTTCTTCCTTTACAGTCGTTTCAGTGTCTGTTGGACGTTCTGCTAAATCTCCCAATCCACCATAGCTCAGAGCTGCCACTAATTGGCTCTTACTGCGATCTTGGCGCTTGCAAGCGAGTGCTAATTCCTGAATACAGTCGTCTAAGCGTTCTGCAGCTGATTTCACTTCTGTGGTAGCCATCTTCACATTGCCTTTGACGAGGTTGATCTGTTCCAATAAACTATCCAAGCTTTTTTGCAATTCAATCATCACTTGCTGTCCTCTCTTGTACGAAGTATGTAGGTCTTGGATCTCTGTCTTGAGCCAATCCGAGACAATAACTTTTTGGAGCATGATATCGTCTTCTAAACGATATTTCCTCTGTATTAAATCTGCTTGTTGACTCCAGCTTTCAAGGCGAGTCAGCGACTTTGTTCCAATTTCTTTGAGGGCGAGTTGATTTCGATAACACCACTCTTTTTGCTGTTCGACTGATAGATTGCGATGTGGAAGTTCTGGCGAGACATAAATGTTAAAAAGCGCAATCTATTTCAGCATGGCGATATCTACCTGAGGGCTCTGGTAATTCGGCTCCAATAAGAATTTTAGCCATAAAGACGATTTCAGCTTGAATCTGAAATACAGAACTGTCAACTATTAATGTGGCATGTGTTTCATTTTGCTACGTACTAGTCCCCAATCAATTCTGAACAAGCCCTGTCGAGTCTCTTTGCTCAGATACTTGTCTTTGACAGATTCGTACAGTGTTTCTTTCTGTACAACTCGATCCTAATGGTGCTGATGTAAATATCACGGAATACCTAGCCACGTCGATCATTTTACCTTGGTCAGACGCATATTCTGCAGCAATTCATCTTTGGTGTAGTCTTCCAGATTCTCCTAAATGACAGAAAGTTGGAGGTTTTCAACGACTAGGCTTCTCTGATTATATCTTACCGAGACAGTGATGGAGGGAGAAGGTGCTCTCTGCTTAGCGATTGCTGGTGCTGCTTCCTTGACCAGAGTAGATGAAGTTGAAGGAGCAGCTTGAGGCACTTGAAATGTACCAGTAAATCTCTTCTTTAGAGGAGGCCTGGAAGGAGGAGGTGCAGATACCGAAGCTTCGTCCAAGTCTTCTATCAATCGACGTCTCTTCTCTGGCGATCCCATAATAACGCTTGGTTCTAGTTGTGCAGACAAGGAGTTGAAAGACGAAACAAATGAAGAAAAAATTGTTTTTGTTAAAACAACCATCGATGTCTTTGAGCTCCGAGAAAACCCACCACCAGCACGTTTCCTGGCAATCCAAAATGAGTCAAGACAGATTTTAGACTCACTTCCTCCCCTTTGCAACGTAAATTCCTCAGTATGAGAGCAGTAATTCAAAGAGTGACCAAGGCAAGCGTTACAGGTAAAACCGGTGTAGCCTGTGGTTGGTTTTTACGGCTCACATCTCATCGCAAACAGTTGACGAAAAAGTGGTTGGCTCCATTCAGAAGGGCCTTTGTGTTCTTCTGGGTATTGGCACGGATGACACTGACAAGGACGTCGACTACATGGTCAATAAGATCCTCAATGTCAGAGTATTTGATGACAATGGTATCATGTGGAAGAAGGGCGTCAAGGATGCTGGCTTGGAGCTTTTATGTGGTATGCATCTCTTGATTTGACAATTGCATTTTTGCGTATATAACATTTTTCTACAGTGTCTCAATTCACACTCCAGGGCTTGACCATCAAAGGTACATGATATAAATCAAGTAACCAGATCAAGCAGATTCATTTACGTTATACTAGGCAACAAACCTGATTTCCATAGAGCAATGAAGGCAGATTCAGCCAAAGCAATGTACGAGCAATTCCTCCAAAAGTTGGGCAAGTCTTACGATCCTTCAAAAATTCAAGGTACAATCTTAGATACAGTTACATTGATTTTCTGCTAACATGCAGTCATAGATGGTGAATTTGGTGCAATGATGCTAGTCGACATTGCAAATGATGGCCCTGTTACATTGGAATTAGACTCTCGCAAATTTACATATGATTCAACAGAGAAATAGATTTTTTATTTTCTACATAGTAAAAAAAAAAAAAAAAAAAAAAAGAATGACATATGCCATAACAGCTATCTACAAATCATCCTCATCATCTTCAAAGCGCATATTCGAAGTGACATAGCGCTTGAGAAACTCGGGCACCTCTTGCTTGCATTCAACCAGTAACTTGGTGAGGTCTCTTGCGATTCCAGTGCTTGAGTTGTTGAAAAAAGACGAAGCTAAACCGGCATTGCCAACACGAGCAGTACGACCAATACGATGGATATATTCATCAATAGTAGGAGGCATATCATAATTAACAACGTGCATGACGTTCTTAATATCAATGCCTCTAGCGACCACAGCTGTTGCTACCAGAATAGGACATGTACCCTTCTTGAAAGCAAGAAGAGCATCCTCACGCTCCATCTGACTGCGATCACCGTGAATTGAAGTGGAGGGCAACTTGGACTCAAAGAGGTAATGATCCAGGCTGTCTGCCGCACGCTTGGTATCAACAAAGATGAGCGTACGACAAGGAGGCTGTGACATCAGGAGCTGCTTGACACGCTCCCGCTTCTCTCCCTCCTCTACCCACATAACCTTTTGAGTAATGTCAGTAGTGGTTCCTCCAATTCTGCCTACCTTGAGAAACAAATAGTTTGGTTTAAGAAAATCTCTAGCCAGTGCTCGAATTTCTCGAGGGAAGGTAGCGCTGTACATCAAAGTAACACGATTCTTATTCATGCCTACATTCCATGTTAATACGCAACAATTTGCTCCAGACTTGTTCCATATTTACCCTTGTTTTCAACAACATCACGAATGACACCCTCAAAGCCCATATCCAACATACGATCAGCTTCATCCAAGACTAAGTATCTCAAGTGGGACAAATCGATTTTGCCACGATCAATGAGGTCACAAAGACGGCCAGGAGTAGCGACTAGAACATCACAACCTCGCTCCAATTCACGAATCTGTCCTTGTACGCCTGCTCCACCATAAACAGCGCTGTATATCAATTCCTAATATGTCAATATACAAACCACCCATCAATTGCAAAACAGTTACATACCAAGGTCTCAACATGCTTCTGTAACAGAACTATAGATTGATTCATGAGTCGATAAGGTATCAAATGCCACTAATAAGCAATTACTTACACGACGAGCTTCATCAAAAATTTGACAGCAGAGTTCACGAGTGGGGGCGAGGATCAATACCAAAGGACGAGACTTGAAATGATGGTAGTCTCGGGGACTGGCACGAGAGATCAGTTGTTGGGCTTGACTAAAGAGAGCAGAGCAGGTAGGGATCAGAAAAGCAGCAGTTTTACCAGAGCCAGTTTGAGCACAAGCCATAAGGTCTCGATTAGCTGTGACAATGGAAATACTGTGTTTCTATTATGTCGCCACAGTTAGTATAAGCATTGACATAAACGCTGATTCGTAATTACCTGGACAGGAGTAGGTACAGTGTAACGAGCCAAAGCAACGTTTTCTTTCATACAGGGATGCAAGTTGGCATCTTCAAACTAGAGCCATCGTTATTAGATATTGAGTAACGGCAATCAGCTCTTAATGGACATCCTACCTTGTTGAATCCAGGAGGAGGATTTTCACCAGTAACCTTGACGGCAATCTTCTCGTACTTGTCAAAGTTGAGGCCGCTGTGCACATGATTATCAATACCGAACAGTTCTTTTTCCAACATTTCATCACGAGGAGCAAAGCCTTGAGTGAGATACTCGTCTTTCCATTCGTAACGCTTCTTTGAAGAGCCCCAGTTGTAGTTTGCAGAACTTTTCTCCATTCTAAATTGCTGCTGTATATATATAGATAAATAATACGATAGAGAGAGAGAGAGAGAGAGAGAGAGAGAGAGAGAGAGAGAAAGAGAGAGACAGAGACAGAGAGGAAGAGTTCAGCCAAACTGTTCCTGCTTTAAAATTTAAGTAAAATCAACAGTCAAATCTGCTTCTATCAGGTTCATCAAGATGGCATATGTCACGGAAGCAGTAATACAGTACAACATGCTATTATTATGATAAATCATTGATATCAGCGTTGGCAAAGTGCTTTGTAAATAAAGCGGCACTAAATACTACAAAATCGCGTTACTGATTTTGTCAGATCCACGGCAAATGAACACTGCTTTATTCAATTATGATAATAAACTTTCGATTTCGTATATGATCGTAGGTCTTCGTTTGTTTCGCTTTGAGTTATACATATATCGCTGCTTCCACTCCCGTGAATGTAATCTTCAATTCTTGGTTGGCAGGTTGTATGTAGCATTCTCTAACGAAGACCTTTACGCTTTGTCCAACTGATTGAAATACTGTATGCTTCATCGAGTATCCCTACCACCGCCCAAAAACTCTCTGTAACTGCCCACCTGATTTTTCTGCCTTACTCTACATTTGTACCAATGACTATAACTCATACATAAGCAGATAGTGTACTTGCATTACCTATTACTGCTGAAAACCATGCAAAATACAGCTTATTCTGGGTGCATTTGAACAGCAATTTCTTGTACCAGAAGCCGTTTTAGACCGCCAGAGTAGCACCAAGCGGTTTCTCTGATGTGGCAGTTGCTTTTGGACACCTTTACTCGAATTTTTTCGAATCGTCAAAAATCGACCAAAAAACCATGAGGGGTACCTCATGGTTTGTCATCAAAAATCAAATAATCGCTTTTTTGACCTTGAAAACGGAGACTTTTGCTATAGCATATATCAGGTCAAAATGATCCTCTCGACGCAAAGCAACCTCTGAAATCACTTTTATGAGGTTTTCCTATGCAGGATTTTGACATTTTGGCCAGAAACCTCATTTCATATTTTTATAAATTACCCAACAACTTTATTCAAAGCATTTAGTGTAATTGGTATCATTGGATGCGCCTTGGAAAGTACTTGTAGAAAGTTTAAAGAAGTATGAGATGATTATCACTTTTAACATAGTCAAATCCTAAAAAATAGATCAATCAAGTCGCAAATTAATGAAAATCAAACAAATCAGAGCAGAATATAGAGCGGGATTTGAACTAATTTTGGCTGTGTGTTGGTTTGTGGCAAAACGCTTCTCATGAAGGAAATCGACGTGTGTAAAACTACCAAGAAAGGTATTGCGAATTCAGCAACACTATCGCTTAGTCTGACTACTGAAGCTTGCTTCCGCTATACAGCCTTATATACAATAGCGCCAGTAAGCCTGGCTTGACATTAAAATATGTCTAGGGGAAGTTTCCTTATTAAGGCTTTAAGGGCGCCTGACAACCATATTTATTGATTGAGATGATGGATGCACCTACAAGGAAACGGTTCAAGATAATGACAAACGCTAGCTCGGTCTACTTGCTCGTGGGCGTAAAATACTCTGGCTCTCCCGGAATCCATCTTCTCAGTACTTCAGGCACGCGAACAGAACCATCATCTTGCTGGAATGTCTCCAGTACAGCGATGATGACTCGAGGCACTGCAATGGCAGTTCCATTTAATGTGTGGCAAAATTGGGTATTCTTGTCTACCTGATATCTGGGCCTATAACGAATTGACAGTCGTCGAGATTGATAGTCTGTGCAGTTGGAGGTAGATGATATCTAAGGGTAGCCCAAGCATGTCAGTCGCATTGCTACTTTCGAATAAGTTTGCCATACCTCTCCCCATTTCTCTCGTCCCGGCATCCAAGCTTCCATGTCATATTTTCTATAGGCGCTTGCTCCTAATTCCTCTGTGGGCATATCCAGAATTCTACAATATACGTTAATAGATCCTCAATACTTGACTCGTGGACTCACTTACCTAAAGCATAAGCCCAACTCTGTAAACATTTCCTCTTGTAACGATCTGATTTCTTCCATCATCTCCTCACTTTGATCCGGGGTAGTGACAGCAAATAGCTCCACCTTGGAAAACTGATGCACTCGATATAAACCTTTTGTCTCTAATCCCCGTCCACCAGCCTCTGTTCTGAACGCATGACCAAATCCAACTAGTTTTTGCGGCAAATCTTGTTCGTTCAGCAGCTTTGTGGCGAACTTGCCAGCTAATGGAATCTCTGCAGTGCCGGCTAAACATAATCCAGTGTCTGCTGACGACTTTGTAGCAATATCGTATATTTGCGAGCTCTCTCCACGACGAGGCTGAAATCCACATCCATAAGCCATTTGTGTTCGGACAATGTCAGGTGTCAGGACGCCCAAAAAACCTCTGCTGGCCGCTTTATGCATTGCATACTGGATCAATGCTAATTCTAGAAATGCGCCCATGCCTTGTAGATAATAGAAACTGGATCCACTTGTGACAGCAGCTTGCTCTAGATCCAGCATGTTTAACTTGGTGGCTATAGTGACATGGTCCTTTTTGCCCTTAGCTTCGATGGGTGTTCCCACTACTTTGATGATACGGGCCATTTCTTCGGATCCAATAGGAGAATTTCGATGGGTATTGTTTGGAATCATGAGGCCCTGCTCTAGCAGCTGTGTCTCTGTTTGGTTCAATTGCTCCTCACATAATTTGATGTCTTGCTTTACTTGCTTTCCTTGCTGGATAAGCTCTGCTCTCTCTTCTTTGACTGAGGTGGCTCTGGTGGCTAATGAGAGATCGTTGCGTCTTGTCTTAAGTGAAACAAGGTGCTTGTATAGATTCAAACGTTGCTGGTTGAGCTGCGTAAATAGTGCCATGTCAATTGTATCGTAATTTCTGTCGACCATGTTCTTTTCAATGATCGACGCATTTTCTGCTAATTGAGTAAAGTCTAATTTAGGCTGGATGTGGAATTCACTCTTTAGATGGTGCTTTGCTGTTGAGTAACATCGTCTGGTAATATGATGCTTTGATATAAGATGTTTCAACATTGGGGTTGACTAATGCCAGGGTTACGAAAAATTATTTTTGCTCTGTAGAAAGGGGAGGGGATTCGATCGACTGTATGCTGTTTATAATAGACGCACTGAGTTTGAAGGATGTGATGTTGCTTATAGCTTCTCTCATGCCTTTTCTCTAATGACAACACCCTTGGTAAGCGCACTGTGCAAGGTCAAAAGTCAACCAAAAAGAACCTTAAGTCTCGTATTAGTTACATTGAACTGAAACATAGCAATAGAGTAGGACAAAGCATCCCTTCTACTCGAACCAGTGTCTGATAGCAGTGTTATTATCCATCCGCTCCGCTCTGGTTAATTCAAATTCTATAAATAGGAGTAGCTTTTACTATTCGATATTCTTCCTTCTCTCTTTCCCCACCTCTTTTTTCCTCCCTCTATCTTTTGCCATCGCTCAACTATCAGGAGCGATTCACCTCTAGATATCAGTCAATCCGCTCAGTTTCTGCTACCATTTGATACTTGGACATCTCATTTTACACAGCAAACATCATCCATTATCTCTCAAGATTTAAAAATAGAAACTTCATCATGGCAGGCTTATCTATTAATACCTCGAATTTCGCAACAAAATCAATGACATTCTGCTTTTATGTCTCTGGCCATGGTAAGTAATGAAGCTTGATTGTCGCCAGCAAAAGCTCAAAAAGTGAACAATTAATATAGGATGGGGTCACGCAACTCGTGCTAACCAAGTCATTATGGATATCCTTAAATTGCCAGCTCATCACAAAGTATATGTTATCTCTACAGCCACAGATTTCATCTTTCAAGGCGTCATAGAAGTAGGAGCTTTCTATCGACATGCAGATATCGATGCTGGGGTTGTTCAGCCACTCCCTTACACAGTAGATCGTGACCAGACTATCAGAAACTTGAAGGCATTCTTATCAAGACGATCCAACACTCTGGAGAACGAGATCAAATGGCTCAAGCAAGTCAATGCAGATTGTGTTATATGCGATGCTCCGTTTTTGCCATGGTAAGTGTTTCAAGTGAAGCCTGAGACAGAGATAGACTGACATGGAACAAATCCACAGTGCTGCTGCTCAACAAGTCGGTATACCAGCTGTCATTTCCAGCAATTTTACATTTGACGAAGTCTATTATGGGCTATGCGAAGGGGATGAATTGGATCAGGATATACACAGAATGGTGCAACAAGTGATAGCGGATTACCGTAATGCAGATTTATTGATTCGATTACCAGGCGCTATCCGTATTCCATCTTTTGACGATGCCATGGGGCTTGTACCTCACACACCCTTCAATACCAAATTTCCCGAGACCCACCAGCGCAAAGGTGTAGCTAATGGTAAAACGCAATTGCCTTGTACCAGTGTCTCAAACGTTCAACACACGCATCAAAATTCCCCATTCCTACGTCGGATTATTGATGTTCCCCTTGTTTTCCGTAAATACAAGCAGTCTCGAGAGGAAACGTTGGATCAAGTAGGTATACCCAAGGACGTCTACAACACGCATAAAATCCTCCTGCTTTCATTTGGCGGCCAGTTGCTAGGCAACGATGGTGGTTTGAAAGGCAGTCCATTACCACCTGGGTGGATTTGTATTGTGTGTGCTGCTCCAGATTCGGTGGAGATGCCAGCAGGATTCTTCAGAGCTGCCAAGGATGCTTATGTACCTGATTTGACACATGCGTGTGATGTTCTCTTGGGTAAATTGGGGTATGGTACTTGCTCTGAATGCATTGGTCATAGCACTCCGTTTGTTTATGTACCAAGACCTCAGTTTATAGAAGAACATGGGCTGCTAAAGCTAATGTCAGACCAAGGCAGTGCTGTCGAGCTATCCCGTCAAGATTTTGAAGCAGGAAACTGGGCTCCTGCTATCGAAGAAGCCTCTCGAATGACAGGCACATGCAAGGATGCGCAACTGCGAGTACCGCACAATGGAGGCGAAATCGCAGCTCAGAGCATAGAGAGATTTGTGATTGAATGGAACCAATTCTATAGTAAACAACAGCTCAAGCTATCTCCTGCTACCATCAGTACGGCTGGCAAGCTTACTGTTCATTCAGCAACATCAGCAACCACACCACAGCCTAATTCCATTTTTGTTAGCGTAGACAGATAAGCCTCTTTATTACGAATCGTTGACTATGACGAGCAGCTCATCCCCACTATTGATACCATAAAATTTCAAATCTCTCAAATCATCCGTTATATCCATTATCATCACATCTCGTTCATTGTTCGTTTCTTCAATTGACTGTAATAAAACCAGTTGCTGCTTTGCTGCGGGTATTTTGAGCAGTTTCTGTATCATATGCTTGACATTTCTTATCGTCATGGTGCGAAGAAACTTTTTGGATATGGAGGTGCATGTAGGCGGCAGATCCTTCTTGTGTGTAATCAACATAATCTCGTCCACAGATGCAGCGTTTCGTGTGCTTAGGGTAATGTTGATCAGTCTATCTTTGAGTACGGTAGATGCGTGCGAGATGGAAGATTGTAGATCAGGCTGGCCATGCTCTATCGCAGCATAGTATCAGTATACAGCTTTTTATGAGCGATGGATGCAGTGCTTACCAGCGCACAGTTCATTATATCTGGGATGAATAACTGCAATTTCTTCGTGCGTAGAACCATCTTTGGTACATGATTTGATGTAGTATCGTTCTAGATCAATTCTCTCCCTATTAGTCAACTAGCAGTGTGTACAACCTATTAAAACGGAGTCCATGGTATTCGTAGAAACAGAAGATGCAACTTACAGTGTTACCATTGACATTTGATAGGTTTTTGATTCTTCCAACAATCTGTGCTGCCTCTAATTCTTTATCAAAATCTGAAGTTTTGCTGCAGTGTTACTCGAAAAGTCGTTTAGCCACGTAAGCAATCTTGTTACCTTTAAAGATTGGATTTTCTTTACATCTTAATTTGGTTAGATTTGGTAGCTTGTTCAATTCGTTTAGACTGTTCCAATTATCGAGCGAATTGCGTTCGATACGGAGGAATTGCAAGTTGGGAAACATATTATTTGTTGCGATTTGGATTGATTTAATTTGGTTGTCGTTAAGGTAAAGTGTCTCCAAACTATGGGGTTGATCCGGTCAGAATTACTGGCTCTCTCCAATGAGAAAAGCGACGTACCTGGGTAGAGAACTGCTGAGATTGTTGATCTCACCACTCCAATCACTGATGACATTGTCCTCCAGATTAAGGCATTTCAGTTTTGGAAATTCCATTTTACCTAGTTGAGACAGTTCGTTTCCACCCAATTGCAAATCTTGTAGCTGAGGCAGAGCTTTTGAGAGTATGTCAATGTGCTGCCATGAGATCAGAGTTTGGTTTAGTGACAATGTTGTGATGTGAAAGGGCTGTAAATCCACGGGAGGACATGCCAATCTTGATTGACTATAATTCCAAGCAGTAGTCAGTATATATCAACGACACATTTCGCTGCTGTTTGCTGCTTTACTTTAATCTTAGCGTGGTGAGTTGAGGCAGTTGTGAGACGATATCAAATGCAGTTTCCCAGTTGGAGATCAAGTTTCGAGATAAATCTAAATCCTCGATAGCTTAAAAATAAGAGAAAAAATAAGAGTTGAGCATGAGATCAGGTGCTTCATGATGGAAAAGCTATTTACTGAGATGAGCGTCTCTGATGTTGGCGCCTGCAGATGAGATCAGTTGTTCAGCTAGTCCAACTACCTTCAAATTGTTCAACTGTCTAGCACAAACATGTGAATATCAACTGCCTCTCATGGTTACATTTTTTTGGCTTACCTTTGTGCTTTTTGGATCTTATCAAAGCCGTATGTCTCTACCACGATCTGCTTGTTTCCGCCAAAATAGAGTTCGCCGATGTCCTTGGATTTATCGTAATTCTTTTCATGTATTGCTGCGATATCCTCCTTGATTAAGTATCGCTCTTCCAACGCGTTCATGAATGTGGTGCCAGTTTTGACTTTCTCTGGATGGAATCGAATAAAGGAACCAGAAGTTGGGTATCTAGCGTGAGGTCAGCAGTTGATACACGAGCTTTTCTCGAGTAAGGGAAAAGTTACCTGCAACTGAAGTACTTCACATCCTGATGTGTGCCATTGTGTTTTCCTCGGTGAGGATCGTCCCATTCAACACCAAGCCATTCTCCCTTTGTATTGTTGACTGCGCCGATAAATCTGATGGTTGCTCGGTCGTTGCCTACTTGGATGCGGCTTCCAATGTAAAGGGTCGCTGGTACAGTAGTTTGAGACATGAAATACGAGAGAAAACACAAAAAAGGGAGGTAGCCCTGCTACTGTTGCTCTTCTCAACGACGGGATCTATTTTAAGGTGCGCAAAAATGCATGTGTTGTGTGTTTAGAGTACACATCAATGGCTAACGAAGCAGAAAATCATGATGAATGTCAAATGTTATTGTTTATTTAGATGCAAGATGTTTGGGTTGCTTTATAGTAAAGAATATATATGTATAAGAGGAAAGTAATTAAAAGATTTAGTTCTTGAAGAAGACGACATCGCCCTCATCTTCGACAAAACGACAGGTCTTCCAGACCTTCCACAAAGCAATAGGGACAGGAGTGTTGTCGCAGTGGTAGTGCTTACCAAGGGCCTTCTTGATGTGAACAGTGGCTTCTTCGGCGTGGTAGTGAGGCATGGTGGAGAAGAAGTGATGCGCAACATGAGTATCGGAAATGTGATGGTGGAAGTAGTCGAGGAGGAAACCATAAGAACGATCAACAGTTAAAGCGGCACCACGTTGGAAGTTCCAGACGTTTTCGCGGTAATGGGGCAACTTGGGGTCAGTGTGTTGTAAGTAAGTGATTAAAACCAACCAAAAGTTAACATTCAAATAAGGGATAACATAGTATTTGATGACAGCGAGAGAACCAAAGACTTGGCCACAGTAAGCCAAGACACCAATCATACCGAGAACACCAGCGGTAGAGCTCATGACATCCCAGAATTGGTTTTCATCGTAGATGGCACACTTGGGGTTGAAATGAGAAGCCCAGCCGGGGTAATCTTGACCAGAGACATTGGTGAAGAGGTAAAGAGGCCAGCCAAAGGTAAATTGAAGGAACATGCGGTACAAGACAACGATGGGAGCTTCATCAAGGGCATCATGAGGTCCATCAGATTCAGGATCTTGCTCACGAGGAGGCAAACCGTATTCCTTACGAGTAGTGGGGACAAAGACCTAATCATGGTACATTAGTTTCAGATGGCTACAACAATAGAGCGGCAGTATAAATCAAGGTACCGCCCCATGTAATAACTAAATATTTACCTGATCTTTTGACATATGGCCAGTAGCTTTATGATGCTTTGAGTGAGAGAATCTCCATGAATGATAAGGCACTAATAAAGCAGTGTGGAGAACGTAGCCAACGCTGTTATTAATAGTCTAATGTGAAGAGGAAAATTTTTTAGTATCACTCCAGAACAATCCAATGACTCTATTCCTCGAAATGTACCTTTGAGGGACTGAAGGCTTGATGGCCACATTCATGGCCAATGACCCAGACACCAGTGCCTACGATACCTTGAGCGATCCAGTACAAGGGCCAGAGAGCAATGCGGGCATAAGTGTTGGGGATTGAATCAATATAGGAAGCACCAATGGCCAAGATGGCGATGATGATAAAATCATGAAGGACATGTGTAAAAGATCTAAAGGTATCACGACGGAAACAGTGAGCTGGGATAGCATCACGGATCTCCTTGATGGTGAAATTAGGGATCTCCCAGTTTCTTTCGATAGCTTCATCAATCACAGCCTTGTTGTTGATGCTGACGTCTTCTGCAGCAGGAGCATTGGAGGTAACGTTTCTCTTGGTTGCCATGGCAATGTTTAATTTAAGATGGTGATTTGGCCCCTGAAAAAGAAAAGAGAAGGAAAAAAAAAAGAGAGAAAAAGAGAGAGGGAATGATTTATTAACCGTATTTATATAGATTTTGTTTCAAGATAACGAGGCTCCTTCCATTTTGTACAATCAAAAATTGCAACGATGCTAGCAAGCTAAAAAGTTAATTGATGCGACCGAATTAGAAGGCAATCGGTAACTTAAAAAGGGTTAAAAAAGGGGGAAGAGGATGTGTCTATTGTAAGTTTTCAACACAACATTGGCCCCAATTGTTGTAGAATCATTGATTTGACCAATGAAAAAATAGTTGATTTTATTTTCTTTTGGTCTGTCTTTTGTTGCCTCGGTTATTCGTTGATGCATTTGATGCCGTGCTGGATGATCTGCCTGCTCTGCGTCCTCCACTTCGACTTGCCGGTTCAGGTGTTGATTTGGGGTTGGAGCGAGAAGATTTTCGAGATGGTTTGCCTATACGAAATGAGTTTAGAAGGTGGGGGTATTAAAAGAAAAGCGAAACTTTGGGGAGTACGAACCTTCTTCGGGTTCGGGAGTGTTGTTATTAGATGTAATTGAATCAGTAACTGAGTTTGCAGGAGACGAATCTCTTTTGCTTATACGGGTGCGTTTGGTAGGTGGTAAAACCGGTGAACTGGTAGCGTCGCTCTCTTCTCGAATGGAAGATATCGACTGGTCATCCTGTCGATGTTCCGATATCAATTGCTCATAATCATCCAAAGGCAACGAAAACTCATTCTTGACATCTCCCTTCTTCTTTTCCTCTTCCTCGCGCTCCTCCTCCTCTTGCTCTTCATCCTCTTCTTCCTAAGAGACCATGTTAGCTTAGGTCCAGCAAATCAAAGGCTCGCTTACTAATTCATCTAATGCAGCCATGCCGTAGAAGTCGCCTAAACGCTGCCAAATCTCTTTGATGGAGCATGCAACTGGGCTATTCTGATTGAACTGTCTCTGTACACTGATGATTCTAAAGTGTTTGTGTATGCCTACATAAAGCAGTATTATATTAGAGCTTGGTGTATAATGAAATTAAGCTATTGCAGTACCAACTGGTTTGCAGCGTGAAATAGCGTTTAGTAAAGCTAATTCCATGCCGGCATCCCATTCCTTGTCTCCAAAATGAGTGTCATCCATCATTGTATGTTCGACTTTGACGATATCGTCGAGATGGCTGCTTGTGTAGGGTGATTCGGTGTCGTTCACTGTGTCCATTGTATCTTGCTAAAAGAGAATACCTACTCGCGATGCGTCTTTTCAAACCTGATACAGTGGAGCACAGAAAAAAACGTCACTTCGATGTACACTCCATATCACATGTGCTCCATGTATCATGCCATCATAGACTATATGATGGCATGATTGAAAGACCAGCGACATCAAGTTGAAAGCCTGATAGGCATGCTTCTCAGGCTTAAATCAGCTTTTATTATCCGTGAATGTAGTTTTTCATCCTTCAAAGATGGTGTCGCTAAAACCACCGTCTTCAGCTGAGTCACATCAAAGCTGCTCACTTGGATGGCATGGCCTAGTGTCAAGCTTTTTATCCCTGTAAACAAAGACGATACCCAAGCTTATAGACGGGTCTGTCAGTTGTATTTGAAGCAGAAAATTACAATTTTATTTTGATTAAAAAAGGAGGAGGTATACTAAATTTACAATTGAAGGCTATATTTCATCCATTGATATACATCAAACGCAGATTCATAATCGCCTATATTCACAAACGCCTTCATAAATAGTTTATAAGTTACTTGATCTGGAGCCGCTACTGCTTCTGGCGTTGCTTTAGAGAACAGTTTAATGAATGCACTGTCGCCTTTAGATGGTGCTGCTGGCTGCAGTCGCTCCAATTGATGGCACAGCGAGGTGTTGGTGGCATGTCTGATGCTGATCTGCTTTCGCTGTGTGATACCATGTCGTGTGTATCCAGTTGCTGATTCAAAAATGTTCCAGATCGTTTGACTCAACATGGGCGATGATTTGCTCTTGTGAGATCTTAGCTTGTCCAGTTCGTGCCATTGCTGCTTGTTTTTGAGGATGTGCATGTAGGACATGGATTTGGAGTCTAGTTTCAAAAAGTTTTGTATCAAAAGATTAAATGTCACCATATCTACAGGCTGTTGCTTGACAAATGTCTCTACTTGATCCCAATTTTGTTGTATGATCCATCCATTCAGCAGCGTGTTAGTGGCCTGAGTGTCAGGTTTATCCATGTGCTTGAGGATTTGACTGGCTGCGTCCATGTTGTTGGCACTGACAAACGCCTTGATCAAAATATTGTATGTCACTGTATCAGGCGAAAGCTTTTGGTTGAGTAGTCTTTGAAATACGCGCTTTACTCCAGTCAGATTCGGCTTTGGCAGCTGAGATGCGTATCCGTTTAAAAGTATGTTGTATCTAGCCAAGTTGTGCGGTTCCTTGCTCCTGGATGTATCTCCAAGAAAGCGTTTTCTGTACTGCATATCCACCCAGGCTCTTTCTAGAATTCGAATGTCGTTGTTTTTGGTTGCACTGGCCATCATTGCCAAGTAGATATGAGAGCTAGCACATCGTTTTCGCACATGTTCATGCCCACCTTCTCGGGCGTATTTATACACGGCAAATCCATGCTGGCAATCGCCTCGATTCCCTAGTCCAAGGATGACACGACGCATGCCCTCTGCATCCAGATACACATGCAGCTTGGATTCCATCATCTTGAGTGATTTCACTACAAGGCCACCTGACACAAGAGGTTGTCCGTGCTTACTTTCCAAACAAAGTAAAGTATTTACAATGCGCATAACCGTGTTTGGCGTAAATTTGATTTTGATATCATCCAGCATGCTGCTTCGTTTGTCGGCGAATCCAGCTGCTACAGCACATTTCACAAGTCGACGATGCGTATCTGCAGGCTGTTGCTGGTGTAAAAGAGATTCATACTGAGAAATGCACTTGTCCCATTGACCTCGCTGCAAGTAAGCCTCCATGATGGTGGCATAACAGTCCAAATCGCTACTGTTGATATGCTGTAACCACTTGACGCCTTGATCCAACTGCCCTCGCTGCACAAAACTCTGCGTGATTGCTGCATGCCATGTCGGATCCATCTCAAAACCGTGCTGCCGCACATCTTGCAGCACTGACTTGACCAGCTTACCGTCCTTTGCAAACACATGAATGTAGTTTTTGAAGAACTCAGCGTCCAGGTCCTTTTGGTGGCGTGATTTACTGTAGATTTGCTCTGCTTGATGCGCTGGCAATCGAGATCCAAATGTCCTCAGTAGAATGGCCACTGTGCTGGATGTAGGCTCTATGTCTAATTTCTGCATCCAAGCTAGAACGCTTTTCACATTGCTGTAGTTCTTGTCTAACAGCTGACTTTCC
This sequence comes from Mucor velutinosus, assembly GCF_035048745.1. Classification (NCBI taxonomy): domain Eukaryota; kingdom Fungi; phylum Mucoromycota; class Mucoromycetes; order Mucorales; family Mucoraceae; genus Mucor; species Mucor velutinosus. Next base: position 835,953 of record NW_027041896.1, on the reverse strand, counting down.
AACATGCAATTGCAAGTTTTCGCTGTAGGTGCAAATCCGTTTGACTGATGGCACAGGAGTTGAAAGAGGGTAAATAGTTGACTAGGTATAATTTTAGTGTTGGTACTGGTTATAACAAGCAGTTTCTCGGCCGATTGAGGTGTCATCGGCGGTGGCTTCAACGCTGCTAGTTTGTGATATCCTTGCCATAATGATTCAGTGATTTGCTGTCGGGAGGATGGATCCCAATCAGCCATGGACTGCTTCATCTCTTCCACTGCCTTGATTCCCATATACACATTACTCTTCTTGGTGGATGAACATGATGCTTTAACAAAATCCCTCAAGCAAATCGAAGCTTCTACCACACTCAAATTTGGGTTACTCTTGATGTCTCTGTACACATTCAATGCTGCCAATAAATCACCACTGTCTACGATGGCTGCAAAATAGCGCTGGTGTGCATTGCCCTTCAACCGAAATCGTGCCTTGTATTCCTTGAAGATGGCTCTGACTTGTTGTGAGTTTCCCGTACGTCCATATGCTGTCATTGCGGTCAAGTAGATATTCGGCGTCGAATGTAGTTGTGCTTGTTGTGCTGTTTCATAGACTTGGATGATACGGTTCCAAAAAGCAGATTTCCTCGACGACTTCTGGGCTTGCTGCAGTAATGTAGAGATGAGATGCTCCAGCTCTTTGCTGGTCATTGTCTTTTTTGTGCTCTGTTGGTATTGCTGCCAGAACTTTGAGGCGTCTAAGCGTGGTGTGGTTGTGGATGTGACATGTGTGGTTTTGACAGGGACCTGCTCTGTAACAGCTATTGAAGGGCGAATTGCCGTTGTAGCCGCTGATGTAGTATAAGCTCGAGCATGAGCAAGCCATGTGCGAGTCAATGGTGGTATAGAGTGAGTGGAAGGGTTGCTGCCCTGAGTGATGGTGGTGGCAGTGGATCGTCGCTCTAGATATAAAGGCCAGGGTTTTTTGCTAATGTGTCGTCGACCAAGTGAACATAGAGGCTCTCTTAACTGAACAGACATATTATTTCTCTACGCTTATAGTTGCCTTTTGTTGTATCGCTTGTTCAATGGCTTTGCATATATCTCGTTACAGTATTTCAAGAATCAAAGAGAGAAAAGAGGAAAAAAAAAGCGCTGAAAAATTTGACTAAAACAAGGCATCTTTTTTCTCTTGATACAACCCCCCCTCTCTCAGTACTTGTCTTCCCCCACTGGACTTGAAACCAGCCATTCACATTTGGCTTCAACCCCCACTTTCTCTGTTACAAAATGTCAATAAGATAGCCCAATGACATCACGGGAAGCAATTTGAGTAGTTTGACAGCTCTATCAATGGCTGATGGAGTTGACCTCCTCAAGACAAATGTATCTCTATCATAGGCATTACAGGGCGTTGATCCACCAGCAAAAGACGTTTGTTTCATAGTGATCCTGAGGTCCAAGATAAACTCACTTCATTCGAAACCAATCAATGCCAATCCAAATGACAGTAATAACATATGGCCCTCACAGCCAGCACTCGGCGTATCATCACATAGTGTATATTGCAAGTCTAAATTCTTTATTGATACTTCTCTTCTCGAGCAATGATGGTTTCTACAGCTTCCTCGACATTTTCACAGACAATATCAGCAGGGAAATCACTGGAATTACCTTTACCGGTAAACACACCCGTACGAACAAGCACGCTGGTCCAGCCATAGCCATTAGCGCCTCGAATATCAGCAGCAGGATTATCTCCCACAGCGTATACTCTTCTACTGTGATTGGGTTGCTGTGACGCAGGCTCCAATGATGCGAGTACTTGCTCTGCAAATTGGTATGTTGCTCCGTGAGGCTTACCAAAAGATGTAGATTTGAGATCATGGCCAGTCAAGGTTTTGTATAAGCTATCCAGTGCAATTTTGAAGGCGCCTTGGCCTAATCTAGGTGCTGGAAAATCAGTGCTCCAAATCAGATCGTTCTAAACGTGAACATGTTAGAATTTACTTGTGAAGTTTTGAGGATAAGTTTACATTGGACCAGTAAAGAGGCACATCTTGGATTGCATAGTCTGATTTTCTAGTGCCAATTATACCGTCTTGGGAGCACAGTGCGTCAAGCATGATTTGAAGATCTCTTCCCCCTGAAACACATGTAAATTAAATAGCCATGTTCGATGCAAATGCTTTTTACTTACAGTCATAGGTATCATGAAATACCATCACAGCATGGATAGGGAGATTGGAGAACTCAAGAGCGGCCTATATGTTCAAGATATCGATAAATCTCTATTTTATACTGCACTTCACATAGGACTTACAGTGCTGGTCAGCATGGATAGATCCGATGTAGGTGTAGAGTGAGGCCAAGACGAGCTGTTCCAGTGCATAATGTCATGTGGTGTTATTGCCTCTTTGAAACCATATCTATATCAAGTTTTGCATTAATGACATTGTCAAGTTCATTGGTACTACAGGCTCCTTACTTTTTGGCGACATCATAACAGTTGCGTCCCTTGCCACCAATGATCAACACCCGCTTGTCGCTGTACTTGGTTGCCAAGTTTTGCATTGGAGAATGAGACAAAACAACTTGCTTGGGGTCGATCTATAGGACATGTTATAGAATGCAACTAATTGACCTACCACGAGATATGTTACCTTGACACCAACCAACTCACTGATCTGACGTGCTTTTTCTTCTTCAGTGACACCACCGCCGTTTGTCAATAGAACAAACGGAATGTTTCTTTGGTACTGGATCAGTGTCTCATAGATCCTTGTGAGGGTGTGTGTGTCCACTCACCTGTTGCTAGCATTATTGCCATTCAGCAATTTCAAAGCGCTAATTTCGGTTGCAAAGTGAGTGTTCGTAAATACATCATGCTTTTCATGCTTTTCTTACCGAGTAGCTTCGGGAATACGACGCTTTCCCTGTATTTACAATGTATGTGCGTAAGCAACATGACAGACCAAAAGTAATATCAAATAAGTTACCTTGATCAAAACACCATCAATGTCAAATGCAAATGCATAATTTGGCTTTTGAATAGTAGAAATGGATCTAGAAATGCCACTGAATGCAGCCTTTCTGCTGTATACAGCAAAAGCTGCTCTGTTGAGAATACTTGTCATTTTGAAAGTGGAAAAAAAAAGAGATCGTGAGAGGTGGCGAATAGCGAGTTAAATACCTGTGAGCAACAGCAAAAACTTGAATCTTGCGAGTATAATAAATGACAAATTAGTAAAGCAGTCTCTTGAATAAGCCAGATTGAGCACATTATTACCTTGAAGACTCAAGCGTCTGCTAATGCAGCACCGCTGTCGTCCTGTTTCTCGTTTCTGTTGCAGAAAGAGGTGGTCTTGGAGATAATGTCAGTGTTGGATTGACTGGGTTTTGGGTTGAATACAGGCAATGGCTGCCTGAATAAGAGAGTGGAAAGCCCAGAGACAGCGATGGCCAAAGCAGATGTCTTGTCTCTACCTCGCTTACATTCATCTGTCGCCACTGTGCATACTACCAACGAACACGAGACATCCCAGACGTGCATGCACTGCTTTGGTCCCACCTCTCATCCCACACAAACCATCAGAGCAAAGGATAGTAAGGCCAGGACGAGGTCTATTCATGGTGTATTCCTGTGCTTAAATCCTGCCTGTGTGTCCGTTCTCAATCACAGAGCCATTCAAGGCTTCCATTTTTCACCATACTTCAAATGACCCTTCAAACGAGAGCCGACACAAAGACCACGATCTCCAACGAACATTGTAAGTGACGTTTGGGGACGAACACCAGCACAAAAGGATCTTTCACACGAAGCAAAACGAGAACGGAAACGCCTGCCAATGTACTCAACCCTGTTAGAGAGAGTATTCTGCTTCTTTGAGTGATAGAACGCTCGCAATGCTTGGCCATTGCTTCTGTGTGCATCAAGATTTGACATGACATCCTCTACCTCTTTGGCTCTGAACACATTAGATCTCGGCAATTGCTGCTCAATCTCTTGAACCCTCTTTCCTTCTTCTGCTGTTTTCTTGTCTTTCAAAGTGATCTTTCGCCTCATGAATTGGCCAGAACCAAAGACGATATCTTCAGCACGCATCTTGTATGACTCTGGCAGAGGCTCAAATGTTGTTGTCTGACCACAATCATTAGCAGTAGCACCAGCGTCGCCATCATCAGCATCAGGAACATCAGAAGTATCGCCACCACCACTAAAATCATTACAAAAAGGCACATCACCATTGAGATCTCCATCGCATTTAACACTGCCATCACGAATTTCATCCTTGTCACTAGCATCGTTCGCAATAACTTGATCGACACCATTGCCATCATTACCAGCAGCAGTACCAGTACTATCAGACAAATTGCTTTTATCAGCATCGAGATGGGTGAGAGGAGAGAATCTATTATGCAGTGACAAATGATATTTGTATTTGTTCAGATTCATGCCAATAGTTTCTGTCATTACAGCCAGCCCGTTATCAGTACCCGAAAACACCATTGAATTGAGATGTTGGCCAGAAGGAGGAGGCTCGTAATTTGATACAAGAAGGATGTCTTTGTTTCTATATTCAATGGCTTTCTTTATCAAAAAGGCACGAGTTCTCATGTTGGACAGTTGTTGCTTGGTCTGTTTGATGGCGATGAACAGCTGGTATCTTTGAGCCTTCAGCTCTTTGATTTCTTGGTGTTTGCTACGATCAGTGTGCCATTGCTTCTTCAAGTCCTTGATCCTTGTAGAATACTGCTCCTTCTTGTGGTCCTTGTTTGCAGCCTTCAGCTCATCAGACACAGTCTTGATATCGGTTTCCAGTTGGTGAATGTCCTTCTTCAATGCTTGATTAGTTCTGGTTCGAAGCTCTTTCACGGTGTCCCAATCAATATCTAGAGGTTTCTTCGCATTGGAAACTGACTTGTTAGAACTTGGTTTGATGCCCAGAATACGGACAGAGGTAAGACCAGGCAGAATGGCAAGGTTGTGAGCAAATGTCAGACCAAAGGACTTGCAGGCTTGCGTGGTGGCACAAATGTCGAAAAAAAGAATTAAACACGGCATCCTTGTATCGTCTTGCTATCCCGACGTTTTCTATGACACATCCTTGAAAGTCAAAGATATCCATTTGATCATCACCTCTGGTACATAAGGCATACAGAGAGGCCGCGTCCACACGCATTGCATGTAACGAGCCACAGGAAGAAGTTGGACACAGATCCACGGCAAACTTGTGGTAGCCAACAATAAGAATGGCAACTGGAAGCCAATGTAGCTATAATGATCTCTAGTAGGTATATAAGGCAGCAATAATTTTCCCAGAAGCAAGCACACGCGGTTCTCTTCTTCCATGATATTGGGATGCTCCTTCTTGAGCTGTGTATGGGTGAAAGACTTGCCAGCTTGCCTCACCAAGAGATTTCTCAGGGTAGCTTTGAGAATCATAATTCGTCTTCTAGGCAGATCACGGGTGCCTTCCTCTTCTTCTTGGTCGTTTTCTTCATCTATCAGTTCAGAAAGAGGGAGCAGGTTGTCAATAGGCATATCAGCACTATCAAGATCAAAACTAGCATTGGAGGCAGCAACAGCGTCAGAAGCGCCAGAGGGAGCAGTAGGAATAGATACGCCTGTAGTAAAAGAACCTGAGCCAGAAGCAGATACAGCAGCTTGATCAGATGTAGTACCAGAAGTAGAAACAGACTTGACAGGACGCTTGGCATCAGCGTACATGTGAGTTATGCGCTCTTGACTATTTCTGGCCAGCTTCGCCCAGTTGTTGTCTTCTGGTTTGCCCTGTGTCTTTCTTTGATATCTTTGAAGTATGTACTTCTCTGATCGGATGGCGCTGTGAAACGAATTTCTGATCAACTTGACAACTTGCTTGGGTTGCTTCTTTGCTTTGGCCTGTTGAAGCTCCCAGTAATGCGACTCTCGTTTTGGGGCGAGATGCACGCAAAGAAGAATCTCCAGTAGCTTGTTCAGTGATTTGTTAAATACCTTATTACTTGCCCACATGTTTTTGAGATTTGTTTTGTACAATCCTTGAGTCACCATCGTGAGTTCGCTAGTAGATTGAGGCATATCCCTTGCGATAGCATCGAGTATTGGCGCAGTGGCGGACGACAGAGCAGCAAATGTAGGATGCGAAATCTTGGTACCTCTTTGGCCAAACAAAGCAGTATTCAGGTAATCAATGTGTCTGCTCTGGAAAAGATCCTTGACACCATTGCAAAAAGCCGTAGACTTCAAGGCATTAGAGGGTACTGGAGGAGCAGAGATAGTGACATCAGTTTTCATATTGTAGCCTGCTGGGAGGATGCCTTGTATTTGGAAACCACGAGCTTTTTTCAGCTGAATATTACCACTACAAGCTACGAGCTGCGAGGACATCATTGAGTATCAATGTGTATACCACCAATTGCAAGTCCATAACATAGTCATATACATCATTCAATGCAGTATTTAGCTTCTGCAAAAATGACTCGACAAGATCGGAAGGCACATCCTTCCGTAAAAGGCTTTTGAAATACACAGTACAAATGCGGTACTCTACATTGTCTGGGGGGAGCTTCAACCATGGATATATCAGAGGGATTATGCGAGATTGAAGACACTGCTGCATGTGAAGGGGCGCCAGATACAGAAGAAATGTCGGATGGCATGTCCATGCCAGAGAGGTCGCGGTGAAGGAACGCTACAGAGTCAGAAGGAGCAAAAACCGGTGTAGCTGGGATGGATGCACTTTCACCAGTGGATGTAGACGTAGTGGCCTGAGGCTGCAAAGATATCACAGCAGCATTGAAGTGATCCTTGACGTACTCTTGAAAGTATTGAAAGTTTTGATTAGTACCATGGTGTTCAAGATGATTTTTCAACTCATCTTTGGCGCATTGACAGATCTTTTCAGCAGTAGTAATGACACCTAGGGGGAGCTTCTTCACCGAGAGTAATGTCTTCTTGAGTGCATCCAATTTGCTAGGCTTGTCAATGATGGGCCTTGCTTTGTTTTCGATGATTTTCCTCATTGCTTGAAAAAAACTATCCATCGAACGCTGCGGCGAGACACCGAATGTCTTGGGCCTTTTGACAACAGGCTGGTAACCTGATGTGGACATGGCACTTGTGGATGCTACAGCTTCATATTCTCTTTTTTTCCCTTTAGCAACGACTCTTCTTTGGGGAGGACGACTGGTTTGAGTGCCAGTAAACGGATCTCTTTGCTCTACTTTTGTTCGCACACTAGACATTTGACATAGAAAAATAACTAGACAAGAAAAATGTGAGCATTTGTAATGGTACGGCGATTAACCAGATCAATACATACTGTAACAAGAGTAGTGCTTTATAGATTTGGTTATAAATATGAGCTGTCAAGACACAAAAATATGACGAGAACTAAGAAATGGCTTTAGATAGCGTTGATGCTACGCAAACAAAGAGTGTAAAGGAACGAAAAAGAGTGGAGAGAAGAGAAATACATAATGAGAATGGTTGCAGCTTTCATAAAGGAATACTTCCAGCGGTTTTACAAGTCAGGCATCAATATACCAGAACTAGAACATGTTTGGAATGCCTTAAATGATGTTGTCAATAGCTGTTTGACAGATGAAGAGATATACCGCCACATATTAGACAGCAGTTATCTTTACATTATTCAAGTGTTACCTATCATATCCTGAAGAGAAGACATACAAGTTTGATCAATAAAAAGTTGTATAAAAAGTAAACAAAACACTGTGCAATTCAATAAGTACAAATACATCCGCTAGCGTTACATTGGAATATTGGAAAAGCGTACACTTGCTTTACAACCGCTCCACAACTGACACCGAGTATCTGCCTGTGAAGCAAGTATTTAATTGCGCCAGAGCTCTGTAAGCTAAGCTGTCCGTTCGTTTGATATTCAGTATATAATAGACTAGCCGATCAATCTCGCTACGGATACAGGACTTGTATAAGATCTACAGAAACTTTTTTGAGAGGTTGTCATTGTAAAAACACCGCTATTATAGGGAAGATTTTCAACAAATGCAAAAAAAAGGTATTCAAGCTGAGCGATTGACCTTTCAATTCCATGATTTCCATTTAATCAGCATCGCAATTATCATTGTCATCAACAGAAAGGCATTTAGGTCAGTGTTGAAAAGGGATAAATCCTAGAAAGTCCTGATTTGACAAGCTCCAGATGATATTGAGAGAAACAATAAGAACCAACTATTTATTTTTACAAATTAATTATCTTGAATGTCAAAAATCATATTATTAGAACCATACCGATTGTTGGTTCCAGGCGATTGAGTAATAATGGGATAAATGTGATTGTTGAGCAATTCTATAGTAATACTATGGGGCGATGAGGATCAAGATGAATGATAACTAGTTGTTCTTCCTACCAAGACCGATTGAATAATGAATGATTATATATATAAACTATAATAATGAAGAGCTGAAGAAAAGAAAAGAGGGGATAATGTATACTACGATTTATATATATGTTGTTTTCGTGCTTATAGTATTTTGTATTGTTTTTATGCTTTTGATGTGATAACGATATGAATTGAAGATTGCTAAATAAGTAAATAAAGGATATGCCAGAAATTGTCTTTTATGGGTGCTCTGGTCTCCCAGACATCAGTCAGCCAGCAGCAGTGCCGTCCGCTAAAATTAATTCAAACTTCGTTTGACTTTTCTGTTCAAGATTGGACAGATTTTGTGTTTTTTCGACTTCTTTAATCTATTTTATGATATTCGACTACATAAATTGTAATGATCACCCTACGCTTCCTAATACATCCTTGAAGTACTTTTCAAGGCACTTCCAATGGTGATAATTGCAATAGGTGTTTTGATTGAGATTATCAAGCAATTTGGTAAAATATGAAATGAGGTTTTTAGCGAAAAAGACGAAATTTTGCATATGAAAGCCTCATAAAAGTGATTTCAGAGGCTGCTTTGGATCGAAACATTTTGATTCAATACATACCATAGTAAAAGTCTTCATTTTCAAGTTGAAAAATGCGATCGTTTGATTTTCGATGAAAACCATGAGGTACCCCTCATGTTTTTTGGTCGATTTTTGGCCATGTTTTTTTGGTCCCCAAAAAGATGAGCAAAGGTGTCAGGAAGTTACTATTACTCTAATACAATTGTTTGGTGTTATTCTGGTGGCTCAGAAAGGTCTACATGTCAAGGTATGAAAGCTTGAAAGCTGTCAAATTTGGTTATGTTTTTGCTTTATAGCTTTTATTTACATAGTATGAATTACATCTCTAGTAGCTATACTTTTCTGGAAGAACAGGTCTGCAGCCTGTGCAAGTTCTAGTTCGAGTAGAAGGAATATTGATTTTGGTAAGACTATTTCATACAAATATTTATGCGTTATGTTATTGGTAGGCTTAATAATAATAGAAATAAAAAGCTGAATTGGCTGCTTGTATGCTATGGTTTTGCACCTTCGCTTTTCTAAGGTAAAACCCCCTTATAGGTCAACGTTACCAAACGCTGAATTAGATGCGTTATGTTCTTGGTGGAGGGACCAAGTTTCCCCCTCCCCAATGCTAGCTTCGCCGGTGGTTTTTTCAAGCCTTGTACGGTACTCAGTGCTTTAAATTTTTTACGTCTCTGATCTCTGATTGGCCATTCTGACGTTTTTTATATAGTTTTCTGGTAAATATATTACAGATGATGATGGTTGGCAGATGTCAGACATTATGCTCGCAAGATCCAAGGCATGCGAGCAACAGTGGGGTGGCCATCGAATCCTAGCAGATGTAGTATAGATGATCAGAAATATTTAAGATGGGCAAATGTCATGTATTATGTAGTGGAAGCAGCACTTCTATCCTCTTTTAGCAAGGTATAAATGCATTCAATGTGAAGTAGATTATACCAGATTGAATAGCCAGCATCAACAGGTAGACAAATGGATAGCTTGATGGATGGTAAACGATCATTGCTTCGACATCTCCCTATTTAGCCGAAGCAGGTTCTGGACCCCAAGAATTTCCTCAAAATCACTCGTAGAACAGACGCTAGTAATAAAACATCACCACAAGGCACAACCATCCGCTTTGCCTATTGACACTTTTTATGATGCTATATAGCTGCTCGTGATAAGGGGTTTTGATGATGTGTGTGCCAGGCATGTCGATTCAAATAGTGACAAGTGAATATGGACACAGTCGCTATTACTTGGTTCAAGAATGCAAAATACTAGAGCTGATTATCATACACATACAGTTCTCCAAGTAAGCAAGTGTAGAGTTATATCTGTTGTATACGAGTGTGTCTATGCCTCGGATGGCTCTCTGTCTTGGTTTTGCTTCGGTGAGAACCAAATTGTGCAGCGGCAGCCCATGCTACCGCTTGCCGTTGCTCATCCTATAAAAATACTGCTACTTTCGCTGTAACTCGCCACTTACACATGGGAGCCCTTCATGTGATTTTCCACATCCATATACACATAGGAACTTTATATACGGGCAAACAGCATGCTGGCACTGTCCCTTTATAGTCAAGAATGTGCCTAATACAGCCAAATTTAGGTATATTTAAGCCGTAATTTCTCGCGTTAGAAGCCGTTTTAGACTTCCAGAATGGCACCAAATGGTTGTTCTGATGTACCAGTTACTTCCTGACACCTTTGCTCATCTTTTTGGGGACCAAAAAAACATGGCCAAAAATTGACCAAAAAACATGAGGGGTACCTCATGGTTTTCATCGAAAATCAAACGATCGCATTTTTCAACTTGAAAATAAAGACTTCTACTATGGTATGTATTGAGTCAAAATGTTTCTCTCGATTTAAAGCAGCCCCTGAAACTTTGTTTGTGAAAACTTCATATGCATAATCTTGACATTTTCGTCAAAAACCGCATTTCATATTTTTGAAAATTGCTCAATAAGTTTATTTAAAACATATTTTTTGCTTGGTACCATTAGATGCGCCTTGAAAAGCATTCTAGGAAAGCTTAAAGAAGCATGGGATGATCAGCATATTTTTTATAGTGGAATCTAGCAAAATAATTTAATCAAGTCGAAAAACTACTAAAATCTGACTAATTTGGAGCAGATTATGAGTCTGAGTTAGAATTAATTTTGGCTGGTGGGACCAGCTAGCAAACTCAATGCCCTTCTTTTCATGAAGGCAACAATAGATGCTCTTGAAACTAATGGAAAATAGGTGATGGCCTACCTAGTGCTATCGTTAGCCATGCTATTTTTCTTGAGAGTATTAAATTCAATAACGCTAATCCAAGAAAATACTTGCAAGGTCAACTTTTTTCCTTTTCGAGGCCTTGAAGGTGTTTAGGAACCAGAATTTTATTAGGCTATTATGATGATGCTTTGATGCAAAACATATAGCCAACAGTTTACACATAGGACGCCTACCCTAAGTCGCAACAGACAAGCTTGTCCGTGTTTGATGATACCATTGAATACAGAGACTTATTTGTATATATTTGAGCGAGTTTCTCGTTGTCTGTAGCCGCTGGTTAAATTGAGCATGATATGCTCCAATTTTTGAATGCTCATTTTCAATTTAATTTTTTATGAATGCCATCGAGTTAGTCAAAACACTACAACAACGCTACAGAACAGCAAGTACTTGCAGAAACTGATATATTAGGAACATGCTCCTCTCAAAGCTGTAGCATCAATATTTAAAAACTCGATGTTCGAATGCCCAAACGTTGTCTAACAGAATGCTGACATACACTTGCAGATTGTTTGGAAGGAGTGGATCGCATGAAAAAAGAGCTAAAACACCAAAAAAGAGTCCAGAGTCGAGTGGTAGGTGCGATTCATAAGAAGTTCGAAACAGCGATTGATTTCTAAACAAGCAGGTCAAGAGCAAGATGTGCAAAGTACGCTGTGATGCGATTTTCACATCTAGTGCTGTCCATGGTTTTCAAGGCGCTCTCTAACGGATCCTGTGTAGTGCTGTTCATATTGTAAAATTTAGGATGCAAGGAAGAGATGAAAATAGTGTTTGGCGGCAGCATTTATAAAGATGGAAGCTCCAAACCAACTTTTTCTCTCCCTCTTCATTATGATAAATTGAAGCGTGCATGGAATTTGCATTGGATAACTGTTAGCCTTAATCCAATTTGAGCACAGCATGATGTGATGCGATCAGTACTATCAAATATGGGAACTGAGGCAGGGTGATTCGCAGAGAATTGATATTAGGTGAACCTTTGATTCTTTGATGATACAACAGGAATAACAATATAGTATACATAATGCGCTCAGTATGGCCATCTCCTCTGAAAGCAAAAGATCTGGGACATTGAAAATATATTTCAAACATACTCGTAGCGATTCTATTAGTTTAGTTTGATATAGTAATATCAAAACTACAAAACTAATTGATCAACAAGCCATAAGATAGTATTAGCAAACCCCATTGTTGTGATAGTAGGTATATTCCATAGCAATGACTTGTTAAGGCCAGTAACAAGAAGAAATAGTAACATTTCTTGGTTTTAACTTAATGACAACATGTCAAGCATTAAACGTATTTATTCTCTGCGTCTAATCTTGATATTAAACTTGCTGTTAGGAACAGTCAAGGTGATAAAGTGTCGTCGCTCTTTGGCTTCTTCTATTTCTTCTTCAATCGGTTGGATCTCAAATGTCTTGAGCAAGGTGGAGATGACAAGGCGCATTTCCTGTAGGGCAAAATTTTTGCCAATACAATTTCTTGTTCTAAACACTAGTTAGTGTATCAATGCGACATGCGATGCTACATGAGGCTCGCCTTACCCGACACTAAATGTAAAGAAAGCCTCAAGGTCATTGACCTCGCCGCTGTTTTGGTTGCTCTCGAGCCATCTTTCTGGTTTGAATTTATGAGGATGAGGCCAGTACTTGCTGTTGATTTGGGCATGCAGGATATTACAGCCAAGGGTTGTCTAAAGCAATGAGACATGAGATAAAGCAAAGCATTGCTATGGCATTACTTACACCTTTAGGCACAAAGACGCGGCCATCCAGCATGGTATCTTTGGGAACCTGTCTAAAAATACCAGCAGCAGCAACATTGTCCATACGCAATGTCTCGTTGATCACAGCATTGAGATACGGAAGATGCTTCACCTGTTCATGATGTAAGACAACTTGGCCAGGTTCGAAATCCACAGTATCAAGCTCTTGATAAAGCTTTTTCAGCGTGTCTGGATTTTGCAGGAGATGAATAAAGGCAAATCCAATCGAGTTACTGGTTGTCTCTGAGCCTGCAATCAGGAATAATGTAGTCTCAGAAATAATGGAGTCAACCGTCAAGCTGTCATCAGCCTCTGCTGTCTGCTGGACATTGATCAAGAATTGCAGGATATCTTTGCGCTGCTCTGTCCCTTCTTTGCTCTTCTTCAAGCGATCTTGGATGATATCCGTCATGAACTAAATCACACAAAAGTCAGACGACGCAAATCGTATATCTATCATATACAACTTACCTTTCTTAGTTGAGGATCAGGCTGACCGCCGTTTTTCAAAAACAATTTTGCGACCAGAGGATACAAGACACTGACGGCAGTTTCTCTCATTTCATTTGTGATTGCTTTAGGAACAAAATGATCATTGTTTTCGACCATATTGAATGTTTGTCCAAAGGCTGTTTCGCCAATGACATCAAGAGCAAGGCGTTGTGCTAAACCCCAAATATCGACACTTGCGTAGTTGTCCTTGTCACCATGAAGTGCAATCTCGCTATCAATCTTGTAGATCAACGACGTGGCTACTTTGGCCATGAGGGGCTCCATCGAGTTGAGGTATTTGATTGAAAAGGCGGGAGAAACAAGTCTTCTCTATACATGAAATTTGTTGTCAAGACATGGCATGACGTGATCAAATGATGTTTGATGATCATACTTACTCTCTTTTTGTGCCAAACGACGTCTCTAGTGCTGAATAAGGTGTGATCACCCTTCTCTATTTCACGTATGCGTCTGTCAGTCATCCAAAGGCAATTCAGCCATTGTACACTTACTTTGGAAAGCATCATAGATCTTGGCCTTGGGGAAATCTTCAGTGAGGAGAATTTGTTTGAGCATATTCTTATCAGCGATTGACACAAACGTAGGGCCCAAGCGAACAACTTCTCCATATTTGTCATGAAGACTTAATACACGCTGATAGCTGGGCGAATGTCTTGTTGAGCTAATGGAGTTTATACTTCATTACTGCCTACCTTGTCCCACGAGGTCTGTTGAATATAAATCTGGGAAATGCGATGAATTTGCTCCAAAATGGACCAGGCAGACTACTGAGTGGACCAAAGAAGCCCTGGTATAGCCTCTATAGCAACCAATGAGAATGTGTTTGTAACAACTTTAGGCATAGAGACATACATCTGCAACGACATAGGTAGCTACGGAAATGGCTGTAATCTTTCCAACAGTCTCCAAATTGGATCGACTAGACAAGTATTTTGTAGCCTGTTGAGAAAATATATCCAAATGTCTGACGATCTCTTGGGAGGATGCTTCCAATTGCTTTGTTACTAGTTGATAATCCATGTCAATGTTTATAAACCAGATGGAGAAGAAGGGGAGGAGTTACACCTAGAATATTGCTTCTCGGCCAATTTATTTGAGTTTTCACTTTTCAAGGTCATGGCCGTTCAGGGCAATAAAACCTTAGTACAATTGACGAAACTAGGTTGGGTCAACTAAAATTGAGTTGGGACACGATTACACCAATACTCATTGGTGTCCCATTTTTGTAATCGTGTCCCAACTCAATTATTGACCCAACCTAGTTTCGTCGACTGTAATGAGCACAAGATGCCTAAAATGATATAACATCATGTATAGCAGGAATCCTGTTTTTGAATTATAAAGGTCACCTTCATCTGAAAAATAGACAATTAATCAAATCCTCATAGATTGCACTTGATTCATTCCTCACATCTCGAGCACTTTCCATCAACGATCACCGCTTCAAAAATGATCCTCCAATTCAGCATCTGTCCATCGTAATATTGTCCCAGCACCAAGTGAATACTGCGGACAAAAGGTATGTTTGAGTATTCAACTGTGATAGTAAGCTCGCCACCAAAGATGAAAATTTATACCTCATTTACATCTTGTAGCGATTAAACAGTTAAACAACGGTACCAAGCATCAACGGCGAGTGTTGAACGCATGTAACTTGATTTCGAGAAAAGATATGGGAGCGCCTGGGTCTCATAGCTTTTAATGAGACTACACATGCCTCTTTATTAAAAAAGGCGATAGAAGGTATCATATGTTGGCATAAATGAATAGATCTGCAACTCATAGAATATGACAATTGCAAGTAGCCTGAAACAACTGACTACAGCAAAAGCAGCGAATGATACGAAACGGAGAAATCGATATTCTTTCTTAGGGCGCGTTTCGTTTATACACAAAGAGGAATCCTAAGGGCATTGATCTCTGCCTGCCCTACAGATGGAAGGATAGGCGGTACAGCTACGTTGGTTGCTGTCCGGAGTAGATCGTCAAACGTCAGATCAAATCTTCAAAAGCCTACCAAAATTGCATTTGCTGAAAGCAGCATTAATTCAGGTTTTTCAGCTATAACTGTGGATGGCAAAACAATTCTGCTAGAGTAACGCCTTTCTGTAACAGATCCAATACAGAGTTTACTATGCGAGAGCGCCCAATGTCGCAGGCGCTCACAAGTTGGCATTCTTTTCTCTCTACATGCATCCACCAAATAGACTTCATGCGAATATATCAAAGTTTCAAAAAGTAGACAAGTCTTGTATTGAATGAGGTAGTAAAGTAACAAATTAAAGGTATTGGAATATTTTGTGGTAATAATATACATGGTTAGGATTGCGTGTTTAATATTGATTTGTTCTCTTGCTTCTCGCTTGATTCAAGCTGGATTTTCATGGCATCCATTTTGGACATGAGCTCTTCAATCTCAATGTCAGTTACAGTGGTAGTCGTACCTTCAATGCGCTTTTTGCAAGTGTGCAATGCAATTTCTGAGGTCTTGAACTTGTTTTCAAGAGCAAAAATAACTAGCTGGTGCGCCTTGAGATCTTGTTTAGCAATGGATAATCGTGTCATCAAGGCATGTCGATTCTTTTCATATTGTGCAATCAGATCAGCTGATGATGGGGAAGGCAGTGAATCACTATTGGTGTTAAAGGCGATAGTATCCTCCTTTGTGTTGCTCAAGTTGACAATGGACGATCTGTTACTATTGTTGCTGTTGCTAAAATGTGTGGGTGGACGAATCAGAGAATTTCTGGTACGAGGTGAAGATGGCAATGATGAATTGTCACTGTAGACACTGGAGTTTGTGTTGCGTTCAACTTGATTCGGCAACGAAAAAGTGTCTGTGTTGTTGACTGGGTCAGATTCTCTCGACTTGAGGACACCAAGCTCGTTTTCCAGCCCACTGTTGTGTGCAATCATGTCCAGCACGTCATTTGAAAATCGCTTTGCTTCCAGCTTGATCTTGTCGTACTGTTCTGTCAGTTGCTTATCGAGGCCTTGAATGCTCTTCATCAGCATCTTGTGCTCTGGGTTGGAAGTAGCAGTAGTTTGAGAAGATTTGATTTCAGCTGCCTTGACTCGTTTGATCTCCTTCAATACTCTTGTCAGATTCTTAAGTTCACGCTTGTATCGCAGCATTTGAGTCTCGTATTGAGTGTGTATCTCCAACATGGTTTCTTGTGGAGTATCATCCTCATCTTGTACCCTGATGTTTTGTAACTGAACATCTGCTTTGAGCTGTTGGTATTTCTGCTGAAGTGCGTCCAAGCTGTGCAACACAAACTCATTGTCCATTTGCTGCTGTTGCTGTGCCATAGCGTGATGGTCACTGGACATGGACACATCAGCCAAGGACACGCTGTCATGAGACACTTCCAGCTTTTGCAACGTTTGCTCGACTTGTGCAGACTCGTTGTGCTCTTCTGACATTTGCCTAAAGATCATTTCTCGTTTGGTTGACATATCCAACTCGTGCTCCAGGTGCTGAATAGATTCACGCAGTAATTGCACTTCTTGTTCGGTCGCTGGGTTGCTGCTTTCAAGAGTTTCCTGGTATCTCATGAGCACTTCATCTAATTCTTTGAGGGTATCCTGGTGGTCGTGCTGTAAATTGGCAAGGTTGGACTCGAGTTCAGCTATGCGCTTGTCCTTTTCATAGCTTTCGTCTGAGGTTGAGATAGTCTTTGCTACCATCGAGGTCTCCTTGGCTTCATTCTCGACGTTGGCCAACAGCAATTGCTCCACCTGTGTCTGCAGTTTCTGACGCTCCTTTTCGCTAGTCTCGTGCTTTTGCTTCAGGTCTTGCATTTCTTTTTGGTACTCTTGGTTCACCATCACTTTCTCTTCCATGTTCTCGGCTGATTCTTCTTTGGTGGATATCATGAGTTGACCCAGCCTCTCTTTCAATTCGGTCCGCTCTGTCTCGCTGGCAGTAAGACGGCCTTCCAGATCATGGATATACTGCTCTGTATTCTCGTCTACTTCTTTTAGTTTCAGGATCTTGCCTCTCAGCTCACTCAGCATCTCTCGGTCATGCACAGTCTCCTCCACTGCCACCATGAGCTTCTTTTCCAGCTCTGTGATATAGGTTTCATCCTTGAGCCTTCTCTCCAGTAGTTTCCCTACTCGTCGTCGCAATTCATTGATCGTTTTTTCTTGGCTGTCAATGACGATTTCCAGCTGCTCGATCTTTGATTGCTGTTCCTCAAAGCCTTGATCAGAATGACTGAGTGCAGCACGGATCATGGCTAATTGCGATTCCAGGCCAGAGATGCTTTTTTCGTACTCCTCAATGACAGGCTCTACCAAATGCTGAAAGTCCTGATCAGCGGGGTTGACCCTCTCTTGGTGCAGTCGAACGAGCTCCTTTTCCACCATGATGTTTCGCTCTTTGATGAATTCAGCTGCACCTTGTAATTCTTCCACTTGCTGCTGTAAATCTGCAATCATAACGTGTTGTTCATGGTACAAGTCGTCAAAATCAGGATTGGCCATCGGACTCCCTGTTGGCGAGAAATCATCAAACTCTAGTGATTGTGGCTGCATTCGATTATTCGCACTATTGGCGGTGGGAGCTGATTTTACGCTGCGTAGCTCGTTCTTCAGCTTGGAAATAGTTGCTCGCAACATATCAACATTGTCGGTCGTCATCCACTCTTCCATCTCGTTTTTTTCCATTTTGTTCTTAATATTGCGAGCTCGATTGGCGTATTGAAGTGTGTTGAGTGTTTCTGACAGATTGGATTCCGCAGGACTTACACATGCAATCATGAGAGTCATTGCACTGCCACCAAGCGAATCTTGCAGTAATCGTGTCAGCTTGGAGTCTCGATAGGGGACATGAGTGCTTTTCTTGGAGGGATCGCCGAGAGCCGATATCACATTGCCAAGCGCAAGTAACCCCGCATTGATGTTGATGCCTTCCTTTCTTCTGTCTCCTTCTGCCGCCGTTCTCTTCAACTAATTTGACAGATGAAATATCAATATCAATATATATATATATATATATATACAAAAGCATCTCGTTTGCATTAGCTTACTCTTTCACTACCAGCTAAATCGACAAAGTGGAATTTCGAGCTGGTGATGATCCAATCGCCATCCTCGGCATTTGGTGTGGCATTTGATTTTGCAGTGGTTGATAGTCGCTGCTGTTGCTTGGATTGCTGTAGCTTGGACGTAACAGGACTCGCCGCTCTGCTGGATTGCGGTGATGTAGGAACCCATCTTTCTTGCTTTAGT
This sequence comes from Mucor velutinosus, assembly GCF_035048745.1. Lineage (NCBI taxonomy): Eukaryota > Fungi > Mucoromycota > Mucoromycetes > Mucorales > Mucoraceae > Mucor > Mucor velutinosus. The sequence goes on along the minus strand of NW_027041896.1, from coordinate 817,237 downwards.
GTCACAGAAAATATAGCGTGAGATCGAGATGATTTCTCGTTCATGTCAGTCGAGCCGGTAGCTCGATTCTCGGTGCCTTGTTGCAGGAAACTAGCAAAAAGAGTCAATGTCGGGTCTGTCTGCATCTACAATCCTTCCATCTTACTGCAATACATCATTGGTGCTGTGCACAGTTACTTCCTTTACACCAGTCCAGTAAATATGGCCCTTTGTGTCTTCTCGAATGGTCACTGGTGGCTTCTCTGAGGGATGTGCCGAGTTGAGCAAGTCGATCAATTCCTCATTGTAAATCTCAACAAAGGATACTTTGACAGAGTATCTATACACTAATTTTTGTTGCTGATTTGAATGGTGTATTTGAGACAATGGGCGCAGACTGCTCTTTCCATTGACCGAGGATGCTGGCGAGCCTGATGATGGTTCCGACTGCTGCTGTTGGTTGAGGATGTCAAATAGTAGTGCCATCGCTCGTGGTACAATGCCATCTTCTTCTGGGTCTGTTGCACCTGTATGCTGTGCTGTTCCCATGGTGTATGTCTTTCCAGATGATGTTTGTCCCTATTAAATAGAAGAGGTTTAATGATTCTGATATGGGCCATGAAGCAACAATAAGATATCTACATAGGCCAACATCGTGACATTATAGCCTATACATGTTGTCTGTTAGATTCTAAGCCAGAAATGTACAAATCTCATGTACCCAGGCTTACATACCTTCGACGAATTTCTGTACTGGTCTCTCTCCAAGTCGAGCAAAGATGTCGCCCTGTTGTGTGTCTGTTCCAAACACATGGTCATAGGTAAAATACTTGTTTTGAGATACAATCTGAACATGGTTCTCCTGGGCTCTCAGCACATCGCTACTCGAGGAATTTGCAAAGCGAGGTTGTGCTCGATCACGCTCAGTCAGTGGTCGAATTCTAAGGGCTATCAGGCATACACAGAATGAGTCAGGAATCTCCTGTAATAGAGCGAAGAGAGACTTACCTACTTGAACAGCCGCTGTCTGTCCTTGGGTATCTTTTATCATTCTGCCCGTATAAAGAGACAAAAAAGGGGGGATAACAAAAAAAAGATATGTAGGAACGAAAGAGGGGCAGCCTCCTCTATTTTCAAATCGAAATTCAAATCAAGACATCTACTGGATTTCCATATTTGATATGTTTACAGTCGTACAGTGTCTAAACACTGTCAGTTGCTCTTTGACTTTTGCCATCTACGCTTTTGAGTAACCCAATGTGCTTCAACAACTGAAAATGCCGGTTTCTACATAAATGTCATCAGTCAACTTGAAGCAATTATGTCAGGGGATGAACATAGCCTATCGATGCATCTACTAGCTTTTAAGACGTGGCATTAGTTAAAGTTTGTATAGAACGCATCAAGCCCTGATATATCAGCAATTTTAAAGCATGTTAAGGAGACAGTTTTCTGTCTCTACATTAAATCAATGTCGGACATGTGCTTGTATCAGATTTGCATATCTCTCTCTTTGGGTCTGTTGACGCCTAGAAACTCTTGCGGAAAAAAAATGCGCCATCCTGATAATGTACATTGAAACTTTGCGTTCAAACCTTTTGTCAGCATCCGAAAACTCTTCATAAACGACCTTCAACTGTAGATCTGGCTTTCCTATGATGCTATACATATGCTTAATCAGGAACAATTCATATATGGGCAAATAGCACACTTGGAAAACCTTTTGATACTCAAAATGGTGCAAATCGTAGCAAAATCTAGGTGTATTTGAGCAGTAATTTCTCGTGTTGAAAGCCATTTTAGGACACCAAAGTAGCACCAAATGGTTGCTCTGATATAGCAGTTACTTCCTGACACTTTTGCTCAACTTTTTGAGGACCAAAAAAACATGGCCAAAAATCGACCCAAAAGCATGAGGTACCCCTCATGGCTTCCATCGAAAATTAAGCGATCGCTTTTTTCACCTTGAAAATAGAGACTTTTACTATGGTATATATTAATTCAAAACGTTTCTCTTGATCCAAGGCAACCTATGAAAACACTTTTATGATGATTTTATATGCAAAATCTGGATATTTTCGGTAAAAACTTTATTTCATATTTTAATAAATTGCTCGGCAAGTTCAGTCAAAACTCTTGCTACAGTTAGCACCATTGGAAGCGTCTTGAAAAGTACTTCAAGAATGTATTAGGAAGCGTAGGGTGATCATCACAATTTTATAGTCGAATAGTACAAAGTAGATTAAACAAGTCGAAGAAAAGACGAAATCTGGCCACTGTTGAACAGGAAAAAAAAAAATCTGAGTTTGAATGAATTTTGGCCGGCTGCGATGGACGGTTCTGCTGCTGGCTGACCAAAATGCCTTTCTGATGATAATGGTGATTGGGATGCTAGTTACATGGGAATTGCAAAATCAAAAGGACTATCATTTAACCTGATTACTTTCTTTTGCTTTTGTTGGACATTTTTGTATCTGCAACACTAGACTCCCCAACTCATGACCAAAATATAAGCAATCGCAACTTCCTAATCATGATTTGCAGCATTTCAACATGGCATATCGGCAGCATGCGTTTGACTGATTCGTTCAAAAGAGACAATTACCACAGGCTAAAAAAATATGTTAGTATGTGAAGAGAAATATTTCTAAAATATGCATCAGAATATTCATTGGGAATGATGGCTGCAATCTCGTTGTCAGTTGGTAGATTCTGAGTGTGTCCAGCTTCATCAACAATTAGCTCCAATCTCATTTGAGGGTCGAGTCAAATGTGTGCATCCTTGTTGATATGATTACAAGCTTGTCGTTCTGGTTCTTCAGTCAAGATCTCGTGAGCATGCTTGTAAGCACGAACAAAGGTCTTTTGAAACTTGCTCGGTATTCGATGCTCTAAATGCAGTTTTTTTTTTTATATCCTTCTGGTAGGTCACGACGACACTTTTTTATCGTAATCTAAATGATTTATTGTTACATGTTTTAGAAAAGTCAAAAGAAACTGCAAAGGGCCCTCTCATGGACGCTGGTATTCATTATATACAAAAATGGCTATGACCATGGACATGGCTAGAAATGTTGTTAACAAAAGTCAAATGACATGCCACGTATCACTTACCAAAGAGCATATCCCACCTCTCAGAAGCAAAAGACCAGAAATCAGCCGTCTTTTGTTGTTCATGCTGGTCTACACGATACGAATTCACATTTCCATTCTTTAGCGCAACGACTACAGTTCACAGATGAGAATCTTTCATGGGTCTATTATATTTTGACAACTCACATATGTATTGAGCTTCTTGATCTCCATCTTTGTCCCTCCAAAACTGCACTGTACCAATGGACTATCGATATACGCTATTAAGACAAGATTTATGAAGAGTGATCTGCAACGAACATACCTTTGAGTTTCCATATTCGTCCTTGATGGGTGCGATGGCCATGTCCAGCTGCCAAGGAGCAGGGAAATAAGCCTCTCGTAATTCTTTTTCTTCCTCTGACATTTCAGATAGCCAGTAATCTACCCATCGGTCAATTTTTCCTAGCGTTGTTTCTGGCTTTACTTCTTGCTTCTTCCTGGTGTAAATATAGACATAGTTGAATTCCGTCCAGAGTGCCAACATGTCGTCGTTATCATTCAATTGAAGTCCTCTGATCTCGGCATCCACCGTCTCGTATCCTTGCCAATAGTAATACTCGTTGAGGAAGCTCTTTCTGCCATTGTTGGAATACAAGCGTTCTTTTTCCTTTTTGATGCGCATGAGAATGTCAATACGATCTGTGAAATCCAGAGTAATAAACTTGTTCTTGATGTACGGAAACACAATTGTGTTGGCACCTGCTGAGACTGAAGAGTACAGTTCAGGCATATCCAGCTTGCTGACCTGTTGTCTTGCATTTTGATAATTGCTGACATCTGCGAATCCGACGTAATCAATGCTTTCCTCGTTATAGACGGGATACTAGATGTCTGATTTAGGACAACTTGCTTGCTACTGATTGCATTCGGACCTACCTCTGATTTGCCCTTTTCTCGCTGTATCCATGTCTTAACGGGCTTGTTATCTGCGTTCATGAGAGTGGCATTGTCAGCAATTGTGATGTTGACATAAAACGTAGCTGATGTTTTGTGCACACTCAATGTAAACACTCTGTATGTATCGTTTCTAATAAAAAGTCAAGATTGCATTAGCATCAAATGGCAAGCATCTGTTGCTTATTCAGGCACATTACACAGGTGAATACAGTCTAGAAAGCAGGGTTGCGTATTGCTCTGTTGAGTAAGGCTGCGACCATTCTAAAGCAATCACAATGGTGGCTGTCAATGACTACACTACAAGGCATCCTCTTGTTTTTAATACCTTCCACTCGTCTTCCGTGCTCAATTGGGTAGTTCGAGACCAAGGTGGTATGTGGTGGCTGTATAAATGTTGGCGGTAACGTCATGATATGAAATTCGTACTGGTCAGGATCTCTGCATAATTGCAGCATGAGTTGCCTTGATCTCGATGGACAGCTGCGTTTGTATATCATACCTCGAATACAGTAACGAACTGTTCTCCAAAGAGATTTCATCTACCCACGTTGTGCCTGGTAATTGGATATCCTTGTACTCGAAAGTAACTTGGCTTCCATCGTCGACAGTGGTGTAATAAACCCTCACAAAATGATACGAGTTATCGTCTTCAATCTGGTGATACAGTACAGCAAATTGCGTCTGGACATCTTGGTTATGGCTGTTCCGTATAGACACTTTCGACACTGGGCCTGTTAATGCATGCTCAAAACAGGGTATCCATCCTATAGCTGATGGTCAGCAAAAAAAAAAAGCTACTATGCTCTATTAATCTATTACCATCTGTCTCTAGTAAATCTCTCTCTGTTAACAAATTAGAAAGGGGCTTCTTGACTTGCTTGATGGTGCCTATAAAGGAGCATGCGTTAATTGCTTATGCCATGTGTCAATATCATTCGTACCATTGACTCCCAGCTTAAGTCTGCCTGTACCCACAACAGAGCCTCTGTTCCCCAGTGTAGTTGCCTCATACTTGAATGCTGTTAGATAGATATAAGCACCCACTGTAGTAAGCACGAGCTTGTCGGGTTTGAATGGGAAAATGGGCGGGTAATTGGACGTGTAGACTATCTTTGGATGGAGATAAGGTGTGTCCTGCGATAATATGGCAATGTATATTACTGCTAGACCACTAAGCAACAATGTGAGCGTACGCCATTGCATATTTGTTAACAAGATCTATCAAGCTTTCTTCTTTGAACGAACGAAAAAGGGAATGAAAAGTGCACAATGGGCAGCGATGCTCATTTAATGCAAACAGGCTATGCACACACCCCTCTCTTGTTTGAACAATGAACGAAATACAAGTCCTCTGTCTATTCTCTTTCTTTCCACAACATATACAGACAACACTCATGGCCAAAGGAAGAGAAAAGAGAACAAGGCGAGGTAGGATATCGCCATTAAAGACAACGTAATCGACTGTTTCATTAATTGGATAGTACATATCAGAAAAGCTCACTCGCAAACAACGACGAGCCATGGATGTAACTAGGTGACAACTAGCATGTAGAATGCCTTTGCTGACATGAAGTAGAAACCCCTCTTTGGCGACCCAGAGAATCTAGATTCACAGCTAAAAAACCTTGGACTATGTACAAAGAGCATCACAGGCGATGGTAACTGTTTATTCAGGTATGTAAACATCATAGGCGTGTGCTTGCTGTATTGACCATTGTCAACAGATCGCTGTCAGATCAGTATTATGGCCATGATGGAAACCACAAGGCTATCAGACAGGAAGTGTGCCAGTATCTTCGAGAAAATGAAGAGACATACAAGTTTTTCGTAGAAGACGATCAATCTTTTGAACATCATGTTGAGTGCATGTCTCAAGATGCAACGTTTAGTGGAAATATGGAACTGGCAGCATTCGCAAAACTGAAAAAGGTTGATATCAAAGTGTATCAGCCGGGCATGATGTGAGTTTGTGTATCCTTTTAGGCATCAGCACTATAGCCTAATGCTTGAAATGTGTAGCTATGTAATCAATGGTGTCGATGATGAAGATGAAAAGGTGGAAGAAGAGGAAGAGCCAAGGCAGATACTACATATTGCGTATGTATCCTAGTCAAACAAGTATGAGCTGTGGATTGACAAGCATATACACAGATATCACAGTTGGGAGCACTACAGCTCTGTAAGGAACATTGATGGGCCTTATTCAGGACCACCAGAAATCAAGGTACCGATTACACTCGCATACACATGGCATGTATACCTAAATCAAAAATTCGCTGATAGACCATGGAGCAGAGTTTAGATAATGACGAAACTTTTAAAAAAGAGGATGACATCGAAGAGGACAAGGATGAAGAGCTCAGTTCAAAAGAAAAAGTTGTCAGAAGCGCCTTTCCTGATGCGAGTATACGTAAAATTCGAAGATTATTGATCAAGCATAAGGGGGATCCTGACAAGGTCATCGATGCAATGTATGAATTGGAGCACAACGAGCCAGCGAAAGCAGATCCAGCGACTGTTGGTACTCCAGATGAAGCGAGCACATTAACACAAACACCAGAGGAGACCATTCCGATGAAGACACTAGAACAAAAAGAGCAAACTACTGCCATTCATGATAATATTTCAACAAACGTGCCTGTTCTCCAAGACATACCTGAACAAACTCCTGGCGAGGAACTTTTAGACGAGACCAAAGAAGAAAAGGATCCTCAGAATGTGCTTGAAAAGCCATCAGAAGCACCACCAGTAAAACCCAAGAAACTATCAGCAGCAGAGCGTAAAAAAGAGCAAAAGAAACGACAAAAGGAAAACAAACTCATGAAAGATAGAGCTAAAGCAGCTCGCAAGGCCGGCTACAAACAACAAGCAAAGCCTCAGGATGGTCAAGAGCAAGATACCTCTTCCGACATTGTAGCTGCCTCGCAATCAATGAAGGAAATGTACATTTAAGCTTATAAATCAACAAGACTTATCCAGTAGAGATACATACGGAAACATACAATGCAATGTATACCAATGTATCGCTATGTTTATAGATGGATAAAACGACACATTTTCCTTTGCTCAAGCAGAATTTATAACTCCTTATCAAGTTGCAGTAAATCATTCGAGATTTGAGACACTATAAAGGCTTTGAAAGTATACATTTGTGTTTATTCAGCAAATTATCATGACAAATGTTTTTTTTTTAGAGTAAAGTCATTCGAGCTAATTATTTACTCTGTATATATCTACAGCAAAATCCAACTTGGGATGCTTGTAAAATCCAAACTCTTCACAGGCTGGATTTTCCTTGTCAATCCAAATGGCACATCCTTCACCAGTAAACCAGTCGCCAACTCCAGCATAATGTAGATGCAGTTCCACTACTACGCCATATTGGTTCAAATATCTCAAGACTTCATCATAGTATTTAGAGGGATTGCTCAACTTGTCAATGTCGTATATCTAAATACGATAGACACCGTTGGGATAAGCAATTCTATCCAGTGTTTTTGACACCTGAATTGTCTGTTCGTTGAGGATAAATGGGCGTTTCAAAGCTTGTACTCTTGTTTTTTCACCTGGGAAACCAATTTCAATAAAGGGATATTGCACTTCAAAAGCTTGTGATATATTTATTGCGATTTTTTTTTCTTCTAAATACAAAAAAGTTACGGATACGATGAAATAATAGGTGAATAAAGATTAAAAAAAAAAAGAGGAACTACAGAGAGCGATGGCTCTTATGACAATTGTAAGAAAAGTGATTTGAAATAATGTGTGTATATAAGGCATTTACTCCTTCTTGGCAGCAGCAGCAGCAGCTTCCTTTTCAGCTCTTTTAGCTTCTCTGGCAGCCTCTTTGGCAGCATCTCTTGCTTCTCTAGCAGCTCTCTCCTCGGCTCTTCTCTTATCTTCAGCAGCACGCTTCTCCTCGTATTCCTTGTGCTTTTGCTCTCTTTCCTTTCTCTTTTCTTGCTCCTCCTTTTCGTATTCGTAGAGTTCCATGAGTTCTTCCTTGGCGGATTGAGCATCCTTCTTACCACCACGCACAGTGATCTCATCAGGGTTGGTAGGGGAGGGAGAAGAGGGACTTTCATCACCACGGTTACCTGATTTAGGGAATTTGATAAAGACATTGTACTTGTCTTCGAGCTTCTTGACATAGCGGCCACTGGGACCAATCAAGAAACGATGAAATGCCTTGGGAACCTTCAGGGACAATGTCACTTGGTCAGCCAAATTAGAGACTTGGGAATTGATGCGTTCCTTGGCAGCTTCGACATTGATCTTGGGGCCTTGGATAACAACCTTGACAGGTTCGGCATTCTTCTTGTCCTTCTTACCGGTAACAGTCTTTTCCTCAGACTTGTTGTTCTCTCCAATATCAATCTTGACACCAAGATCATCCTTGAGCTTGTTGATGTGGATACCAGCCTTACCAATGATATGAGCTGAAAAGTTGGCAGGAATAAAGAACTCGGCAGTGTAGGGCTTAGCAAAATCGTCTTGTTGGACAGCATCAAAGGCCTTTTGAAGGGAAGCCATCACCTGGTTGACATCCTTGGTGAGACCACGCACCTCAACCTTTTCCTTGGGACCGAAACGGACAACAGCCTCAGTTTCACCAATGATGGCGTTCAGAGTAGTGCCCTTGGGACCACGAAGGGCATCGTGGAATTGGATGGGGATATTGGTGCTCTTGGAGATGTAATCAGAAGAGTCAGCAGCAAGCTTCTTCAATTCAGCAGAGGCCTTCTCGATGGCAGCCTTAGCATCAGACTTGTCATCGCCAATGTAGACGATCAAGATGGTAGGGGAGTTTTCACTTTCTGTAGGAACAGCAAGACTGACATTGTTGTTGGATTGAATGCGGTCGATAGCAGCACGGTGGGTGGTGAGAATGTATTGTTGAAGATAGACTTCAATGTCGACAGAGCCAAAGAGATCAGGAGTCAATTCACGGGCAATGTTGGAGATAGCCTTTTGTGCAAGAGCAGCATCCTTTTCAACCTTGCTGACAAAGTCGAGATTGACCTTTCTAATCATCTCATCCCAGGTAGGAATGCCAACTTCGACATTGTGCTCCTTTTCAACCTTCTTAAGACTGTTCTTGGCCTTCAAGTATTGGATAGCACAGCGAGCATACTTGATGGAGTTTTTACCATGGGATTTGTAGTTTTCAGCCAAGTCGAGGAAAACGACATGATGAGAACGAGCCTTCTCCATAATGACAGTTAAGCCCTTGACCAAATCAGCATCTGGGCCAATAATGGTGACATTCTCGGAGGGATCATCAAGAGGAGGGATCTCCACAGTACAATTGGATTCAGCCAAGATCTCCTTGAGGGTTTCGCCGTTCTTACCGTAAAGATACTTGTGCTGCTGCTTGGGAATGCTAATGGCAACAGAGCGGGTGGACTTTTCAATGTCGGCATAAGCGTTTTCCAAAGCTTGCTTGGCTGCTTGCACCTTTTCCTTATCACCGGTGATGGAAATAGCAGTTACACGGTTAGTATTACCATCCACAATTACAGCAGGGATGTGGATCTTGACATTGTATTCCTCCTCCAACTTTTTGATGTTGCTGTTTTGAGGGCCAGCAAGGAAAAGGTAGTATTTGCTATCCAAGTTGTCGATCTTGATGGTCTGCTTGGCAGCCTAGGAGTGGTAAAAAAAAAAGAACAATCAATATCTCGTACTGCGCTTGCACACTGTTACACACTAATAATTGCTTACCTTTTCACCAACAATCTTTTCAATTTCCTCCTTGGCCATTCTGATGCCTTGAGCATCGCCCATAATGGTGACAATGACAGCCTCATCAGAATCCTCGTCATGGTGAGCAAACTCCTCATCTTCTTTGCGAGGAAAGTTGATGCGGGTGTTGGAGAGAGCTTCAATTTGCTTGAGATTGGCACCCTTGGCACCAATAATGAAACGACGCGTGTTGGCAGGAACTGCAATCTCGACAGTACGCTAGATGACACACACACACACACACACACACACGCATACGCAATAGGTCAATACCTTGTATCAATCTAAACAACGCTAATTCAAACTTACCTTGACGACAAGACCAGCAATCAATTCTCTCTTGGCTCTGGCAACATCGTTGGGAGTACCTTGAATGAGGAAGGTGGTGGTGCCAGAACGGTTGGTTGAGGCAATGATGTTGGTACCTGTCTTGTTGATGACTTGTTGAATCACATCAGCACTGCTCTTGAAACCAAGAGGCTTGCTGGCCATGTTGGAAATCTGTTGGTTAGCAGGCAACTCGAGAACATCAGTAACTTGGGTGGCAGCAGACTTCTTGACACTACCAGAAGCAGGAGCCATAGGTCTTGAGCGGGGCGAACCAGAGGCGGCTTGAGGAGCCTTCACGCGAGAAGAAGCAGCAGAGGACCAGCCACTAGCGACAGGAGCGCGAGGAGAAGCAGAGAGAGAAGGGAAAGCAGACTCAGAGTTCAAGTCGAGCTTCTTCTTGGTAGCAGGTTCCTTCTTGGGAGCAGGGATGGAGGAGATGGGCTTACCAATGGGAGTGGGAAAATCGCCAGCAATGAGAGGTTCATAAGCAGAGTTATCCATAACAACAACAGGATCATCAGGGGAGGGGACGAAAGGATCTTGTTCAACTTGGTTGGTGGAAGGATTAGCAGCTTGGGCGTGGAGAAGAGCTAATTTAGCAGCAGGAGACAAATTATCCAAAGATTCGTTTGAGGTCATTGTTTAAGAAGAGAGAGGGAGAGAGAGAGAGATGTACCGTGTTATGAATAGAGAAAAGATATAGAATATGAGCCTTTCTTGCAAGTGTTGATTTCTTTGTTTCGTTTTTTTCGATGCAAAATAGTGGAAAAAAGAAAGAAAGAACAAGAGTAGCTTGTTGCAACAAATAAGCTTATTCACATTTGACCCTTCAAAAGCTGCTGTCTTTTTTTCCCTCCATTTTACTGACCAATGATACCCTTACAAAACTGTTATAACGTGTCTGATGGAAGGTAGCTCAAGTGGACTTTCAAACTCGAGATTGGCGTTCGCTTCTTCTCTCATCCTGCTCGACATTTGCACCATGCTATTTCTCCTTCTACATGTAGCGAATCTAATAGCCACATCTCAATTCATCAATCGACATGTACCTGAACCTTACATGGTAACAAAACGCACAAGATGGCCATCATCTCATATGCTCATGTTTCTATAATAGGACGAGATATTTCACGTACCTCAGGCACAGCAGTATTGTCATGGTGATTACTACACCTGGGATCCAAAACTAACAACACCACCAGGGCTGTATGGCATGCTAGTACCTATAATGTTTGATCTGTCGGCATGCTGACATTAAGTTGCTCTAGGTATCTGGCCAGTAATGGGATGGCCTGGATAGGTGGCATGTTTGGCTATGATTTCTGTACTGTAAATACATTGCGTTTCACAAATATACTGTTCTCAATTGGATTGTATTTCACTCTGATCTCTCTGGTCATCACGTTGCATCCAGCCATCAAGCATGACTGGAGAACACACATGTATGCACTGACATTGACATGGTTCCCTGTTGGCTTCTTCTACAACTTTCTATACTACACTGATCCTGGATCCACATGGCTAGTCTTGCAGTCTTATTTACTAGCGAAAAAGAAGAGATACAGACTTGCCGGTATTATCAGTATGGCTTCACTGACATTTCGTCAAACCAATGTCATCTGGCTGTGCCTTTTTATGATGGTAACCATCATAGATATCCTAAGCCATGTCAGCAATAGCAAAAAGAACGAAGATACCAGCATTGCATTGTACAATCCAGCATGCGCATCGATCCACCAGCCAGGTAAACTAATTCAGGGCCATTAAGAGCCATCCGGTCAATCTAACCGCACTCATCAGCACAAGCAATGCAGTCTATTTACAGCCTCGTTGCCAACACGCTGGTGAACATTAGGATTGTGCTACCTGCCATCTGGACCTTTCTATTGGGCATGGCCTCATTTGCTTTATTTCTGGTTTGGAATGGCGGCATCGTCTTGGGCGATCGCTCAAATCATGTTGCTGGCTTGCATTTCCCTCAATTGTTCTACTATTCATCCTTCTTGTCGTTCTTTGCAGCTCCTTGGACATTGTCTCTGGCATCAGTATTGAAGCTGCTTAGCATCAAGAGGTAAATCCCCTGTCAAAAAGTCATCCTTCCAAGCTGATGTGTATTAGTTTTGTTTATGGTATCGCATCCACTCTGCTGACATTATTTTTTGTCCATCGATATACGTGAGTAGTATTGGAATTCTACCGACCTCTAATACTGATCTGTTTGCTAGACATGAGCATCCCTTTCTCCTGAGCGACAATCGACATTACACCTTCTATGTATGGCACAAGATCTACAGGCGCCACTGGACCGTGCGCTACTTGCTTTCTCCTGTGTACACAGTGAGTGAATTCTTGAACATCCAGGCATTTGGTAAGCTGGGAACCACTGGATAACAGACCAGCAGCACTGACTCTTGTATATAGCTAATCATACAAGCTTTTTACTGGTTGTTGGGTACTTGGTTGCACTTGTACTCACTCTAGTCCCGTCACCGTTACTTGAATTCCGTTACTTCATCATTCCGTTTCTGTTTTATATGGTGCATATTCCACCCCCCACTCAAACACCACGCACGATCCTTGGCCTGGGGTTATATTTCTCTATCCATCTTGTTACTGTCTATCTGTTTGTGTACAAACCTTTTGTGTGGACAAATCAGCCAGATCAATTACAACGATTCATGTGGTAATAAAAAAAAACAGTGTTTATTATGTACTTGAGCATTGCATTACAGTGATTACGAAGGGTGAATAATTATCGTTTGCGTCTGTCGTCATCGCTGTCGCCATCGTCTTCACGTGCTCTCTTGCCCTTCTTTGCCTTGTTCAAGAAGGTATCCAAGCCAAAGACATCTTTATCGACCTTCTTTGGTTGGGCCAATGTCTCCTTTTCAAATTCAACAGGTCCACTAGAGCTTTCTCCACCTTCAGTGCCTTGGAATCCTTTACGAACGCCAAATTTGTCCTGTCTAATGGATCTTTCGAGGTCGTCTGCATTGGTGCTGCCCAACACTTCAGATTCATTGTTGTCGCCTCTAAATCTGTAAATGGATGATCCTGATTGATTGAACAATGGCTTATCGTATGTGTTGTATGCTATTCAAGAATAAAACAACGTAAGTAGGCCAGCAGAGCACTCTTCAAGTCAAATATCGCGTACCATCGTCATCTTTGAAACCAGATCCAATACCCTCAGACTGATTGAACAATCTTGCATCATACATGCTCTCTTTGCTCAGAGATGGTTTAGCCAAACCCAATGCAATCTTTTCAGAGATATCACGGCCAGATTCACTGTACAAAAAGAGTGAGTATACACTCTACTAACCCAAAAATGCCATCAAAAACCTACCGAGCAAGATGCTTCGCCTTTGCTTCTGTACCCATTTTGCTCATGCGCATCTCCCTTTGTCTTTGCTTTTGACGCTCATGTCTCAGTTGATCACGTTCTCTTGCCTTTTCCTCATCGCTATCTTCAACAGCACGTCTCACTGGAGACTCATCCTCACTATCAGATTTGTCGGATCCAGATTCGTCAGAGCTGTCATAGTCTACCATCAGTGATGAAGCGGAAGGTCGGTTGGCGTTTGCAGGTGCTGTGTCTGCAGCAGATGTGGATGGCTTGAAACCAGCTCTCTCTTCACGGGCCTTTTGTGCAAGTTGTCGAAGTTTATCCTCTTCAGCTTCCTTTTGCTTTTGTGCTAGCTTTTGCTGCATCAAGTTTCTCTGTCTCACCTCGTCACGAGCGTGTCTATCAGCAGCGTACAAGGCCTCAGAGAATTTGGCGAAATTGTCATTGATGGTCAATTCCTGCAGACCACGGCCATCAGCAGCTAAACGTTTATCGAGTGGAATGGTATAACCTTTGGTGTTCTTCCAATTAGAAACACAAGGAGGAATGACCCATTCGGCTTGCTCTTTTGCTGTTAGTTTACGAGGTGGTGAGTGCATAACTGGGGCTGGTGGTGAGGGTGGTCCACGAGGCACTTTTTTGTGTAAATGGCTAGGTGGCTCCATGGGATCGCTGGGTGCATCCACCATACGAATGATTCTTTGTTTGGCGCCAGAGTTGAATCCTTCTCCAGCTTGGCTCTGTGAAGGTGTATAACGAATGTAAGTAGGATCCTTGTTGGTGCCACTGCCGTTGGGCGGTCCCACATTTTTGGGTTGTAGTGCTTTGATTTTGGTGTTGACAATCTTTTCGAGTGCTAATCTCGTCTTTTCAGCTACGCTTTGTACTTCTTCTTCGCCAGGTCTGTCCATCACTAGTTTGTCGACATCCATATCTTTGCGTTCGTTGATGGGAACCATGTCTTTGTAGGAGCTGTGAACAATGCGATCATCACTATGACCTTGTCTTGCAATAGCGTCGTATTTCACATTGCCATCTTCGTCTACTTGCAGTGTCAAAGCACCTCCTTTACGATCGGCAGATGCTTTCTGATCTTTGCGACCCATATTGAGAGGATATTGTGCAATGTGGATCTCTGGAAAAGCGCCGCCATTTCCGAAATCCTCAGAAACTCGAGGTCTGAAGCTCTTACGCTGACCATAGGGTGGAATACGGCTTTGAGTTGACTTGGTGATGAGCTGGTTTAGTTGCTTCTCCAACTGGGGTGCAGCGGATGGTGCTGAAGCTAACGTTTGACGAGGTTTTGGCAAAAGACTGGCTGTCATTTAGTAAATGCACATCTTGTTGATTTGCTGGATGTATATACTTACCTTGAAAGCGAAGCCATTTTTCAATATAATTTAATAGAATTGAAGAAAGAAAAAGAAATTGTCGTAAAAGCAGAATAGGACAAATTTTTTGTACACTACCACCAACCAAATGCGTCACCCTGTTTCCATTGAAGGCAATGGAAAATTATAGCTATTGGATGAAGCTATGAAACGACTGCTTTTCATGAGTATACAAGTGATGGATGGCACTTTGAATCCTCAAGGTTAAGCCTTGCATCTCAATCTTGATAGAAAGATGGGCTAGTTGGGGCAATCGATAAGGCAGAGCATTAAAACTATAGAATGTCTTTGATTGCCACTGGAAAGAACGGCATTTACTAGCGTATGTTTTCGGTATATCATTTTAAGTGATTGCATTATGTCTTTCAACTTCAAATCGCAAGCAGATGGACTGATTAAACTGGTGGATGAAAAGTACCCTATCGTTTACATACTAGGCATGATGTATGTTGCTTAGTACTCATAGTCGACCACTACTAAAATTGCTCTTTGTGTATAAAAGTGCTGATCGTCGTTCCATTCTCTCTAACCTAAGAACAGCTAAATGATCCATCATGGATATCACCCACAGAAAACACAGTGCTGGTCAATCTTTTGGAGAGCTCGCCGTCCTTGGAAGCTCTTTCCAAGCAAACGACGTTTCCAATGACTATCCATGTCAAGCCATGCCAGAACTTGTCCAAGCTCGAATTGCCAACTGGGTTAGGAGTGAATGCTACTAAAGAAGATCCTCTGGATTTCAGAACAGTCTACATAGCAGAGAGGTTAACGCTGAAAGAAATGTCATCATAGCCAATTAGTATTACTCATGTGTTTTTGTGCATGACAACTTATAGCAACAATATCACCGCATAGCAAGCAATAATAAATGTGTGTTTAATTGTCACTATATGTGTAAGCGCTGTAGCTCATCGATATCATTAGACATTTGTTCATCACTTTCGCTAATATTTTTCTGCAAAGAGATTGTGAAATCGAATAACTTTGTAGCAGTATGTATTTTCAGCAGAAAAAAAAAGTATACTCATTAAAGCACAAAACACTGCACTATAGCTCTCAGCAGTAAAAGCGTTTATTTGGTCGCGAAATAGTTAGCATTGATAAATTCGTAATATTAAAGTCGACGAAATAATCAGTTATCAATTGTATGTAAAGCAAAAGCAAACAGCTTCATTATTACATGGCATCTTACTAGCTTAGCCTAGATATGATGAATTCCTGGTCAATGTCTACCATGTTGATATGGTATATAAATAGCTGGCCACTGGAACCATACTAATTAATGGTATGGCTAGTTGAGACATTACCTAAGGTGATATGTTTCATATATTATAGGTGGATCCCGACATCTTGACATTACTAGGGAGATTGATTCTATCGTAGTTCCTGAGACGTCTGTGCATACACAATTAACAGGACCTGTAAACATGGATGTGATGTTGATATATCAGAATTGAATAGTCAGTAAAATTAAATTTCAATTAAAAGATACCATTCTATTGATACATGATTTGGCTACCTTTATACTTGTTGGGATGAAGCTTCATTGTTATGTTTGATGGATTGCTGGTGGACAGTTGGACCAAAATAGGAAATGCTGCGATTCTTCACTTTGATAGATCAGATGTAATACGACAAGCATCATCTATGTTACTACACTGTTAAAGTGGCTTGATTGAGGAGAAAGTGAATATAGCCTAAGATGTATGCTTGTATGCGTCAAGAAGCATACTGTTGTGCTGAAGAAATACGTATATAACTTCTCCACTACCGCATAATATCAAGTTTAAGAAACATCCCTTACATGCTACTGTTTAATACATGCTAGATCAAATGATTACATCTTATTCCATAGTTTTAAATAAAGTACTTGAATTATATTCATTTGGCTACCATTTTATTACAAATACAAAATCATGGTATTAAATGACAGATCAACAGGAAATCAACTAGTTACAACCCTTTGGTGCTTCGGCCCCTGAGCCAATCAAATCGCTTGAAAACTCCGCTGACCTAAAAAAAATTTTGCGAGGGTTTCCCCCTGTTTTGATGTGAGGCAAAATTTTAAGCGCCGCTATAATAGCACTATAGCCGCTGCTATCATCAAACTTCCCCCAAGTGCTAGAGCATGCCTTACTTACACCACCTAGCTTTAAATTCAGGCATTGAGGCCCTCAATCATCACTAAAGTAAGTAGTGATAACCAAGTGGAGGCAGCCTATCTACCTCCTAGCCTCGGATAGAGTCTTGTTGAGCTTCAGGGATAGGCTCATCCACACAACGTAAAAAAAGGTATGCTTCAAAGAAACATAATAGTAATAAAAGAAAGAAGAAAAGAACATACTACTATAGGACTATAATAGTACGTAGGCAAAAATGGACACTCACACAAAGTGAGTCAAAGAAAAGCATAAGAAATACAACATTAGAGATGTTCAGAACAGCTCGTTTTTGTTGCAACAAAAATGCATACATGAGCAACATGCATGGTAATAGTCAGATGTAAAGCAACACAAACACGCACAACTGCAAAAGCAACAGTGGTATTATAAGTCTGCAATAGAACATAATGACTAATGTTGATTCATGTGAAGCCATAGAGGCACCACAACCAACAAAAGAAAAAGAAAAACGCAACAAAGAAAACATCATGAATGCATTATCATGAGAAAGGAAGCAATAATACAAACGTTCAAAGAAGTTTTATATCATTGCGACCTGAAGAAAGAAGATACTTACCACCTACCGCCACCACAGATAGACCAGAGAATGCGCAATCACCGGATATAGACCAGAGAACGAGCATGCACCAAAGACAATAGACTAGGAAAGACCATATTAGCAGGAGCAGTAATACCAGCAGTAATACCAGCACCATAGAAAAACCAAAGAACGAACGACACCAGAGATCACACAAAGACCAAAGAACGAGCGACATCAGCAGAGGCTAGACAAAGACCAAAGAAGCAGACAGCAGAGACATCAGAAAAGGAATGGCAGCAGCATCCACGTCAAACAAGCAAAAAAAATTATCAAAAAAAAACCTAATAAACAAATTCAATTAGTGTTAATTCTATTATGCCTTCCAGTGCTCGTTATCAAACGGTACCTAACATACTCCACTTCAAAGAAGCAGCACCAAGTATCTCACAGTACAATACAGCGTTATCAGAAGCTAGAGTGCTATTATTAATAAACGCTTTCCAAAATCACCATGGTTTGATACTAAACGCGTTTTGCAAAAAGGGGAAAAAAAATTGGAGGGTATAGAAAAATGAGAGGGTGCCCTATCTGACGTCACGGCCAGTGAGTTTGGTCTCAGTCTTTTGCCGTAGCAGCAGTAAACGCGGCAATTTAATTTGAATTTGTGTAATGGGTATTTTCGTGTTCAAACTTAACTTGATCTCACATCCTTTAAACGTTTTTGCTAAATTTGACTATGAAAACTGTCATTGCCACACCCAACTTTCTAATACATCTCTAGAGAACTAAAGAAGTCGCATCGAATGGTGCTAATTACTTTCAACTTTCGGACAAAAAACAATGAGCAATTTGCAAAAATATGAAAACAGGTTTTCTGTAAATATATCAAAATCTAACATATAAAAGTCTCTTGAAAAGAATTTCCAGTGCTGCATTTCATCTTTACAATCAATTTGATCCAATATGTATTATAGAAAAATTCTTCATTTTTGGTGTGAAAATTGCGATCGTTTGACTTTCAGAAATTTTCCTTTGCTAGTACTCATGTAAAAATGAGAATTTTCATGAATTTGCAATGACCCAAAAAAAATTTCGATAAAGCATCCCTAAATAAAGCGCAGTCAAGAGGAGCCGTTTAGTGCTATTCTAAGCGCCCAAAACGCTTTATAGCATGAGTTATTCGTGTTTGAAAAGGGCTATCTTTGAACAAGATTCGACCTAAAAAGAGAGCGTAGTAGGTTGTGCTGCCAAAGAAGTAAGCAAATTACAGCTCTGTCTGATGACCCAGATATTTTACATTGTACGAAACTCAATTCCTAAGTGACAGGAGCTTTTATTTTGATCCTATAGTGCAAATCTTTCTGTTTCGAATGCGCGGTTACCGTAATTTTAAGACTTGGGCGTCAATGATATTATGCAAATATGAATCCAACTACTTGCTCGGATTGAAGTAGATGCTCATTAGATCAGCAGCAAGACACTTTTGATACTCGTCTATAACAAAGATGCCATATCTAGTCGTAAAACTAGACATAATAACGTGTATCTGTGGAATTTGAGGCTTTATAAACTAAAATTCACGGAAAAAAAAAAGAATAAAAAAACAGTAAAGTCGACTTGATAAAGGTATGTTTTATTATCAAACTGACAGGTGTAAAATAAACTAAAGTCTCTCTACTGGCCAGGTAGATGATCCTTCTTATATACTACAACAATGGATAAGAGTTCTATTAATTAGATTGACAAATAAGTCAACTCAGATCAACTAATGTCTAATCATACTAAAAGACAACTCCAGCAAGCTCATCATGATTTAGCTTTTGCCTGGATGAATAATTAGACTCTCATCCGAAGTACCCTGATCTATCCTTTCTATAAGGACAATTAATATCGATTGTTATGTCAAAATACAATGTAAAATTGAATCTGCCAAAGAATTACACTTTTATTGAGAATGCATCCCAAGGATGCATTTATATACTTTTCATTATGCTAGGGTTTACAGCATGACGATGAACTATAATACAAATAGGTTTACTATCTACCCAACAATTGATTTGTAAATCATGATTAGCATGATTTACCCAAAGGACCTAAGAATAGCCTAAAACCTTTAGTGTGAGACCTTGCTATGACATTTGATATAACACCACCCCACACCAGCATAAGACACATGCGAAACTTGGACATAACCATTGTTGTAGTAGATTGTAGTTGTAGTAGTTCATATAGTATATAATAGGCCGACATAACAAAAAAAGAAAAAAAAAAGAAAACCATCATTAATATATGACAATCTGGTGCATGTTACTGCTTGATTAATCTTATGTATAGTAAACATGAATTGCATATATAACTTATGTATAGATTATTGGTATAGATAATTAATCATTAGGGCAACCGTTAAAAACCTATACACATCCAAAACCCGATGGGACAAAAGGAACTGTGAACAGGAAAAGGTATAGCCTTTCACCAAACAATTATACATCATCTTTAGCTAATAACCTTTCGCGCTTATTTCTTGATTTAGTCTCTCGCGTAGCAATCTCTCGGGTACTCAGAGCTTTCGGTGCCTTGCCCTTAGATGTCTTGCTATTATTAGCATTTACTCGCGCCCAATACTGCTTGACCACATCAGGAGAATCAAACATAGATGGAGGTTCCCATGAATTCCAATCTTCACTATAACCTTTCCATTTTACCAAATACTTGTAATTGGGTGCGCTACCTTTGTGATTGATAATAGCTTCGACGACATACGCATTTGAAGGATTGTCTCTAGTATCACTTGTGCTAATCAACTTGATTTGCTGCGTAGGTACATCTCTAGCTAAGAACGAGTTTGTTCTATCAGTAAGAATATAGCTTCCATTTCTAGTATGACCATGAACGTAAAATGGACCTTCATAATTTGGATCCGTCTTTCTGTTCTTGTTCTCAATATTCTTTATCATCACAGTAGATCCAACAGGATAAGGATTTTCCAAGATTCTGTGTCTCTTTCGAAAGTATTTACTATCCTTATCTTGCGTCTTCATTATCTGATCTCTGATTGCTGGTACAATGATTCTATCGATAAGATCTAGCTTCTCTTTGAATGCTTTCACATCAATTTCTTTCTCATGAAGAACAGGCTTATCTCCTCGATAATCCTTGAACTCATTGGGTAGTCTGTGGAACATTACTACGAATGGCATCATTCCGTGTAATCTCGATCTGTGAACATTTAAGCTTAAGGCTGTTCCATTCAGGTACAGATCCCAATCTTCACTTCGACCTTCCAACATCTTCATGATGATTGTCTTACAATTCTTAACTGCCGCTTCACAGCAACTGTTGCCTTGTGGTGTAAAGGCCAAACTAGCTCTATTCTCCACTCCTGCATGCTTCAGGATCTTTTCCAACAGGACATTGTGAAATTCAGCTCCACGATCATGTCCTACCACCCTAGGGTAGCCTAACAGGGAAAATATGGACACTAATTCCTTTGCAACAGTCGTAGCAGACTTGTCAGGAATAGCACGCAGTACAATAAAACGTGAAAATAGATCCAATACCACAAGGATAAAATTGTTGCCTCTAGGCGTTGTACAATCGAAACCACCTAGATCAAACACAACATGATCCATAATGCCTTCAGGCGCTTCTTGCTTTGGAGGATGATATACATGCTTTGCTAGATTGAACTGTCTGTATTTGTGGCAATTACGGATGTACTGGGTTATATCCTCTCTTAACCCTTTCCAATGCATGTTCAAATCTTGGTGTATTACTTGCTCCATAGCATGTATACCGAAATGGCCTAGCAGATGAGATTTTTCTAATATGCTCTGTTTCTCTTCATCAGTTGTAGGCGTTTGATAAACATCTAAATGACTGACGCAAAAGTAAAAATCTTCATTCTTTCCTTTCAATGAATTCGCATACGCTGTCAACTTAGAGTTATTAAATAGATCAGAAGTCTTATTTGGAATGATTACTTTACTGGAATTGGAGATGCCGGAAGACTCACATGATAAAACTGTGTTCTTATCTTGTGCTCCCTTGATATCTTTTTTCCCCTTTTCCTCTTCATTCAGTACTCTTTGCTTCTTGTTCTTAGTAGCTGCTACTACCTCATCATCATGAGTATTCTTTCTCTTCTTATTACCCTTTTGCTTAACAATATCCTGTTTAATCAATATCTCCCTGTCGAGATCCTTGATGGAACGTGTATTACCACTCTCCACCAGCGTATTGTATGGCCAGAAAAGACGCGACAACGTATCCGCCAATATATTGTTAATACCACTGCAAAACGTAATATCGAAATCCATTTCAAAGATAGTATCATAGTAGTTCTCAACCATTCTATCCAGTTTAGGTTTTGTATGTAAGAACAAAATACCGCGATTGTCTACAAACAAATGAAATGGGCGTCCATACAACCATTGATGGAACTTTTTGAATGCGTACACAACAGCAGCTAATTCACGTTTGGAGCTTCCCCATCGTTGCTCTGATGGTCCCAAACTGCGTGCAATGAAACCAAGATACTTGACTTTATTATTGATTACTTGATACATTGCAGCACCAATTGCATATGCAGAGCTATCCGTTACAACACATATGGGATAATTCAAGTTGGGCACACTCAACACTGCTGAGCTGACTAACAATTCCTGCAACTGCTTCATCAATGCAGTGTGTTCCGGCTTCCATACTTTGGTTATATCATGTGCGTTTCGAAGCTTATCTAGTGGGGCTGTCAATCTTGACAAGCAAGGTAAATTGGATCGAAAGAAATTGATCAATCCAAGGCGAGACATCAGCTCACGACTACTCTTTACGACAGGATCCCAATCCAATACGTTGGAAACCTTTCGTGGATCGAGTGCTAGTCCATTACTAGATAGGCAGAAACCCAAAATATAGATGCTCTTTTGTGCAATATGCATCTTTTCCGTGTTGATACGTAAGTTAGCTCTAGTCAAACGATCAATAACTGTTTTGACAACCTCTGTATGCTTTTGTAGGTCGTTTTCAGTATGGATCGTGACATCGTCGATGAAATGTGTACAGACATTACTTAGATCAGCCAGCAAATTAGAAAGAATTTTCTGGGCATGAGATGAGACCATAGTTAATCCGTAAGGGCAGTGAGAGAAGGACCACGTCAGTCCATTCATGTCGGTAAACGTTAAATAAGGTCTTGATGCCTTAGCTACCTTAAATGCATGGAAACATTGCGATAGGTCGATTACCGTATAGAGGGAATGCTTCGACATTTTACGATGTAAATCACTTATCAAAGGCAATGGGAAACGTTCAAGCTTCTCTGGATCCAATGCATTATTAATCAACCGACAATCAATCACTACACGGTGCTCTTTACCAGTGTATTCGCCCTCACTGTTCTTCTTGCGTACAGTGAAAATGGGAGAGTTATGAGGTGTATTAGGTTTAGCTCGTTTGATCACACCATTTTCACGCCATTTCTCAACTTGCTTTTGGATCACAGGTCGCATTGCTTCAGCAATTGGAAATTGTCTTCGACATGTGTCCGAAAGTGGAGTATCCTTCTTTATAGGCAATCTAATTTCGCTATCAGGCAAATTACAATATGCTTTAGGGCTGATACTAGTGTTTGCATCAATGAATGGCTGTAGTTCATTCATCATCAATTGACGCTCTTCCTTAGATCCATAAGGATCCTCATTTGGTTTGTATGGATTGGGTTCAATATCAGGAATCTCATATCCAATTCGATCAGACCAATCTGCAGCAATATTACCCAATGTAATACCAACTTTATATAATAGATCCATGCCAAACACGCAATGGACATCATCAAATAAGTCAAAAACTTCAAATTTGGAATAGACAACTTTGGAACCATAATTGATCTTTAGTTCCTCTTCAGTTTGTCCTTTACGATTAACAACAGTGTTACTTTGAGCCAGCTTAATAATACCATTTTTATTTACAACATTTAATTGCATGAAATCAAGTAACTTGGGCGAGATTGCACTAAATGTACAACCAGTGTCCAACAAAAACCATGTGTTAACCTTAACACCACTCTTTGATTCTAATATCACAGGTAGATAAAGAAGTCCATTAGTGTCCATGTTATTACTAGGCATCTTTTTGAAATATTCATTATTCAAATGCTTACATTCACTATCAGTATCCATGGATACGACTTCCTCCTTTTGCTTGTCCTTTGTAGAAATTGTGGCAACAGCAAAAGTTTGATCACTTTCCTCATCAGAGGATGATGAATCAGTATCATCATTGGAAGCAGGTCTTGGCACAATCAACTTGCTCTTCTTCTTTGTTATCTTTTTGATATTTTTGGGGTTCTTCTTGCATAATGCCTTATGCGCATACGTAAATGGTGTGAAACCACAATCATAACATTTAAGAACTTCACCAGGACTATCATTCCTCTTTCTTGATTGCTTGTCATGGCGGCGACCAGCACGACGAGTTTTCTTGTTGCTCAACGAAGCAGAGCCCTCAGCACGCTGATGTGCCTTGATCGCATCCTTGATCTTATTGTTCAGTTCAGCATCCTTTCTCTGCTTTTCCTGCCTATAATAATCATCTCTTCTCAACAAATCGTAGGCACTGCGCAACTGTGAGATAGCAAAATCCAAAGTGTCGCTTCCCTTGGAACGGGCTTGTGAAATGCCCATAGACACCGGTCCATACAAGTCGATATCCAGACCACGAAGCAGATAGTCTACCAGAGACGTATTTTCCTTGACTCCCGCTAAGTCCTTCAAGGAGTTAAACCTGTCAATGAAGTCTTCTAGATTGTCACAGTTGTCCAATTTAAGCGTCTTTAGCTTATTGAGTGCAGCTTTTCTTTCTTCTGCTTCCGAAGGGCTATATTTCACCTTGAGCTTGCTCTTGAACTGGCCCCAAGTAATTTCGGGATACTTTTGTATGATTTCTCTTGTCCAGGCAGACATACCCGTGGACATTTTCGGCTTAATAATTCTCTTCCAGTTTGCTTCGATCGACACACCACGAGACTCCAGTACATCCTGGAATTGTTGAAGGCATGCATCCATGGTAGGGTAGACAAACTTCTTGTTGTTAAACTTGTGTCCTTTCCATTGAATATATGGCGTATCTGGAGGTACTATGCTATTAGCAGCATTGGAATAGGCCATAGATGGGGAGAGCATTGGAGTATCATCAAACAACAAATCGTAGTTTTCCTTAGCCATGATCAATTGGCGTTTCAGGGCCCCAGCATTGGATGCAAGCGTGCCATCCTCAGGCATAGTGATAGACAGCCTTGTAGCCTCAAAAAGCCTTCTCCTCAACATCTTGATGTCCCTGGCCATGCTAGCCTGATGATCCATTCCCAAGGGTTGGATCTCACTATCGAAATCAAATTCCAATAGCTCACCACTATCATTCATGATAGTATCATTATCAAGAGTTGACAGAGCGTCATCGCTCAATGCCTGATCAATGCGAGCGTCTTCGCTACAAGCATCAATACCATTATGCAGAGCATCATTGCTCAATGCATTGCTATGTTCATTTTGTAGAGACGACAAAGATGAACCAGAACCAAAACTTGCATCTCCCGATGCAGAGCGATGACCAACACCAGCTCCAACAGAAACAGTAGTAGGGTTTGCGTTATTCATAGTAGTAAGTGTAAAAAATTTATGGGATTCAAAAAAGTGTTATGTCAAAATACAATGTAAAATTGAATCTGCCAAAGAATTACACTTTTATTGAGAATGCATCCCAAGGATGCATTTATATACTTTTCATTATGCTAGGGTTTACAGCATGACGATGAACTATAATACAAATAGGTTTACTATCTACCCAACAATTGATTTGTAAATCATGATTAGCATGATTTACCCAAAGGACCTAAGAATAGCCTAAAACCTTTAGTGTGAGACCTTGCTATGACATTTGATATAACATCGATCTAGTAGTATGTATCTGATAGGTACAGCCTCCTTAGTCTATATCAATAGTACATATTTGAGTGTATATCGCTGAGCATACATGTTTAGCATGTATTTGGCTATATGGCATGTCTATAGCATGTCTCATATATAGTACAAGTCTGTAGTACATAAAGTATCTGTAGCTATAGTATCACGGATATAAGCATGTCTCTTATAGCGTGGATCATAAAGTGCACATCTGAAGCAACAAGCTCATATTGCATTAATCTTGGTGCCTATCCAGATATGGTAAACATCCGTAGTCAATGTCGGAATACAAGTATAAGTCTATAGCGCCATCCATGTCCGTGGTGCCATCTATAGCCTATATCTTATATAGTATGAATCTTATAGTACTAGCGTATCTGAAGTCCATATCTTCTTAGAGTATAAATCGGTATCGTACATCTAATCCAGTGTACATACAGTTTATATCTAAATCTGGTAACTGGATGAACTGTCGGAATGCAGATCATAGTGGATGTATTCCACAAACACAATGTGGGGAACAAACAACAAAACCCATGTATCAAAATCGACCAAACAGAGATTCGTGATGCCTACGAATCGTGTGATAAAAGAGTCAACAACATTAGCAAATTGTAGTGAAATCGGGATCAAATGGATTCTTCACGGAGCTACACTGCCGAAAAGGCAAATTATCCCAAATCAATCGCTGAAAGTTGACTTTCGCTAGAGTAGTAATGGCGTATATAAGTCTTCTGCTGTGCACCAGCATTAGGCAATACACGCCCTCGATTCATTTTATAAACTTGAGCATCGTATAAAGGTTTCTGTGCTGTTGTGATTGAAGAAAGACGTATTTTTGCCCAGGTAAACTCCAAACTTGAGAGCTAAAACCCCAGTTTTTGAACAAACTTATTGCAGTAGGTGTCCAAACAAGGTCTGATCTTGTAGAGCAAACACAAGGAGCAAAATCAGTCAAAAATAATAGAAAAGAAGCCTAGTTGAATTGATAGTTGTACTAGTAATAGTGCCAAAACACTGTTTTTATATACATATTGGTTACATTTACAACTTTACTCTGTCGCTTAACTATCTGACAACCAATGTAGCAACTGAAACAATAGAATTTTGTAATGCGGATTTCGAGGTGTTTCAGGTACTTGAAAATGATAATATGGGTAACTTTGAAGACTCGGTATGGCATGTTGAACAATATCACTACTTCAATCTGAACAGTGTTGCAAATTTCATGCTGTCAAACAAGGTGCGTGATCAAGGCAACAAGGTTGTTCTGACTGACGAAGGTTCTGATGAGCATTTTGACAGATATATTCACTTTCAACAAGCCAACTACCTGCTCGAGCCTGGTCTCTCGGTATCTGATGGCATTGAACTACTCTCTGACCAAGAACGTCAAAAGAAGCTCAACATATTTAACAACCAAGAAGAGTTCAAAAAGTACACCAAAACCGACTTTATTGGGCACGAAGACGGCACCCATCGTAAACTGCTCAATATTAGTTTGGCGTCTCTCTAGTGGTCTAATTTTAGTTTGTTGTCCAAGATGGCCATCGAGCAATATGGGTCTCCTAATCCGGCTCTAACCATTGCAGAGTTTGTGAAGGGTATGGAACGCACCAGAGCTGCGACTGACTGACACCCACTGCGCACTTTGATCTCCATTCTCTGTTCCCTGACTATATGCTGTGTCATTTAGGTGATCGAGTTGAGATGGCCCATTCGATTGAGGCTCGTACGCCGTTTTTAGATCATCTACTTTATGAGTACATCAATGGTTTCCCTTCATCAATAAAAATCACACCCAATAAGGATGGCCTTTTGATAGAGAAGTGGATTCCCGAGAAAGCCGTATGTAACGCAAGACATCTATGAACGCACAAAATTACCCTTCTTTGCCCCACCTACCAAGAAACCAAATCCTAAATTCATGGATTTACTAAGCAAACTTCTCACAAGCAAAAATATCGATAGATTGGGATGGATCAGATATGATAAGGTCTCTGAAGCTATTACAACCTATCTGAAAACCAATAACCTCAGAATTTGCCAGGCTCCCGTGATCATTACCTGTTGCATTATTCTATCCATTCGATTCAATGGAGCGCCCTACAGGTCAAGTAGATTTATGAATACTTTCAATAGGGCTGTCGATTCGTGCAGTGCCATGTAAAATGGTGTATCTTCAATTCATATTGAACCGAATAAAGAAAGAGGCTATGATTTCATCTTTATACATAATATTCAGGGTAGTAAGGATACGGTGGTGGAACTCCAACTTTGATGGCACTAATAGATGAATCCCGATTAAGAATAGATACCAGTACTTTGGTAACCATATGAATCAATGCAATTGCTTCTTAAGGGAACAGCATCCGCAATAGTTTGCTTGATCTATACCCAACGGGGTTCGACATGAGATGCACAAACGTTGATGGCAGAAAAGTAAATGATACACTTTTTTTTTTTTTTTTTTTTTGGTTTTGTACTGTATTTCACTCCCCTAGGGTTGAGTATATCGCCACCAATTGCCAATATACTCAACTTGCCGCTATATACTCTGGATGTTGTGATATTCTCAATACAATCCGCCGCAGTGCTCACTACTACAGGGATAAAATTCAACATTTATTTTGAAAACAAAGCAGAAAATCGCCATCTTTTGGATAGATACTCAAGAGTTCTGTATGATATGATATTATGAAGATCAGACTTCTATTTTGTTGTCGCCCTTGATCGAGTGTCTCATTTTCAAAAAGTGTCCCATCTCCAATCAAGTGGCCCACTTTCCCTTGAACAACTTTCTTTTTTTTTTTTGTAATCCCTTGAACAACATTCGGCTATAACTTAGCCTGGAGGCGGGATTTTTGACAGGTTTTCATGCAGGGCTAGATCAGCATTTCCATGGATCTACCAGGCATGGGGAAATGTCTTTACAAGCAGAGATATTCCAACCAATCCCAACCTACCCCGCTTTTATTACATTATTCACATATAATAGTTTGTGTGTTGCTAGACATGATGGATTAGATCTGCCCCCCCCCCCCTGAGGAATATTCTCATAAAGTTTGTCCAAGATGGTTTTTAGTGCCACCCAATTGTAAGGCTACTAAACCTGCTCATCCGCGGGACTGGATTCAGCCTTATAAAATCACCAGTTTGTGTGGAATATTGCTCTTTCTCTTTCTTCTCTCTAAATACCGCTTTATACTACATTATACCAAAATGAGATTAGTTATTAGAAACGACTATGATGAAGTATCTGAATGGGTTGGTAAGTGGCTATGGCATGAGTGTAATAAATGGGCCCCCCCTTGACCATCATCCAAAGCTCACTACATCAAGGAACGCATCAATCAATTCGAGCCAACCGAGGAACGCCCTTTCGTGCTAGGCTTGCCTACTGGATCTTCACCCATGAACGCTTACCGACGCCTTGCCGAATTCGTCAAAGAGGGCAGGCTATCATTCAAGCATGTTGTCACCTTCAACATGGATGAGTACGTTGGCATCCCTCGGTAAGTATATTTCTTAAATTTTCCGCTTCTATTTTCTCACACACAAACACACTCAAAAAGCTCCCATAAACAATCTTACTATTCATTCATGTGGACAAATCTGTTTCAGCACATCGACATTCCTCCTGAAAACATAAACTTTCTGGATGGAAACGCACCCGATTTGGAGGAGGAATGCAGACGATACGAGGCCGAAATCTTAAAGCACGGTGGCATAGAACTGTTCATGTGCGGCATTGGTCCAGACGGCCATATCGCATTCAACGAGCCTGGCTCATCACTGACATCGCACACAAGAGTGAAGACATTAGCGTACGAGACCATCGTTGCCAATGCGAGATTTTTCGAAGGCGATATCACAAAGGTACCAAAATTGGCGTTAACCGTTGGTGTAGCGTAAGTTGTAATTGAGCAGTATTATTTTGTGTAAACTGCAGCTAAAGCTCTTTTGCAGGACGGTGATGGATGCAAGAGAAGTATGTATCATCATCACGGGAGCACATAGAAGTATCGCATTATCAAAATGTGTGGAGGAAGGCGTGAATCACATGTGGACGGTATCTGCTATTCAAATGCATCCAAAGGGGTTGATTGTTTGCGACGAGGATGCTACATTGGAACTTCATGTTAAAACTGTGAAATACTTTAAATCGATTGAGCATGTCCATCAGTCGTTGATTGGACAGGAAAACTTGGGTTTACAAGGCGAATTACTATCGACAAAGCGAGTACAAAGATCAGATAAGCTACAACGAGAGATGATGGTCAGAAAACTCATGAACGACGAGCTGAATAGCAGCCATTACGACGAGGACTCGGAATACGAGAACCTGCATGGTGGCTCGTCCACTCACAGCCAAAAGAAGAGACGAGTTGCAATGACGGAATCGCCCTCCCCTTGATTTTCTAGTGTGTAGTAATAGTTTTTTTTCGCTTGTATTTATTGTTGTTTTTTTTACCAGTGTTGTATTTTAGCCCAAAACACATCATCTAATATATTGTCGTGCTCCTTTACAACTGTCTTGCCTTCTTGGTTGTATGCCAGGTAGTAGATGGTATTGATGTGATTTTCTTTTAGATATGCAGGTAGCTTCTCATAGAATAATCCGACATCGTTTGGGCCATGGCAATCATCCGATAGAGTAAATCTGCCTTGTCTTTCCAAAATAGCCTAAAAAAACACAGTGTTTATAATTGCCATCCTTTACTGTCTTGATCCTTACCTTGATGATGTCTCTCTGTGGATATGCATCCAAAAGCCCCTTTTTCCATGATCTCGAGTTGATTTCAAATAATCCACCATACTTGACCACTAGATCAATGTTGCGCAAGACACGTTCCCAAACTTCGGGCTCTAATAGGGTCATGTCAGCGATGCTTTGATCAGCAAAGATACGAATGAGGTCAAAGTGTCCTACGACTTCAGGCCGGACAGATTGCAGCATGACATGTTGTTCATCAAAATAGCGGATGTAGAGATTCTTCAACGAGTTGTTTGCTTGGCTCAAGGCTTTAGCGTAAAGTTCAGGCGAGAAATCAATGGGTGTTGAATTGACGTGGTGAAGAGACCCAACAACATAGTCTGCTCTGTGATCATTTCGAAGATGATGGACATGTTGAGCATAATCCTTGTTAATAAACTCAATCTCGGCTCCAATGACAATGCTGATTTGGTCCTTGTACAATTGCTGAACTCGTCTGGCTTCTACCTGAAAATCGGCATATGTTGTCTCCAAAGTTTTTGGTGTGCAATTGGCCTGTCAATAGTGTCTTAGCAAGCCTTTGCTTCCTTAATGTTTGGCATGCTTTCATCATACCTCAATTTCTTCAGGATACAGCTCGGATTCAGCGTAACGAGGCATGTGCTCGCTCAATCCATAACCATGGAAGCCTTTGCGGATAGCTTCCTTGACGACATCCTCCAAAAGGCCGTATCCATGCTTACAAAACTGACCTGAATGACTATGAAATGAGTATGGCATATTTGATGTCCAGTTGAGAAAAGATAGACAAGAGAAATGTGACAAGACAAAGGTGTGTCTTAACGTCGCCTATTGAAACAACAGCAAACATTTGAGGTGGCACACAGCAATTTGGAGGCAAGATCAATGGATGCATTATTAGTCATTGTCATGATTTTTCGTATCTTGACAGCCTTGCGGATCGATTATTGCCACGGCACCTTCTTCACGCTCCTGAACCAGAACAACCAAAGGACACTTTATATCTACAGCATCATTTGCCATGATTTAGCTTCATGATTATCGCAAAACCTGGTGCTCTTTCAACAGATTTGCCTTGGAGTCACATCATTTGCCATTGGATGAGAGCCTCAACTGAGCAAACTACAAATTGTGAGTCAGATTGTTTTAGCCTTTCTTCTCGTTTCTTTTCGATCAATAAATCAGTGTATTCCACACTTGAACACCCCTACTTTTGCCAATCATGTCCTATAACCGTACTGTAATTACTGAAGGTAGTATAAAAAGTGGATGGTAAATGGCCATGTTGACTGAGATCCTGTATGACGGACAGCTTTGAACGAGCTCGATGACAAGCGCATCAAGGGTATCAAGCCTCTTATTCCTCCTCAAATCTTGATGGAAGACATCCCTCTTACTTTGAAGGCTGCACAAACCATTATTGAAGGTAGAAAGGCTGCTGAAAATGTCATCAAGGGTACTGACGATCGCCTTTTGGTCGTCGTTGGCCCTTGCTCCATTCACGATGTCAAGGCCGCTAAGGAGTATGGTAATGTTACCCCGCAAAATGCATGTTTCGGTAAACACTGACATTGCTTCTTCTTTTTTTTTAGCTAATCTTTTGATTGAGTATACCGAAAATGCAAAGGAAGACTTGTTGATCATCATGCGTGTTTACTTTGAAAAGCCTAGAACTACTGTCGGTTGGAAGGGTTTGATCAACGATCCCTTCATGAATAACAGGTAGCATTGAACCCTAAAATATTGGACGGGATGCTAAAATAGGCAATTGCTACATTTTAGTTATGAGATCAATAAGGGTCTTCGTATTGCTCGTCAATTGCTATTGGATCTTGTAAGTCTTCTTTTGGGACGGATGTGTTTCGACATGCTAATGGTGTTTGATAGAATGAAATGGGCATTCCTACTGGTTGCGAGTTCTTGGATACCGTGGGTTGATCTGATTCCATTTATGCTAATGTACCAACTTAAACTTTTTCTTGTATTTTTCTTATTAGATCTCTCCCCAATACACTGGTGATCTTGTTTCATGGGGTAAGAATACTTGATCAAGTTGTGAAAAAGGATGGCTTGTAACCGGTTATCCGCGATTTAGGTGCTATTGGTGCCAGAACTACCGAATCACAGATTCATCGCGAGTTGGCCTCTGGGTTATCATGCCCTGTTGGTTTCAAGAACGGTAAGAAAGCGCAGATAATTTGTAGATGAAGTTAGGCTAATATGATGAATATAAATAGGTACTGATGGCTCAAACGGTGTTGCCTATGATGCCATTAGAGCTGCTAGCAATGGCCATCATTTCTTGTCAGTGACCAAGCAAGGTTTATCTGCAATTATTCAAACTGAAGGAAATGACGCTTGTCATGTCATTCTCCGTGGTGGTAAGAGTGGAACTAACTTTGATGCTGAATCTATCCAAAAGACTTCCCAAGAGCTCCAAAAGGTCAAGTTGGCCCCTGTCGTCATGGTAGATTGTAGTCATGGCAACTCTTCAAAGGATCACAAGCGTCAACCTATTGTTGCTCAATCCATTGTAACGTATTCATGCTCTTTAAATTCAGGGATAGCACTAATAGTTTGTATATGCGTGTAGGCTGAACAATTGGCCCAACCCTCTGTCACAGGTGATAACATTGTTGGTGTTATGATTGAATCCAACTTGGTAGAAGGCCGTCAAGATATTCCTAGCGAGGGTCCTCATCGCTTAAACTATGGTCAATCCATCACTGATGCTTGTATCAATTGGGAAGATACCGTCAAGACTTTGGATGTTCTCCGTGAGGGTGTTCGTGCTAGACGTGCTGCCAGAAAGGCATAAAAGAGCCCTCCCCAATGCATTTACTGCAAACGAAAAAAAAATGTATAGATAGTATCAATATTTAAAATAAAAGGGTTGCATGAAAGTTGTAACTGATGCAACAAAGACACAATTCAGGCCTTGACAAGTATCATTCTATATATATATATATATATATATATATAAAGGCTCATTATACAATCAGTCAAGTAGGCTGCCATGGCATAATTATGGGATCAGTGCTGTATTGCCAAGTAATACCTATTTTATGCCCTATTGCATCTCTATACGTCAATACATTCACATGGATCTTTCAATGCTACATGCACACAGTGCATTTAGGATCAGATCAGAGGGATTTTTGCTGTAATTTAGACTGACAGCCCAAGTGTGTTTGCATGCAAATAATATAAATGTTTATTTAAATACTTTTGGGAATGACAGGATGGATTCAAACTGGCTCTGTGGTTGAGTCGTCGTTGGCTTCTTTGGCTCCAACTGATCCGCTCTTGACGTTAACGAGGAGATAGATGGCAAGTGTGGTAATGATGACACATAGGAACTACTTTTACAGGTTATATCATTATTTTCACTACTACTGCTGCTTGTAACAGAATCTGAATCATCTTCGTACAGATGTGGCACCTGGGAGATAGAGCCATGATGTTTCAGCCGATGGTTTTCATCTGTAAGCTGTTTGATATGCTCGATGGCTTCTTGCAAAATGTCAGCGCGACTATTCTCTGTCTTGTGTTGCAGTGCAGGCAAGCATTTTGATAAATCATGAAATAAGTTGTTCTATGGGATGGAGGCTTGGTTTAGTTTTCCATGGCAATCAAATGCTACAGCATAAAACGAGTTACCATTCGATCTCTTCTTCTACGTTCTACTCTGTTGTGGGTTTGTCTTCTTTGCATAATACGGTGCATTACTGTATCACTGTCCAGACTGTTTTTGTTGAGGATATTGACACCATTGACCACAAATGTAGAAGTGGTAGGATTGGCTAAGGGTATCGGGCTACTGCTCTTGTTATCAATCATGCGCTGCATGGACTCGGAATTGTAAACAATGAGTCGTTCATGAAGAGGATACTGTGAGCGCCTTTCAGAGATGGTAGAGGTCTTTCTGGAGCTCATAGTTTCGAGATTGATATTAGGAAGGGTAAGAATGATGAAAATAAAACTTGTGGGCCGTTTAAGTAGATGATTTAGCATTCAAAAGCCGTTCAAAAACCTTATGTAATGACCCCTTCAGGTGAAGGGAGACCTAGATAATCACTTAGGTAATAAAAAAAATTGGTTTCTAAAACTAGTAAAAGGAACCCAGTGTCCGTACTCTTTTTTTTTTTTTTTTCCTCATGTTTGAGATGCTTTTCACTGTGCTCTTTTGATGAAGCCATCGCATAGTTCAGACAAGAATTACACCAAATGCTAATCATAATCGTAACCTATTGTGAGCACACCGATCCAGTGTAACAATCAATTGATTGGTAAAGAAAAATACCTCTGCTTCACACTGGAATTTGATGTTCATTAACCAGAGATACTGCTTCCGTGGGATTGATTGAGTAATCCATGCTGTTTCAGACATTAAAAGAGCAGGCCCCAGGAAAAACAACGGATGGTATTATATAATACGACGCAATTGTTAAGGGACGCAGAGGGAGGAGACCAAGATGGGCACGCAGTAACGACAGATGGGATAGGCACCAGATTGCCGCAATCTAAAGGCAACTGTAAACGCTTACGGAATTTTTGATACCATGCAACAATATGCGCCTCTAGTGCCATAGGTTTGGAGCATTCGCAAACAATACACAGCGTCAATGCGTTATGATATTCTGGCAGCTCTCAAGAGCAGCGATGACCTCCATTATGAGTTTGCCAGCGAAAAACTATTTAATGTCCGCTTGACTTACTGTTCTGATTTGATCATTTCTGATCAATTTGCGACTTGGTTGATTTATTTTGCAAGTTTTGACTATGTCAACAGTAAAGATAATTCAATGCTCCCTTAAGCTTTCTAAACGTACTTTTTGAGGCGCATCCAGTGATGCAAACTATTACAGGTGTTTGGAATGAACTTGATGAGCAGTTTTTGAAAATGTAAAAAGAAGGTTTTGGCGAAAATGTCGAGATTTTACATACAAAGGTTTTACAGACGCGTTTTCAGGGGTTGCTCTGGATCGAGAGGATCATTTTGAGTTGTTATATGCCATAGTAAAAGTCTTCATTTTGAAGGTCAAAAACGCAATCGTTTAGTTTTCGGTGAAAAGCATAAGGGGTACCTCATGCTTTTGGGTCGATTTTTGGCCATGTTTTTTGGGTTCCCAAAAAGTTGAGCAAAGGTGTCAGGAAGCAAGTGCTAAACGAAAACAACTGTTTGGTGCTATTTTAGCGGTCTGAAACGACGTGTAGCACGAGAAATCACTGCTTAAATGCATAAAGTTTAAGCTGTATTTGGCATGTATTTGAACAATAGTAGGTACTGTTAGCATGCTCTTTGCCCTGATAATAGGAATTGTTTCCATGCATACAAACGCGATATATCTTAAAGGAGTCGGATCCACAGCCACAACTTTTTGCGCGATAATGGGCACTGAGAAAGTAAAGCTCTGTGATAATTTGCGTAATTGAGAATGATATTATATGAATGCAATTTATTATGAGACATGAGTATGATGGGAGAGATGATGAAATAAAAAGTGGATGCACCATTACTGAACGGATGATCTAGTAGTACACTTTGCGTGCAAATGGAGCTGGTGATGGGGCGGCAGAGGGTGGGCGAGAGTATGTAGAAAATTTAGTATTTGAGGAGGATTAGTTGCTATATACATTATCATAATTCTTGGGCTGCACTCTTCTTCGCAGACGCTGATTCTTCTTCTTCAAGCCCAACTCCTTTTGTGCCGCGAACAATTTTGTCAAGGCTTCAATTACTTTTGGTGAATTGACATTGTTTTTAGCTCCAAAATCAACCGCTAGTTTGTATGGATCATCCAGCTCTCTGATGTCCACCATGACCTTAATACTCTCTGATAACTCGACCTTGATAGTGATTAATAAACTATTTTCAGGAGGTGGTGGCAGCGCTGTCTTGAGTGGCGTAATTCTGCCATCTCGTCGATAATTGACGGGTTCGGGTATATCAATTGGCACTTCAGAGTACCGTTGCTTGCGAGGATTTGAAAATCGTGAGGATTGTGATTCAGAAAGCCTATCGGGTATAGAATTAAGCCATGATGGTTTGTCTGAAGGTATATGGTGATCATTAGGGTAAGTGTTAGTTGTAGTAGTAGTTGCAGTGCGATTGGATCCCCAATTCGAAGCTTTATTCGCATTAGGAGATGTCCAGTCTCCGTTTTGCTGTCGATTAAAGTACGCCCCCCAAGCGTCAGTTGGATTTGTTGGTGCTTTAGTAGTAGTAGTAGTAGTAGTGGATGATGCCGTCCACTTATTGTTGGTAGTTGTTTCCCAATTGCTTTCTTTGCTGGCTGATATCCAGTCATTGTTATTTGAAGTGATCGTAGGAGCTTCTGTAGGCGTTGGCGTAATCCAATTGTTTGCTGCAGCTTGCCAGTCATTTCCAATCGATTTGGCACTATCTGCCCCTTGATTGCTCGTTGTCAATGCTTGAGTCTGAGATGATCCCCAGCTAGGTTGTCTTTCATCTTTGCCCGGATCTCCAGCTTTAGCATGGCCCCATTTGTTCTCTGGACGATCCTGCGCTTTGACAGTTCCCCGGTTATTATTGGCTGATATATCCTCATCTTTGTTGGAAGTCCATGTTACTTTAGCTGCTGGCTTGGTCTTTTCGGCGTTGGAGGCTTTGTTGGACTTATCAGCTATCACCCATCCTGCAGGGCTACTGTCGTTCAAACCATCAGGGTTTGGAACTACATCCTTCACTGCTGCAGCCCAGTCAGTGTTATCTACTGCTGGTTTGCTGTTCAACTTGTTGTAAGCTTGAATCGTGGGTGGAGTCTATTCAAATTGAAATATTGATAAGTGAATCCTACTACCAAATGTACATGTCTGATACATACATTGCTTTTTTTCTCCCAAAAGGGTGTATCCACTAAATTTGTATTTGACCAGCTCGACCCATTTGTTGAAGGAGGCGGTGGTGGTCTGGTTGTTGATGGAGGCGGGGGTGCTGATACGTAATTTGTGGTAGGTGTGTATGGTCTTGTATTAGAACACTTTGCTGGAGCTGGCTTCCCTGTAGGTTTCTTCTTGGGCTTCCCTGTAGGTTTCTTCTTGGGCTTCCCTTTACGCGGCTTTTCTTTGCTTTCTGGAAGACCCAGCGATAATTCAGTTTCTCGAATAGCTTCCAGCATCTTCTCCTTGGGCACTTGAATGTTCTTTCTGCGTGCTAAAATGATTTCTTCATTGATAGGTTTGTAGTTGGTACCACGGCGATGTAGATTGCCACTGCCAACATCATTTGGGCCCACTTTGACATTAGGATCAATCAGTGAATCCCAGCCTTCTGATTTGGCAGGCTCCTCTACAGGAACTTGAGTGCCCCATGAAGCTGTAATAGGTCCATACTCTTCGTCACTACTATCACTCATGAGTATTTCTGTATATGGGTGTGTTATTATTATAAAGTAGGAAGCCGAGGTGTATATACAAGTAGAGAAAAAAAGGTTTTTGTCCTGATCAACTCGTCTAATCGGGTTTGATTACACACACATCCCAGTCACCGTAAGCTTACTCATGTCTCAATAGCCTTACCAGTGATGCGCAACAGATGTTATCAGAGTAGATCATCCATGCCAATGTCGGTTTTGCTTGGAAAGAGGGTTTCAAAATGAAAAGGGATATAATAAGATAGACATTAACCAACACAGCCGTTTCATCCACCAAGCAGCGATCGCTGAAAACGTAGATTGTAATTCTCGGTCTAAACAAGTTTTGCAGAAAAAGCAATATACGAGGTAAACCATAACGATAAAAACCCTCGCCATCACAATAAGCCATAACAGCACATTATCTTCAGGGATAGCATCAAGCACACTCAAACCTTGGATGTCTTTGCTTCTTAAAGCGGACGACTTACAGCTTGATGGCTGATTAACTTGTAGAGATCATGATCCGTACTACTAACTAAACTTTTCGAAACAGGATTCAATATCTATCATATTATATGGCAATGATGATAAAAAGTAAGCGTAGTAACAGCAGCTGTATCTGCTAAAATGATAAATAAACAACATCGTTTGACGTATGTTACCAATGTGACCCAGGTGACGATGCCGCTGCTGCATAATAAAAAGGTCAGGATTTCTCATGAATCAATAGATACTCTTTCTTTATCTCTTACATCCTGATGATTTATAAACATATTCTCTTGCTGGCCTACTTTGCTGTCATTGTATCTGCCAGCAAATACTCGTACTGGCCTGACTATACATTTCAAACATCTTCATCACTATATTCGCATCATGCCGTAAGCAACGTCCACATTGTTGACTGCAGTAAGTTGTGTTTGCTAGCAATGTGACGAATGACGCATGCCAATACATATAATACAGGCGATGATTCGTTTGTTTTAGATATCAAGGAGGTCAAAGTTTCACCTGACATTGTCCAAGCAGGCTCTGAGCTGACAATCGAAGCATCAGGCACTGTAAAGGAAACGGTGAGAGAAGGTGCAGCAGCCACCGTTGTGGTCAAGCTGGGCGTTGTTCAATTGTTGCGAAAGACATTCGATATTTGTGACGAGCTAGAGAAGCACAAGGACGATGTAGAGCTGCAATGTCCCATTGAAAAGGGCGATTTGACTGTGAGTAGCTTCATTTAGAGATATGACGAGGAATCATTGAACATTTGAGTGATTTAGGTAACACAGAAGATCACATTGCCAAAGGAAATACCCAGAGTAAGTAATATCAAAGTGTTTCAGGAACTCCCAAGTAACAATCTAACCATAAAATAGGGCAAATTTCTGGTTTCAGTTCATGCAATTACAGATCAAGAAGAACCACTAGCTTGCTTATTGATTAGCGTCGATTTCCGCGTGCGTCGCTCAAGATGGGGCAAGTTTTTTCAGTTCATAGAGGATTAAATGCACTTTTTATTATTTTTGAAAAAAGACATTCTCAAACGAGCTTGCGTTATTCGCATTGCCAGTGCTATTACTATTACCTGCGCCAAATATATCATCAAATCCTGTATTTTGGCCTGTTGTTGCTGATGTTGTTGTTGTATTGGGCAATGGGGCGTTGTTGGTGGAGGGGCTGCCAAATAATGAGCTTAGTTCGTCCTTCATGGATGCTTTGCTTTCAAATGGAGATGCAATAGATGAGCTTGGTGGCTCAAATGCCGAGAGATCAAACCCGTACTTGGATTTGGGATCTCTCTTCGCAGCAGGTGTTGATTTTGACATGGATGGACTCACTGAAGGTTTTGAAAATAGGTTATTGTAAAAGTGGCTATTGTCAGGCTTGGGACTTGCTACTGTAGCTGTTGATAAGGAAGGGCTACCAACAGAACGTGCTGCTGGTGGAGCAGGAGATGATGGCGCCGCAAAGCTCTGTTCCATGGTGTTCAGATCCGGGAATTTGGACTCAATGTCGCTGATTTCTACATTGGATGTAGGTGTAAATGATCTCTTTTGCTCAGTCTCTTGCTTGAGCTTGTTCAATGACACAGTTGGGGACGCGGGTGCAGAGTTCTTTTGTTGAGTTGCTTTAAATCCTGCAAAAGGATCAAATTTCGGCTGCTGTTGTTGGGAATTGACAGTAGAGCCAGTGTGGTGAGACATGACAGGGGAGAATGAGGAGGAAGAAGCTGGCTCCTGCACTTTGGCAAACAATCCCCCGCCTGGACTATTTGCAGGTGGTGCTGAAGAGAGCGAAAAGAAATCGTGAGCTGCTGTTGTTGTTGGAGCGGACTGAGTGGGTGATTGCCCTGAACTCTTTACTTGCTTCTCTTTTTCTAATGCTGCGTTTTCTGCCTGCAATTTGGCTGTTTCTTCTTTGGCATTCTCGATGCGCGTGTTAAAGTGCTTGGCCTCTTGCTTGTACATTTGTAATTCCTTGCTTAATTCCTCTTTGCGCTTTTGTTCAGCCTCTAACTGCTTCTCTGCGTCGTCTGCCTGCTGTCTGAGCTTGGCTAGTTCCTCTTTTTGCTGTTCAATTTGTCGCAAGAGCTCCTGTACTGCCTGTGATTCTACGTGGAACTGACTTTGAGCAGTTTGGGACCTCAACCTCTCTGAAGTCATGTCAGATTGAAGCGTGGATTGCATTCTGGCCAAATCAGCGTTCCTATAGTGGGATGTTTGGGGCTGTTGAGGTTGCTGAGGGGTTGGTGGGGCAGGCGTACCATCGGCATCAGAAGATAGACCCAAGAGGTCGACATTTTGCTGCTGAGGTTGAGATTGTTGCTGTTGCTGTAAAGGCGGATTGTAGTCTGGAACTGTCAAATGGCATGAGTTAGATCACCAGAATCCAAGATCGCTTTAACTACTCACTCGAATTGAATGCCGGTAGAGAGTTTGGAATCTCGCCACCTGCGACTCTTCGGTTGATCATGTGCATAGCAATGGCAAACTCTTGCTCTGATAAGTGACCCGATGAGTTTGTATCAGCCAAATCCCAAATACGAGCCAGATCAGACTCTGGCAGCTTGGAGTGTCTAAAGAATACGACAGCATCTGCACCCGACACATAACCTGAATTATCTGTATCTAACTGACGGAAGAATGCCTGGTATTTTGCGTATTCATCAGGAGCAATATCCAACTTGGCAGTCGTAGCTCCCTTAAACACAGGTGATCTCATAGGAACGGGAGGTGGGCTGTTGACCTGCAGCGTGTTGTTGCGTACGAGTGGTGAAGCTGGGACTGATCTTCCAGTTGCTGAAGCGTAGACATTGGCCGGTAAAGTTGCTGGCAAGTTGGTCATACCCTTCATTGCGTTCTCAATGTAATGCATTGCAATGATAAATTCAGTTTGGTTCAGTGTGCCTGATTTGCGAGTATCAGCTAAAGTCCAAATATTTTGCAGGATAGCAGGAGGTAGATTCGATCTGATAAAGGCGTCTTTTGCTCTCTCGCCTAAATCATATAATCAGCACTTGAGGCCCTCATCTTTCACGCCGTATATTTACCACTCAAAATGTTGTTTATAGGGCCAAACGATTGGAACAATCCAATGTACTTTTGTCTATCCTCTGGGCTGACTACATCCATATTTGAAACCGATGCTTGCCTTTGAGGAATGGGCATCTGGGGTTGTTGTTGGGCGTGTTGAAATGGAGAGTTGACATTGTTGGCTGACCCAGGTCCATCAAACTTTGGTAAAGGTGCTTTCGTTCGATTCAAAGGTTAATGTCGCAATCAAGTGCGCTTGCTCGGTTATTACCTTTAGTTGCCAGGATTGGCTCTGTCGTCATGATGCCATTTTGAGCACAGGCTATTAACTTCAATATGGTGCAGAATTCCTGTTCTGTTAGAAAACCTTTCTTATCGTTGTCTGCAGCATCCCAAAACTAACGTTATAATCAAATGTTAGCTGATACAAGCTCTCTATCAAAAAGAAGCCCATGTTCTACCTGCGATAGTATGTTTTGAGGTATATCCGACTTTTTTAAAAACTCCAGAGCTTCGTCTTGTAAGACGATACCTTTGTTGTCTGCATCAACCTTTTGGAAGAGATCCAGATAGGTGCTTTTCTCGACTACACTCAACTGTGATTGCCAATTAGCTTTTACGAATGTGATTAGTTATACCGAGTAATTCAGATTGATGCCATCAATTTACCGTTTGCCATGGTAAGGATATAAATATAAAGAAACAAGAAACGACCCCCCCCCAAGGCAATGCACAAATAAAATAGTAAATTACACGTTTTTTTGCTTTTTCAACTACAGTGGGTTTCACAATCCTTCTGCTTGGTAGTTCTCTGGTATGCAGAAAAGCATGTTTATTTTATGACATGTGTATACAAATTTGCTGTATATTCCCTCAAAACATTAATGCTCTAGCGGATTAATGATGTACGTTTACAAAGTTACTATCAAGTAAAGTGCTAAGAGTCCATCTGTGCTGCTTATCATTTCATGATTTGCAATTACGTAAATGCTTTGACTAGGAATGATGTATTGCAGAGTTTATTTTTTTTTTTTAGTGCTGAGGGAGTTAAACATTTCTGAGAGGACGTGTAGATTAAGCAAAGCGTTGATCTCAAGTCAGAGTGCATTGAAGAAATACAGAAAATAGAAGCTCATTGAAAGACACCATTATTCGTAATGAAATGAGCATAGCTAGCACGGTCTAATGTACAACTGTCTAGAAGGATCAGTATGATTAGCATGGACCAACAACGCCAAACACCACATTAAATATCAAAATCAAGCATGAAATGCTAAAGTTGGTATACTGAGCCACCTTATGAAGCCTCTTGTTCATATACAGCTGTTAGAAATCAGCTGAATATAGTGGTGTAATGTGTGACCCAGATCAGTCGAGCTTTGTTTAGCGATTGGTATATAGAAATATGTGTAGAGCTATGTTAACAAGTGAAGCTATTGATGAGCAGTGCTTCAATTGTATCAGCCTTTCATGTCAATAAGTATACAACCGACTATGATGCGGTTTGTATCTCATCTCTCTACCTAATGCGGCTATATTCATTTGATATGCATTTGCAGCTAAACAAATGGATATCCGTCGAACATTAGTATATACGAGATTGATGCTACAGATCAAATATGATTGTCTGGCTTCTACTGTATATATTCTAAGCATTAGTGAATCAAGGAAGACTTATCTCCTGTCATTGAATAGAAACAGAACGCTGTTTGCCAAGTTTCTTGCTCGTAATTCGGCCTATTACAGCCCGAAATGGTAATGGCTCCATTGCCTATAAATACAGATCTTCCTTTATGCATTTCTCCCCTTTTTTCTTTATTCAATACACATACATTGACTACACTCAAATGCAGTTAAACTCGAGTACAAGTTTGCTATCAGACAAGCGCATCCAACGCACTGTTGTTGCCATAGGGTCGATCAGCGCTGCAGTGGCACTGATCAAGGCCACATTAGCGCTCATCAAAAGCAAGGTAATAAGGTGAATTGTAACCAATCGCTCTCATTAAAACTAAATGTCAATATACACAGAATGGTAACAGCAGTTTGCCCATAATCCCGTACAAATACCCATTTGTAGGATCTACCTTTGAATACTACACAAACCCATTGAAGCTTGCCAAATTCTACACAGAAAAGTGGGGTCCTACATTCCGTTTGCACTTGCATGGCGATTTGGTTACTGTGGTCGGTGCGAAGGATGTCCCTGAAGTATTTAACCACTCGCAACTGAGCTTCTTGGCTAGCAACAGCAGAGTAATTGTGTCCTACATTGGAGGATGTATTATGGAGTGCTCACATTTCAATTTGACAGTTTTTCAACAGTGCGCTTTTCAATGGTAAAGGTGAATTTACGCTTCCTGATAAGAGTGTTACGAATGCTATCAGGAAGCACTTGACACCCAACTTGGATTATTACAGCCCTCGTGCATTCCGGCAGGTAAGTGAGTGGTCTTGATAACCAAAGCTCAGTACTAAGGCAGGCACGTTTGGCAGTTTTTGCAAGAAGTTGATGACAAGGCATTAGGTAAGAGCAATCATGAACATTGACATGATTGACACGGCACTAATACAGATAATTTGTCTAATTATAGAAGACCAGTTTATTCTGCGTAATCTGAGACCCTTTTTCAGACGGTTTGTAGCAAAATACAGTGCGTCTGTCTTTGTAGGCACGAGAATGTGCCAAGACGAGAACTTAATCAGTGCGTTTGAGCACGCAGTAGCAGATATTGGAACAGAATTCAGACCAGGGCCCCTTCAAGTCATTTTCCCTCGACTCAACTCTATCTACACAAAGTAAACGGATATACAGACAAGCACAGACACCATGTATTTACTTGTTGTGTAGCTATTTCTTTCCCAAGTCAAAGTCCATCAAGAAACATCGAGCATTGATCAAGGCATCCCTTAGCACCGAGATAGCAAAGCGCATGAGCGAGGAATCACAAGAGGACTGTATTTACAATAAGGATGAGGTATATACAACGTGTGCTTTAGTGCATTGAAAAGCTTGTTAAAAAGAAAACGTGCTTGGTTTCTTTGTACAGAAAAAGGATGTCTTGGACTATCTATTGAAAACATATCCCCATGAAATGAATAATGATCATCTGGAAACTCTGACTACAGTCATTCTTATCCTGATCTTTGTCGGTGTACATACAACATCAGAAGCAGTTACTTATGTCATGTATTGTCTCGCCAAGCACCCCGAATACATTTCAGAATTAAGAGAGGAACAAGAAAAGGTACTTTTGGATGAAGGTGTTGCTGATAGGGACCGAAATGTCATATACACACCTGCCATGTATCGCCAAATGGTCAAGCTGGACAGCTTCATTAGAGAATCCATGCGGACCCGCATGGTTGGATTTGGACTCCCACATACAAACATTGGCGAAGAAGACATTGTTTTGAAGTCAGGAGCTATAGTTGAACCAGGTAAGCCAAACATCAGTTGTGCCTTGGTAAACTATTTAATGAAGCTTTCTTTAAGGCCATGAAATATTTATTAATATGTTT
Source organism: Mucor velutinosus (assembly GCF_035048745.1). NCBI lineage: Eukaryota > Fungi > Mucoromycota > Mucoromycetes > Mucorales > Mucoraceae > Mucor > Mucor velutinosus. The sequence continues at coordinate 772,584 of NW_027041896.1, read as the reverse complement.
CAAGTTCATCACGACAAAGACAATCAACCCGGGTTTCAAAACTTGGAGACATTTGACGGATTTCGATACGTGGATATGGATAAGCTAGCGGTGAAAGCAGGTCAAGACCATCTTGCATTTGGCATGGGAAGACACGCCTGTCCAGGCCGTTGGTTTGCAACACATCAAATTAAGGGAATCGTGTCGTACTTTATAAAGAATTATGAAATCTCGGCAAAGAGCGAGATTGGCATTGCAAATACTACGACTGAGCATCATAAAGGTCAGCCGACGGGGGTTGTCCAATTTACCAAAATTAAATAAAGTTTTATTCGTAAATTAGGCAGTTAACACAATGTCAGCAGTAAGAGTTGAATCGTCAAAGGTGCTGCTAGTAGCAGTGGCATTTGCGACATCACTGGCAGCAGCAGTGGCCGTGGCAGCAGCAGTAGGAATCACTCCAGATGTGGCAGCAGCAGGAAAGTTACTAATTTGCATGTTTAGCTGTTGGTCATACATGAATCATTTGTATAAACTTACGACAGTGGGTACACGAATTGCTCTTCCCAGTAGGGATTGGAAACGTTGTTACAAGCCAAAGCAGGAATGACATTGAAGTTCTTTTGAAGAGTAGGCAACCATTTCATTGTCATGTTGACAGTAGCGTGATTCAACTCATGTTCAAGCACCATGTGGCCAGTTGTTTGGTTGTGAGCTTGTTGATCAGCCAACCATTGGACAAAGTACGAGTCCACAGTCTATAGGAAAAGAGGTATTAGTCCAGAATTCACATATGGATGTTGCTATTCAACTTGCGGAAGGCGGTAATGAACCTCCACCGGGAGCTGGCATGTCCCAATCGTTGCTGTCTTCATCCCAGATGACAGTGCGAAGACCCATTTGCCAAGCGATGGCGCGAATACGATCATCGACATCGCCTTGAGGAGGTCTCCAGCAGCGAGGTGTGACACCAGTAACTTGCTTGATGGCCTTCAATGTCCAATAGAGCTCAGCAACAGTTTGGTAGTTTGTTTGCGTTGTCATGGCAGGATGAGACCAAGTATGAACACAGATTTCATGGCCGTCATTGAAGGCTCTTTTGGCAGCTTCAGGGTAACTTGGTATAACAGGCAGTGTTAGTATCTCTTCATTGTATACCGCATCAATGACCTACGTTGCAACATTGGAACCAATATAAAAGAGAGTAGCCTTTTGGTTGTTGTGCTCGGCCAAGAAATTGTACAAGGCTGGTTCTGCGTACCTGGAATAGACATGTGTATTAGTATCATATAGTGCGGGTGCAATGTGTCACCATTACGGATTTTCTGTAGCAGCGTTCTCATCTGTATAGAGATTGAAAGGTCCGTCATCGTAAGATAAACCCCAATCGCCTTGGCGACCACAAGTATAGTAATCTTCAGGGATGTTAATCTTGGGCTTGACACAATTAGTTGAGGACCACCAACAGTAGGGATCAGAATCTCCATCGCTATCCTTGAGCCAATTGCCATCAGAGTCTTGTTTTCTAGGCTTAATGTCAGGAACGAGAGACCAGTCGATAGCCTTAATAGCAGCCTTGACCTCGCTTGATGTGGTACTGGGTGAGCTCCAGGGATCAGGGTAGCCGCTCAAAGTGTTGGTGGGCAAAGTAGTAGAGAGATTGTAAGGGCCATAGTTATAGGCAGTGACAACACCCGTAGCAGCAGGCATGTTACCAGGGAAGCTGGGAGAGTGTTGAGGGATGTAGGATGCAGTCTTGGTAGCAGCATTTGTAGTTTTGGTGGAGGACGAGGATGCGGGAGCAGCATATACGAATTGGCCTGCAATCAAGGCAGCACCGATGAAAGAGAGCTTCATAATGAAAGGAATGGGAAGAAAGGATGGCGGTTTCAATTCAGAGCTCGATAGAAACAGATATTTATATACGTTTTATCTATCATACAAGCGCCTTTTATAATAGTATATGATTGTTCATTGACCCGAAGAGCAGAAATTAGCTTTTCATGATTACAGAAATTTAAATTGAAATGTCTATTTATGGTCAATTTATTTCTTTGAGTAGTTTAATATAGCCTGTACTAAATGCTCAGCGTCTGGTTTTTCTGCTTCAACCTGCACTTGATATCCCAGTTCATTCGTTATATAATCAGATGTAGTAGGTCCTATCGATGCAATGTTTGAATTTGCCAAGAAACGCGTTTTATCATCGAGTTGATCCAGGAGGAATTTCAGGCCCGAAGGACTGAAATATACTGTCCAGTCTGCTTGTAACAGTGTCTTGTCGTCTTGTTTGATGCGGTTTGCTAAATCAGGATGAGCACATGTAACATAGCTCTTTATTTCCCGTAGAGAAATGTGTGCCGCGCTTAATGCTTCGGGTATAATTTCACGACGTTTATCACCAGCTAAAAATAATACAGTCGAGTCAAGATGTTGCGCACTAAATGACTTGATTAGTTCAGATGCTCGAGGAGCAACGGTCCAATGGCCATCATGATTGGTGTCTCGAAATAAGGGCAATTGGGCTAATGCTTCTGCTGTCTGTGGTCCAACAATGTAGATTGGCAATGAATTCCATTCATCGCGTACATGTTGGTCTAGACGGGTTAATTCCTTATAGGCTTCGTTTATAGCTTCAACTGATCTCTGTGACGTCAAGACCATTGCGCATAGCTGTTCTCTGTTGGGTCCATTTTGGATGATAGCTTTGATAGCATCGATGTTGATTAGCTTATGATCTAGTACGGGGATGAATTCGGGCTCAAAGTGGTGCTTCAGGAGCAGTTGATTGTACTTGTCGTCAGTGTCCTTCTTTTTGAAGAGAATGACACGCTTCCTGTCTGGCATGTTGCAATGTAAGAAAAAGGCTTGTTGGGGGTGGGGTGGAGTTGGAAGAGAGGGCAGGCATCTTGCAATGATGGAAAGATGGTCGTAAATCTCCACCTGTCGGAGACAAGCCGAAGTAAAATTTACATTATTTTGTTACACATAATCACCCAATTGGCCATTCAAGTGAACATTTTAGTATAGCAAACAACTTGTTTTTGATTAATAAAGGACAATGGGTTTGATTAAAAAGAAATCTCGAGCTATTACACGTGAATTTAAAAAAAGATGTAATATAAAAAAAAGGCAGTGGCACACACCACGGACAAGAGGAGGATAAGGGGATCATTGTAGTATATTAGGAGTAACGTTGTTGATGAGAGATGAATCTCACTAAGTGTACATGGAACTAAACAATGAAAATAAACTTTCTCCATCTCGCTCTTTTTCTCAGGGCAATCCCTTAGATAGTACAGTATATCACATAGCTCTCGAGATACGCACTTGAAAGAGAGAAAAAGAATACCTAATGCAATGCGTCTCTGTTTGTGTAAATAAGATGTTGTATTTATATACAAAATGATAATAATCTATAATTTGCTGGCCATTGTACAAGAAAAAAGCTGTATAAAATGCCAATTGAAACGCAGCCTGAGCCCAGTCCGTTAGAGGTACAGCAAGAAGAAGCTGATGGTTCTATTCTTCTGTTCATCAATAATAATAATCATAATAATAGCACTTCTTTCTTTTCCTTTTCTCTCTTTCTTTCCTCCTTCCTTTCACTTTTTTTTCTTTTTTTCTTTTGTTGCAGGAAAAAGAAAAGAAAGACGCAAAAAAAAAAAAAAAAAAAAAGCATCGCACCCATATACCAGACTTTGATCCCACCACACATCCAAAATTTAATTAATTTTGAATTCGAATATTAAAATGCCATCATCATTTACCTCAACAGCATCATCATCCACTACTACTTTTTCCTCCTCCACATCCTGTGCTGTCCCAATGTCCATTACTAACGCAAGAAAAGCATCCTACTTATCGCCCAAAGAAGAGTATTTGACAGATCAACATGTGGTCTCTGATTATCCTTCATCGTCTGCCTATTCCCCTGTTGAATTGGCCCCAATTCTAAACATTTCAGGTAAAAGGAAAAAGTAGCACTAGTTTAGTCATTATAGTATATTAACAAAATTTTAACATTTAGACAACAGACCACCTTCCCCAGATTCACCCAAATTAAAAAAGTTCCCATTATCAACAAATCACTCATATTACCATCAGCAACATTGTCCACCATTTTTGGAACCAACACCTCAATTAAAGATTCATGAAACCGGGTTCTTTCCCTTAGATTTATTTAAAGTATTTAAAACCAAGATACCCACTTTACGTAGATCATCATCAATCCAATCTCTGCCTTCATCGCGTTATTCTACGGCGTCTCCTCCTGTATCCTGCTCTATTCCTACCAATGACTCTGCAATGTCGCCTATCATGGCCGCTGCCTCTGCGTCGGCCGCGGCTGCTGCAAACCATAGACATCCGGGCTCTCAAGTTGCAAAGAGCTTGCTGGAATCTATTGGTACATCTGTTGATCAACATGTACTTTTTCCAACAGAAACCAAGTCCTCCAACAAAAAGCAGGCTGTCATCGCTGCTGCTGCTGCCGCCGCCGCTGCTGCTGCTGATGCTTCCAATGTCGATCAAAGCATGTTCTTGACAAAAAATGCGCACATCAAGAGACCTCGTAACGCATGGATTCATGTAAGTCGCTTTACATTTGCAGGATAAGCGAGATGTTGACCGTCAGTCCATCTAGTTTCGTTGTCATTACGGTCAAGCTCTTAAATCTCAAGACCCCACACTTCGCGCCGAGGAAATTTCCAAGTAAGATATTGCATAGTGTAGTAATACACGAGAGATACTCATCCTATTTTTAGACGAGCATCTCGTAGATGGGGAAAGCTTTCCGAGAAGGAGAAAAGACCATGGCATGGTCTTGCAGAACAAGAGAAATTGGCTCATAGAGAAGCATTTCCAGAATATCGTTATTGTCCACGCAGAGCTAATTCTTCCTCTTGCTCATCTTCGTCAACAACAGCACCCCCTTCACCTCCTCACCATCTTGCTAACAATAGACCAAGATCAGCAAGTCAAGTCAACACGCCACTTAGCATGCATGATTTCAATCATTCATCCTCTTCTTCTCGTGCCCAAAAGAGAATGAAGCGTATGAAGTAATTGATGCTGGATGATGGACTACGTCGATTTATATATATATAAGCAACATATGTACACCTTTTTTTTTTCCCCCTTAAGCATAACACAAACAGCACAATACACAAACACAAAAAATGAGTCTTTTCAAATATCAACAACACAAGCAAGCACACACACACACACACACGCACAAGTTTTTCCTTTTCGCAATCATGACAATGGCATCAGTTTTTTCTTTCTCGTATTCCCCATTATTGTTTTTTTTTTCCCCCTTCTCTCACAAGTAAAATATACACACTCTCAATACCAGCATTTTGTTTCCAAATAAACATTTTTTCCAAGCTATGTATTTTAAGGGGGAGATGAATAATATGAAAATCGAAAGCAAATCACATGTACGCTTGTAATTTGATAACAATAACATGATTACAGTTAAACTCCATCTAAAATCTAATGTACTACAACATTACAGATCTAGTCCTGTTGTTAAATGTAGAGAGAGAAGACACAGAACAAAGAAATCATTGTGTAAAAGAGGAGTTTGATAGTAGGAAATGGCAGGGGTGATGTTATTTCTCTCCATCTCATATTGAAGCACAAACAACACATTTATAATGGACCTGGGACCTCTGTTTGTCTCTTTCATACACAATACACTGATGACATGCATATATTGTATTTTCATATGTTAATGAAATGTTGGTAAAGCATTCAAAAGACAAAAGAGAGTAATGATGATAAAATGACAGGTGTGACAAATGTCCTAGTCGTGTTTGAAAAAGAAAAGAGTTGATACATAATCGTTCCATTATTATGGCGATATATGCTGTCTTATGACCGTGCACTTGTAATAGTGTGGAAAAATGTGCTTCGATGCTTTATCATGGCAAAAAAGAAGTGCTTTCATTGTCCAACTTTGGCATATACATCTACACATGTATAGTACCCCTCTCTTTTTACACGGGTGCTCCGCCCAAATCACAGTTTGCTATAGCACTCTTTTTTCCTTTCCTTTTTGTTTTTAGTTCTTTATCAATCTTATTTATATATTTATACATTCGCAACATAATCATTAGGTTATAAAGAGTCTCCTATAGAAGAAACCATTGTTTATGTAACCCAAATCAAGCTGCAAGTCCGGTTTTGGCGTACTAAATTGGGAATACAAGAACGCCAACTTTTTTACATGTTACAGTCCACAAAGACACCAATCACCATTGCATCAAACCAATAAGTAGAGCCAGTCGGAACCTGCGCTGTTGTTTGTAACAATCATTTTAAGATCAACATTCAACAATAGAATGTGAAAAAAAAAAGGGGGCGAGGGTCCAGATCCTGTCTCTCTCTCTCTCTCTCTCTCTCTCTTTCTTTTTCGTATAAACCACTTTAAATCAAACTATTTATGAGATAATAATATCATTTTTTTAATTGCATTAAAAATGTGTGATTATTATTGTTCTATCAAAAGAAACAAAATCAGGTACAGATGGTTACACGTTGGAGCATTTTTATCCTCCTGCCAATTAACCGACAAGGTTTTGATTGCCCACACTCTGAGCAATGTAGTCTACTTGGAATGAACCGTTACAATGGGATACGGAGTGATAACGCGTTTAATGTACCACAAATCATGTATTGTTGCAACCAAGAGCAAATGCAAGTTATTTATATATTTCTGTTCATGTTTTTCTACAACATCTCGTATTTCAAATCATAGATAGGATATGATTTGATGCAAAATTACAGACAAAGACCCCCCACCTCATGTTTGTGATCATACAAGCATCACATCTTCTATACAGACGACTAAACTAATTTGGTCTAAACTACACCAATAAATGGTCCATGGCATACTTTGTCTACATGTTCTTAAACATCTGAGAGTAGATGTTTGTGCCTGAGCATGATCTCAGTCGTGATCAAGCAATAAGATGGAAATTGCTTGATATAGCGCTGCTGAAACTGATTAGGTGCATGAACCAAACTTTGAGATACTTGAAATATATTTGATTGTAAAATCCACATGTTTTATCGATCTGAGCATATTATTAGATCAAATACCTTAAATTCTGATCAATTCGATGACTTTTATGTAGTACTGATCACAGCACGTAACTACGTAAACTCGGGATAAATTCGGGGCTGTTTATTTTAATACCTTGGATGGCATACACTCTTTGGTTAAAGAAAACCTGTTGAGCACAGCGTACATGATATTTATAGGCATTTGCGATGCATTCTTCAACAAGCTCTATACACACAAGTGCTGACATACCACAACTTAATGTGCCAGATTGCAGACAGTGCCCACAAGTAGATAGACCACTGCATCAGCTTAATTGAGAGCGCTGTATTAGGCTTTACGCATGGAGTGCTATATTCAACGTTACGCAGGGTGACATTTAGCATTTCATATTGAAATTTGCATTTGGATGAATGAAACAATAGAATCTATAAAATATTCAAATGCATAAAAAAGCAAATTGAAGTAGCCAGGATTGCAAATACATTTTTATAAGCTTCAGTTTAAGGGGTTTTTTTTATTACTTGATTCGAATAAACTATAGTAGCAGGGCTATAATCAAGCGGCGGGAGCAATATTCTGTGATATTATATGTCAAGATAAATGTATGAAAACGATTTAAAATTATAGACTGACATGAATGAGATCCTCGTCAATTTATAGGCTTCAGAAGTATCGTTTGCTTTCATCAAAAAGCAATTTGCCAGCCAAAATTTGGTTAAGCTCCGTCGTAAGATTTCGTTCCAGATTGGCCAAATCTTGATGATTTTAAACTTGATTGAATTATTTTTGCAGATTCGACTAAGTAAAATATGATGACCATCCTTTGCTTCTTTAAGCTTTCTTAGAGTATTTTTCAAGGGGTATACAATGGTTCAAAGTAAGGTAGATGTTTTGAATAAACTTATTGAGTAATCTGAGAAAATATAAACAGAGGCTTCTGGCCAAAATGTCGAAATTTTACATATCAAAGTCCCACAAAGATGATTTCAGGGATTACGTTAGATCGATAAAAACCTTTTGATTCAGTATATATCATAGTAAAATTCTTCGTTTTCAAGGTGAAAAACGCGATCGTTTGATTTTCAATAAAAACCATGAGGGGTACCTCATGCTTTTTGGTCGAATTTTGGCCATGTTTTTTTGGTCCCCAAAAAGTTGAGCAATGGTATCAGAAAGTAACTGCCAGACAAGAGCAATTGTTTGATGCTATTCTGACGATTTAAAACGGCCTTGAACGCGAGAAAACGCGGCTCAAATGCACTCAGGTTTTGCTGTATTAGGTACACTAAGGACTAAAAAGGGATAATATCTGTATGATACTTGCCCGTATATGATGTAGCTATGTGTATATGGATGTAGAGCATCGCATAAAAATCAGATCCACTGATAATATGAAGGGTTTTTATGTGTAAATGGAGGGTCCACATGAAAGTAGTAGTATTTTGATAAGATAGGCAAGGGAAATCGGTAGCGCGAGCTGCGGTTGTGCAAGTTCGTTTTCATCGAAGCGAACCAAAGGTAGAGAACCATCCGAAGCATAAGCACGCATATGATTAGTGATTTTATATCAATCAGCAATCAAGCTTCTTCTAACATTTCAGCTATATCAATTTTGCGATATTAGCCAAAGGCCCGCGGCAGCGCGAACCGTTTGAACGTAGGTTGCTTTCCACCGAGGCGAAGTGTAGGTCAGGAAACCACGCAAAGTGTCGAAAGGCTCGTATGTTATAATAAAAGTCTTCATTTTTGAAGTCAAAGACGCGATCATTTGACTTTGGACGATCCCAAAATAATTTGCGCAAAGGTGTCCGAACGTTAGAGCTAGTCTGGAGTAACCATTTGATGCTATTCTGGTAGTCTAAAACTGCTTAGAGCACGAAAAGACGTTGCCCAAATGCATATAGGTTTTGCTGTGTTTTGTATGTTTTTGGTTAGTCGCAGATAATGCTTGGATGTCTATGAGTTGTTCTCGATGAAACAATCATGAATCATCGTGAAAAAGTTGATGACACCGTTACAGATCGTTCTTGGAGGATTTTCAGGTAATATTGAAGGCTTCAAAATTGAAAATATAGTAAATCTTTGGTTTCTGATTAAAGTAGCATGAGGTTTGTATTTCGTATTTGCTTTTGCTCGGTAAGAAGTATTAGGTTATGTAATAAATGGTAGTAAATTGTAGTAATAGTGAAGGAGAATGTGCTTTTTTTTTTTTTACAAATTCAAAGAAAGTTCTTGATTGATTTCGTCAAACAGATCCATTGTGTGTGTTTGATATTCCAACTTGTTCTTGGTAGACATCGACGAAAACGAACCAGCCGTTGATACCTTATCTTCGTCTATGTCCAGGTCGTCTTCAATAAAATCTTGCTGCAACTGAATGCTTTTCTCTAAAGAGTCGCAATAGTTTTGATACTTGATAATATCGTGCAGCAGATATTTTGACCTTGCTTCCCAATTTGAAATCACCTTTGGATAATTATTGCACTTGGTAGGAAACTGTTTATATATATAAAAAAAATCAGACGTCATGATCCATATAGCAACATGAATTGACATACCTTGATCATTATTTTACTCTTAATATCTCGGTGTTGATTAATCTCCTCATTCAAATCCACCAGATGCTTTTGTAAAACCTCGTATTGCTCCTTTTCATTCAATTGACTGGACACCATAGTGGCTGTTGGCGGCATCCAGTCATTAATCATGATAGAATCAGGATCTTGCGTCGAAAAGTAATTGACTTTCTGATCGTAGCCTTTGCGAGCAGCATCTAGATCCATAATCACATCGCTGAGACAGGCACCCCAGCCATACTCCATGTTACCGACACCACCAGGCAATGGCTCTTTGCTTTCTCGAGCAGCCCAGTAATTACAGGTAGAGACCCATTCATGCGCCTGCTCTGCATTGGACACTTGGAAGAGATATACGCCACCATCTGACTGCTGAATGGCAAATACATGTGGCCGTTGTCTGTTGTAACCAGGCGGTGGCAGAGGATTCGACAGTGTATGATTCAATGCAATCTTTCCAACAAGCTGTGAATGCATGCCCCATTTGTTGTTGCTGTTGCTGCTACTATTGCTTGGTAATACACCGCCAAATGATGCAGGACTGGATGGTCGGCTTGACAATCGATTGTTGTTGTTGATATCAGCCAAGTTGAAATGAGCAGCACTCGAATGACGAAACAGATTCTTATCGCCTAGTTGACTCTGACTGGGCTGAAGTGCATACATGCGTAATTCGCCATCTTGTATCTCCAAATAGCACTCACGCCATTCTCGATGGCGAGCTTTATGATTTGCATTTTCAAGCAAATGTTTGCGCATGACAACACCTTCTTTGTAATAGGGAGGCCTGCTCGAAAAGAGGGATGAAGCATGTGAATTGAGATATTGCATCATGGGCTGTTGTGCATGCTGTTGCTGTTGTTGAGGTATCATAGTAGGAGAACCGCATCTTGAGCTGAAGGAAGCAGCGCTAGAGTTTGTGGATGAAAATGACTCTCTGCGAGGCGACTTCATGGAGGACGGTGTTAATGGGCGAGTATAACCAGAGCTTATGCTTGATCTAGGCGGAACAGACGGTGGAGGAGACATGGACCCTGATGGCACTTGATCATAGCCGTCCAGCACAAGCATACTTTCTCTGCCTGATTTTCGAATAATAGAATTGACGCTACGCTTTAAGCCAATGACGCGTCGATTACCTAGTATGCTGCCTCTCTTACTCAGACTAGACTTTCGTGAAAGAGGTTGCAAGATTTGATAGTTCTTGACAGAGGTGTACATTTCCTTGAGGTAGTATTCAAGCTCTGATTCCCAATTTCGTCTTGAAAGCGCAGATCTTTTCTTGTGTCCCATGAGTTCCTCATGGTCTCTTTGGTCACGCACAGTGGACATTGTGTTACGAATAAATTCAGAACGTGTCATTCTAGCATGATTTCCTTGAGCAACGTGGAGATCTGTATTGAGTAACAGCAACGAATAAACTACAGCGTACACCACATCTAAAAAGACGACGCATATTAATTTCGTGCTTATATTAGAGATCAGCATGTCTATTATAGTCACCTGCACTGCCAAATAAACACTCTGGATTGCAATCCCAGTAGCGATTGGCGAATGACTCGAGAATACGATCGATTTGTTGGGCTTCAGCCTTGAAGTACAGCTTACTGCACAGGTTTCTGAACGCGCTATCCAGCCGCATCTCTGTAAACACAAAGAATTGCATGTATTGATGAAGCACTGCATTCTCAAAAGGTTTGCTATTTCAAACTTTGCATTAGTATCACTGTACACACGTTTGCTACCAAACATCTACCCTTGGCCCAGCCATTCGGCCATTCTCTCCTTGACAACCACTGTTTCGTCCTCATTCCACAGCGACTTGGCTGTTTCCTTGATATGATCGTCCACAGCTGCTTCCTCCTCTTTTGGCGGATTCTCTGCTATAGATGGATCAGCATCATGATCTGCAATTCTAATTTGAATGGATGTTTGCAGCTGTCGTGTTCTGTCATCATCAAATAGGTGTAGTGTATCGTCAGATGTCTTCCACACATCGTCCAAAGTCTTGGAAAATTCGCTGCTTGAATAATGCGGCTCTGACCTGGTCTCTGCAGCAGATAACGTTCTTAAAAGGGTGTTTTGCTTTGGCACTGGTGGCAATGGCAGTGATGTTGTAGGCGCAATAGGCGCTTTAGGGATGCTGCTGCTATCAATCACCTTGACAAAGGTCGTTTTGGTTGCAGGTGGGGTATTGGCTCCAGTCAGTGCTTCTTCGGCCTCCTTTCTCAAAGCGAGCTTATCGGGTACTGACAGCTCCTCCTCTTCTTCCTCCTTCTCTGCTGCCGCCTTCTTGCTTGTAGTCGTCTCCTCGGTACTACCATGTGGTAGTGTGTTATTTGATGTCGATCGCATATCTATGACAGTAATTGTGCTGGAATGCTTGTCTCCTGTGTCTTCCATTACGGTGGTAGTGGTGGCTGTGGCAGTCGTACTTGAGCTATTACGCATGCTCCAGCGCTTGCTACTGTCACTATGGCGCTTCCAATTCAGCAAAGATTGTGCTAGTTCATCATCTTCGGGTATCTTTTGGCTTTTACGCTTAGTAGCAGTGGGTAGAGGTAGGGGTGTACTACCAGCAGAGCCAAACTCGTCAGAGGAGTGGTTGATACTGAGCACCAGGCCACCTGCACTACCGAAATGACCTCCACTAAGACGTTTTGACAAGTTCTTTTCAAGCGTCATCCTCTTTTCCCTTTCCATGTCCTCTTGAGAGAAGCCTGTAGCATCCACAAATTCGTCATCTGTGGTTTCGCTACTATCCTCTGTAATGGTCTCGCTCTGATTGTCTTCTTCCTCATCCTCTGGTTCTTGCTCCGCCCCTTGATGCTGTTCATGTACAGTAGTAAAGGAATTATCACTCTCTGCAGTACTTGAATGTCTGGCAGTCTCCCGTCTTTTGCTGTCATTTGTGTTGGTAGCGATAGCGGGAACAGGTACAGGCGGTGTAACTGAACGAGCCTTGGGTTCTTCAATAGAATATTCGGATTCGTTCCCTCCAAACGTCGAGTATATAGAGTAAGATCCCGATGACTTTCTGTTGGAGAGCGCTGAGGAAGATCTCTTATTCATGAGACTGATTTCAGGCGCTTTACAATCTGCAGCTATAGTCTCTTCAACAGCAGCAGCATGCGTCATTGCTGGAGGCGTGGATGCAAACGGCTGCTGTCGCTTATCAGTGACAGTGGTCAATGATGGTGTCTGTGGACGCTTTGCTAGATATTGATCTGGCAAATTGGTTAGGAATTGCTGCTGATTAGGCTGTGAAATAGCTCTTGTTCTTGGGTAATTTGGTGGCGGCGCTAATGGTATTTTGGTGTGTTTTCTGCTGCTGTTGCCGTGAATGGGCCTAACTTTAGGTTGGTCATCCTCGAATAAATTCTCATTCTCGTCGTTTGTCTGTTTTATCGTGCCACCAATTTTATTAATACAAATAATACATAATTTAAGCTTCTTGCAAATGTACCTTTGCCTTTTTCTTAAACAGCTTGCCAAAACCACTCGACGGCTTCGCAGCCTGCTCAGACAGCGTGAGTGAGTGATACGAAGCGAAATGGTGCGAAGGGGTCAGCAACTCACCTTTTGATCCGAGGGGGTAATGCGGGGTGTGCCCCAAGCTGCATAATCATCCTTTGTTTGTATGCCCAACACTGACTCATACTTGGGTCTACTATTCACTGAATTTGTATTGTATTCTTTGGGGCTACTGCTGCTGCCCGTTGGGCTGGTCAGCAGCCGAGACATGAACCCCTTTTTCACTGAACTGTCATTAACGGCAGAATTTGATCTTGCACGCACGTTTTTGTTTGTATTATTAAGGTTGTTATTAGGTGGAATGATACGAGAATTGGGTAACATTGATAGGCATGTACTGTACAGAGAAGAAAAGAATTGGAGGGAAAGAAGGAAAGAGGAAGAGAAAGAGGTAAAAGAGAGATCCCTTTTTTTGATTTTTGATTTTTAGATTAGTGTAACCCATTTATCCTCCATGGCTAAATTGCATATTTATGGCTTCTCTACACATGTTTCTTATTGATTATCATTATATCGCTTTCGTAAGGTACGATATTTCCTCAGGTAGTACATCATTTCAAGTTCTGTACAGGCACATTTAGTCATAGTCAGTCAATCATTGCTCTGTTGAAGACTTGCCTTTGATAATGTATTCTCCAAATTTGATCGATTTCAGAATCTCCTGTTCATTTGTTAGCTCTCGTTTCTTGAGAAATGCAGCCTTCAGCTTTGGACGAAAAAAATCTGCATATCCTGCAGGATATTCTCGGCCTAGATAGACCAACTTTCTTGGATATTAGCAACCAGCAATACATTCTGACCCTCGCAAAACAGATGAATCGACATACCTGCTTGTAGAGTGCAATAACTTGTGGTCTCAGGTTGCTTGACATTTGTCTGTTATGGTATAGTGATTTGATGGAAAAGGATTGGCTACAGTGATAGAAAGAAGAAGGAGGCAATGCGTAATGTCGAAATGATACAACATCTACATGAACGCATACTTTATAATCGTCACATCTCCAAAAGTTCTCACGCTTGTAGGGTCCATCAATGACTCTACACTGGCATCCTAGTACAACTGCTCAAATGCTTCATGTGAGATCCCCGGGAATATTAAAATTTAAGGTCATGTCTGGTTGCCATGGCAATGTCAGTAATATTTGACAGCTCGGGTGCAGTTTACCTGTTGTAGGATAATTGAATGGATCAGGCTTGCTGGCCAACTGATGCAACAGCCATTCCGCAGTTGGTTAAGGGTAAAATGTTTACCAATATGTGTATGTCATCAAATGATTTACCATCCAGGAACCAAGAGTGCCACAGAATAGGACTGATAAAAAATTTTATGATTTGAAAATTTTTTTTTGATTAAGCGATCACTGAAAAAAGTATAAAAGGGAGGCTCATCCTGGCATAGCTTCGCACCTTCCCCTTTCAATATTCATTGAATTGGGCATACACTTCGTTATAAACAATTCAATAAACTTCTTTAAACCACTAAACCTCTCTACCTGTCTTTAAAGTCTTTGTATCATGACCAAGTATATTATTGTTTCTGGCGGTGTCATTTCTGGTATCGGTAAGGGCGTCATTGCTTCCAGTACTGGCACTCTCTTGAAGAGTTTGGGTCTTGGTGTAACAGCTATCAAGATTGATCCCTATTTGAACATTGATGCTGGTTTGATGACTCCTCTTGATCATGGTGAGGTCTTTGTCTTGAATGATGGTGGCGAGGTCGATCTTGATCTTGGTAACTACGAGCGTTTCCTTGATGTGGAATTGAGTCGCATCAACAACATCACCACAGGTAAGATTTACAAGGAGGTAATCGAGCGTGAGCGTAAGGGCGATTACCTTGGTAAGACGGTGCAAGTGGTGCCCCATGTTACGGATGCTATCCAAAACTGGGTGGAGAAGGTGGCTGCCATGTCCATTGATGCCTCGGGTGACAAGCCTGATGTCTGCATTATTGAATTGGGCGGTACTGTGGGTGATATTGAGTCTGCTCCCTTTGTTGAGGCCATGCGTCAATTCCAATTCCGTGTGGGCCATGACAACTTTTGCTTGATCCATGTCTCCCTTGTCCCTGTCGTTGGTTCTGTTGGTGAGCAAAAGACCAAGCCTACTCAAATGAGCGTGCGTGATCTCCGTGGTGCTGGTCTCACTCCTGATCTCATTGCTTGTCGTTCCTCAAAGCCCTTGGATGAAAGCGTTGCCTCCAAGATCTCCATGTTCTGTCATGTTGCCCCTGAGCAAGTCTTGGCTGTCCATGATGTCTCCTCAGTCTACCATGTTCCCATCTTGATGCGTGAGCATGGTGTCATTGATTTCTTCCGTCGTCGTCTCAACCTGGATGATCTCAAGATTAGCGATGAACGTCGTTTGGCTGGTGAAAAGCTCTGGCAAGAATGGACCACTTTGGCTGGTAGCTACGAACATTTGCATGAATCTGTCACTATCGCTATTGTTGGCAAGTACACTGATTTACACGATTCCTACATCTCTGTCTACAAGGCTCTTGAACATGCTAGTTTAGCTCAAAAGCGCAAGATTAATATCAAATGGGTGGATGCTTCTGATTTGGAACCCGAGACCTTGAAGTCTAACCCTATCAAGTATCACGAATCATGGCAAGCAGTCTGCTCTTCTAGCGGTATCTTGGTTCCTGGTGGTTTCGGTAGTCGTGGTATTGAAGGTATGATCATGGCTGCCAAGTGGGCTCGTGAGCACAAAATTCCTTACTTGGGTATCTGTCTTGGTATGCAGATCTCTGTCATTGAGTTTGCTCGTAATGTGTGTGGTATGTCTGATGCTCAATCAGCCGAGGTGGATCCTGATACCAAGACTCCCGTCGTTGTATATATGCCTGAAATCTCCAAGACTCATTTGGGTGGTACCATGCGTCTGGGTCTCCGTGCTACTCTCTTCCAAGAAGGTACTGAAAATTCTACTGTTCGCAAGCTCTATGGCGGTTGCGCCTCTGTTGATGAGCGCCATCGTCATCGCTATGAAGTCAACCCTGCTCATGTCGATACATTTGAAAAGAACGGTCTCAAGTTCATTGGTAGAGACGAAACTGGTGAGCGTATGGAGATTGTTGAACTTGATGATCATCCCTTCTTTGTTGGCTGTCAATATCATCCCGAGTACATTACTCGTCCCTTGAGACCTTGCCCCTTGTTCAACGGCCTTATCATGGCTGCCATTGGTAAAATTGATACTTTGTAATTTCTTAATACTTTTTTTGTTTTTTCTCCATACACTTATACATATATATACTCGCACTTTATAAAAACTAAATAAACTGTTCATTCACATTGTAGACTTTATTACGATTGTTCTTCAGAACTGTCAAAATAGTCTAGTACAAAGGGACGCACAATAGCTTGTGCCAATAATGGGCACTGCAAAGCTAGTGAGAAGAGCAAAATGTAACCTGTGTATCCTCGGAAGGTATGCACTAGTTTGGCTTGCACAAAAGGAAAGCTTGAAAACATGCCCCCCATCTTCAAACGAAGCTATGGGATCTCCTGCATGCACATCTGTCAAACTTGTATGGCTTTAGCCTTGAATCAAGAGAATCTCCTCAATTAATAACATTTAGTTTGTATATATTTACTGGAGAAATCAAATTAGCATGTCAATGTGGATTGATACAAGATATAATTTCTATTACAAAGATATCTAATGAGAAGGAAACGGTCCATCCTCAAGGTCAAGCCAGAAAAGGCATCACCTGGAGCACTATTATCAGTCGGAGCACCTCTTTTGACAATGATATAAGCAGGATTGCTTCTAACGAGTTCAGGAGGGTTTGACCAATCAGAGGCTTAAAAAAATGTAGCGTAGAGAACTGTACAAGGCTCGAAAGAGCCACCAGCGAAGCCGACATTAGGGAACGGTTTTAGTCCCCCCGCCAAGAACATAATGCATCTAATACAACACGGCAACATTGACTTATTATAAGAGAGCTTTACCGTAGCGAAGCCAATGTGCAAAACCATGACAATCAAGCATCTTATCCAACAGTTTAACATTGACCTTAATGAAAATTTTACTTAGCGAAGCAAAAGTGTAAAACCATATATTCAAGTAACAGATTCTGTTTCTCATTTCCATTATTGATAAGCTTACCAACAACATAACGCATCAAAATTTGCATGAATTGGCTTCATCAAAATCAATATGCCTCCTATCCAGATTAAAATTGCACAGGCTGCAGAACTGCCCTTCCAGAAGATGTCAGCTACCAAAGATTTGACTTATGCCGTGTAAATAAAAGCTATACAGCAGAAACATAACCAAATGTGATAGCTTTCAAGCCTCCATATCTTGACATGTAGGCCCTTTTGAGCCACCAGAATGACGCCAAACAATTGTACTCGGCTAGCAGTAACTTTCTGACAACTTTTCTCGACTTTTTGATAGCTCAAAAACCATGGTCAAAAATCGACCAAAAACCATGAGGTACCCCTCATGTTTTTCATTGAGAATCAAACGATCGCATTTTTTACCTTGAAAATGAAGACTTTTACTATGGAATATATTAGTTCAAAATGTATCTTTCAATCCAAAGCAGCCCCTCAAGCCACTTTTGTGAGGCCTTCTTATGCAAAATCTGGATATTTTTGCTAAAAGCCACATTTTATATTTTACCTAATTGCTCAATAAGTTTATTCAAAACATTTATTTTGCTTGACACCATTGGAAGCGCCTTGAAAAGTACTCCAGGAATGCATTAGGAAGCATGGGATGATAACCACGGTTCATATAGTCGAATAGTAGGAAATAGATTAAAGAAGTCGACAAGAGACGAGATTTGCCCAATCTTGAGCAGAAATAAGTTCTGGGATTGAACTAATTCTGGCGGGCGGCATTTTGTTCACATACCTCCTTTACTTCAATTTGCAGTTACTTGATTTCCCTTTGGATATCTATCAATGCGAGATCTTGTTCAGACTTGCCATCGTCATTTGAATCAGTGTTACTGCTCAAGTTGCGGTAATAATAGTATAGATTTCTGACAAATATAAAGTGCAAAGAAAGACGAAAGACGAAATTACCATGTATGTAGTATCAAAGACTATTTTTATACTCTGTAAATGTTTCGTTTGGCAATAATCAGAGTTGCCGCCTAAAAAAGATTGACAATATCTCAAGGTACAAACATGGCCTTTGCTGCCTCGCCATCATAAGAAATGACTCTCTCATTGTCAACAACATCAATCGCTGAAGTCCAAATAAAAATCGCTTAGTGGCTGTAGTTGCAATGAGCCCGGTGCTCATTCAAGACTTAAGTTTGCTTTGGCTTACTCCATAATTCTTTATATCGCATCTTATTGAAGTAAATCCACCACTAGCAAACCCATTTGTATCAGCACCATCAAAGTAATAGCTCATCAGAGTATATTAAACAGAATGCTTGTAAATATCATTTGGTTTTTGATTGACAGATACATGGCTATCGAGCCTTTTTTTTATAGCTACTGTAAATGCTTAATTCCTTAAGTTGTTAATTATTAGCAACGTTCAAACGTATGGTTTTCAATAGTAGGTATTGTTTCCGGCTCATAATAAGCTTGTACAGAATTGAAATACGCATTGAATAGACTATTTTAGTGTACTACTGCTGTCCTCATTACTATATGTATTTCCCCGGATAATAAATGTAAAAAAAAAAAAAAAAAAAAAAAAAAAAAATTCCTCACATAAAATTGTGTCATGGATTTCAGATCAAATGATCTGTTGTTGCTTAAAAGCATGCATCCTAGGCTACATTCATTTTCTCCTCAGGCCGCTATCACAGTGTAGCAGCATAAATGATGCTTGTTGTATCACATCACACCTATGTTTACAAATCGAGTCAGTTATGTGTACACAAATGCTTCAGGAACTACAATAAATTCAATTTCGCCAATGTCAAGATGTTGAGATCGACCTACAATATATGAAACATATCGACTTAGCTGATCTCTCAACTAGCTATACTAACAATGATCAATAAGGTTCTACTAGCGGCCTGCTATTTATATAATACCATCTCAACGTTGTAGTCATTAAGCATGGATGTATAATAACACTTAAGTTAGTGGGATGCCCTGTCATAAAGAAGCTCTTTACTTTCGTTTTAGACACAGTTGACAACTGATTACTCCATTGATTTTATTATTACGAATTCATCATAATTGCACTTTATCTTATTTTTGAATAAAGAAGGATTTAAATTGTATTCATTTGGTTATCCTTTTATTACAAACACAAAATCATTGTATTAAATAGAAAATCAGCTAGTTATAATCCTTCGGTGCTTCAACCTCTGAGCCAATCAAATCGCTTGAAAACTCCGCTGACCTAAAAAAAATTTGCGAGGGTTTCCCCCTGTTTTGATGTGAGGCAAAATTTTAAGCGCCGCTATAATAGCAGTATAGTCGCTGCTATCATCAAACTTCCCTCAGGTGCTAGAGCATGCCTTACTTACACCACCTAGCTTTAAATACTGGCATTGAGACCCTCAATCATCACTAAAGTAAGTAGCGATAACCAAGTGGAGGCAGCCTATCCACCTCCTAGCCTCGGATAAGTTCTTGTTGAGCTTCAGCGATAGGCACATCCACACAACGTAAAAAAAGGTATGCTTCAAAGAAACATAAACATAATAAAAGAAAGAAAAGAGCATACTACTACGGGAGTATAGTAGTACGTAGGCAAAAAAAAGAACACTCGCACAAAGTGAGTCAAAGAAAAGCATAACAAATACAACATTGGAGATGTTTAAAAAAGCTCGTTGCTGTTGCAAGAAAATGCATACATGAGCAACAACGCGCATGGTAGTAATAGTCGGATGTAAAGCAACATGACACAAATACGCACAACTGCAAAAGCAACAGTGGTATTATAAGTTTGCAATACAACATAATGACTAATGTTGTTTCCTGTAAAGCTACAGAGGAAACACTACCACCAACAAAAGAAAACGAAGAAAAAAGCGCAACAAGGCAAACATCATGAATGCATTATCACGAGAAAAGAAGCAATAATACAAACGCTCAAAGAAGTTTTATATCATCGCGACCAGAAGAAAGAAGATACTTACCACTTACCACAGCCACAGATAGACCAAAAGAGTATAGACAATCACCGGAGACAGACCAGAGAACGAGCATGCACCAAACACAGCAGACCAGGAAAGACCAGAATAGCAGCAGCAGCAGTAGCAGCACCAGTACCATAGCAAAACTAAAGAACGAACACCATTAGCAGAGAGCAAACAAAGGCCAAAGAAGCTATTTACCAGTTACCATTACCACAGATAGACCAGAGAACAAGCATACAACAAAGACAGTAGACAAGGAAACACCATATTAGCAGCAACAGCAGCAGCAACACCAGTGGCAACGCGAGCAGCAACGCCAGTGGCAACGCGAGCAGCAACGCCAGCAACAGTAACAGCAGGATAGAAAAGCCGAACAACGAGCGACACCAGAGACCAGCAGACAAAGATTAAAGAAGCAACGGCCAGAAACAGAGACCGAAGAAGCAGCTACCAGACATGATAAAGCAAAGAAGCAGAGAGCAGAGAAAGCAGAGAAGGAATGGCAACAGCACGCATGTCAAACAGGCAAAAAAATTATAAAAATCTAATAAACAAATTCGATTAGTGCTGATTTTACGTCTTCCAGTGCTCGTTACCGAATGGCACCTACCATATTCCGCTTCAAAGAGGCAGTACCAGGTATTTTTAACAGCACAGGACCGTGTCATCAGAAGCGAGAGTGTTATTTTCAATCAATAGGGTTCCAAAACCAACATGGTTTGATAATAAACGCGTTTTGCAAAAAGGGTTAAAAAACGACGGTAGGGAACAGAAAGAGGGCGACCTATCCGACGTCACGGTCAGTAGATTTGACCTCAGTCTTCTGCTGTGGCAGTCGTAACTGCTGCACTTTAATTTGAAATTGTGCAGTGGGTATTTTCATGTTCAAATGCGACTTGATTTCACATTCTTTAAACGTTTTTGCTAAATTTGACTATGAAAATTGTCGTTATTATACCTTACCTTCTAATGCACTTATAAAGAGTCAATAAAGGTGCATCGAATGATGCTGGTTACATTCAACTTTCAGACCGAAAATAAAGAGCAATCTTAAGATATTTGAAAATAGATTTTCTGCGAATATGTCAAAATTTAACATATGAAAGTCTCATAGGAAGAGTTTCCAGTGCTGCATTCCGTCTCTACGATTGATTTGATCTGATATGTATCATAGAAAAAGTCTTTATTTTTGCGATGAAAAACGCAATCGTTTGATTTTCATGAATTTTCCCTTGCTAATACTCGCGAAAAAATGATGGTTTTCATGGATTTGCAATGAACTAAAAGAAATTGAGATAAAGCATTATTAAGTAAGGCATATCAAAGGAGGGCCGTTGGTGCTATTTCCGGCTGCAGTGAAATCAGGTTTAATGGATTTCACAAAAAAAATAAAGCAAAGGTAAAATACAATAGAAATCAACTGTATTTTATTTTGTGTATAAAATGAACTGAAGATCCTGGAATTGAGTAAAAAAAAGAAGAGTATTTATACATTTGCATCTGGCTTGTAGGATTAGTGATGATAGAGAGCAATAGGTGCTGCTATTGCGATATCTGGCAAATGTTGTTGATGTTTGATTTAAAGTGGTAGTCAATGCAGGAGCACTGGCCATAAGGGTCGATTTGAGTAACCTTGCTGGGCTTGGGTGAGCTATCGTCATAGCATGATTTAATGTAACCTTGATGGTTTAAAGTATGATGTTTGTTATTGAAGCATGGAATCCTTTATCTGGGATATTGTGCAACTATGGCAGCAGGGCATAGTTGTCATATTTGAATATGCTTGTTATTGATTTAATTCTATTTGGATAAAGATACCATCACCTATTACGACCATCATGGGTGTGATTGAATACACTGTGATCAGGAGTGATTCATTCACACGATGTGCGATATAAGCGTGCATCTTTACTTTAGTATTTTTAAATGGGTTTTTGATGTACATTTGAGCGCTTTCATTAATAGATCCAAATAGCATGAATTTGAATGAGTGCTATTTGATGAACTTTGGTTTTCAATTAAGTTGCGTTTGGGTGGCTATTTCATTACATTGCCCCCAGCTAAACTTTTTGTGGGGAAAAAGTTGACAGAGATATGAATTTAGACGACCAAAAGTGATTTGATTGGAACATGTAGAAGGAAGGAAGACATAGATATAAGCAAGAGCAGAGAAACAAGTGCCGAAGGCAGTGGAGGAAGGAAAGCTGGAAGCTACTAATGTTTGCGGCGAGTGTTTTCGCGGCTTGTGTGATCAGTGCCTGCTTTTCGCTTGTTACCAGCCTGTTTTGAGGGGCGTTTGTTTGTAGGTAGTGGTGCATGTCTTTGATGTTGCAGTTCCTTGTTGAGCTTGACCTTTTCCCAGTATTTTTTGATTGGAATGGGAGAGGAGAACAGATCAGCTGTAATGTATTCATTTTCACGTTCAGAATAACCAGCCCATTTAACTAGGTATTCGATCTCATCATCATCGCGGTAGCGATGATCGCGAATGTCCTCAACTTCAAAGATTTCGTCTTCAATGGTAGTTTCATCAATGTTGACAGGTTTGAGTTCAGAAGGAGTATATTCACGATGCATGAGAGAATTGGTTTCGTCTTTTAGAATGTAATTGCCAGCTTGGGTACGCTTGACAACGAAATATGGGCCAGCATAGAGAGGCGCGAGTTTGGATGAACGACCTTCTTCAAGGCGGACCATGACAGGAGAGTCAAAGGCTAGTTCAGGTAGGATGTATCGACGTTTATCCATACGCTTATTGTATTCCTCAGCAAGCCGTTGTGTACGCTCTTGGAGAGCAGGAAACACGATGGTATTCATGTGTTCGATACGCTGTTGGAGCTCTTGAATGGATAGTGCAGGACGTCCATTGAGGTTGAGTTTATTTGGATTGGGATTGACGTTAACTTGACGAGCAAACATGAGACTGAATGGGGTACTGGCAGTACGCTCTTTGACTTTCATGTTGAGTGCAAGTTGGACGATGGGTACGCGATCATCCCAGTTATGCGTGTCATTACCACACATTTTGCGTAGCGTATGCTCGAATTGTTTGATAGCGTTCTCAGCACTACCATTGGATTGTTTGTAGTAAGGAAGAGAATGTCGCTGCTTGATGCCAAGCGTTTTTGTGAAGTGATCCATGAGATTGGATTTAAATTCCTTGCCGTTGTCAGCTTGTTGGATGCTAACAGCAACACCATAGTCACCATAGATGGATAGTATGGCTTGAGCGACTGTAGCGCCATTTTTGTTAGGAATTGGACGAGCTATAATGTAGCGAGTACAGAGATCAATCACAACCAGCACATAAACATTTCCCTTATCGGTGATCGACATAGGACCTAAGATATCCATAGCAATGTGATCAAAGGCGTCAAAGCTGACGATGCTTTTAGCAGGGTTGAAACCTCGACGAGCGACGTTGTGCTTTGCACATTCAGGACATGCTTTCAGTATTTCCTTGCAATCAGCGTAGATGGTGTTCCAATGTAAACCCAAATACGTGTGGATATGTTGAACCACAGACTCAATGCCAAAATGGCCTATTTTATGTGCATCTTTGATGATTTGAGCCCGATCTGCTTCTGGAGGAGCAATGTAATCCGTTGTAGAATTCTGGAATTCTTTGCCATTTAGTTTCACAGCAAGTACGTTGAGATTGCGGTCCTGAGAATAGACTGTGCGTTGACGGTTTACTTCAATCTTTTTGTTGGTGTCCCTTTTGATCAGAATGAGCTTATGCAGTTTTCTCATCTGTCGATCATTTTCATCTTCCAGCCATTTGTCTTCATCAATTATTGGATATACCCTTGAAAGAGCATCACAGAGAACATTTTCAATGCCTTTCACATGTGAAATTGTGAAGTGAAATTCTCCCAAGATTTCCAAGTAGCTCTGGAGCGTACTGTTTAGTGAAGTAGATGTGAACATGTAGGTCAATGCCAAATGATCGGTCAGGACCTCGATATCATTATGACCCCACAGTAGCGATCTAAATTTGATGAATCCAAAGACAACAGCGGCACACTCTCTACGGTTTGTAGACCAGTTGCGCTCAGCTGAATTGAGAGATCTGCTTACAAATGCAATGTGCTTGATTCTACCCAGTTTATCCTTTTGATAAAGACAGGCAGCGATGCCATAGAGACTAGCATCGCATTGGAGGAACATTTTGTCGTCCAACACTGGAGCATGCAGTATTTGGTTTGAGAGCAGTATTTGCTTGATGGTATTGAACCGATCAGTATGCAATTGTGTCCAATTCTTTTTTACGTCACTGTCATTTCGAAGACTATCGATGGGCTCAGCAACCTTGGACAGCATGGGACAAAAGTTTCGCAGATGGGAAACGACACCCATAAGCGAGCGAACTTTTTTTGCAGTTTTGGGAATGGGCCATTCGTCTATGTCAGATAAACGACGCATATCAATCTTTTGTATGCCAGGTCCAACCACAAAGCCTAGTAAAAAGACTGATGTCTGGAACCATGAACATTTTTTCACATTGATGCGCAGGTTGACGGATGTCAAGCGATTAACGGCAAGATTGATAAGCTTGATGTGGCTTTTCTCACAGATACTATGCAGGACACAGTCATCTATGTAGTGTTCGATGCCACCCCATACTTTGGTTGGATCAACTTGGGAAGGATCCATGTTCTTTTCCATTTCGAATTTCAGTTCGTCGGATAAACCAGTGAATAAAATTGACATGCATTTTACGAACAGAGAGCTCATAAATTTTAGGCCAAAAGGGGCCCTACACCATCTGTAAAAAATGCCATTATGCGAGAATATAAGGGCGTTGCGAGATGCTTCATGCACACCATACGAATAGTATGCTTGGTGTAAGTCAATTTTACTTATTATGCGTGCGCTAGAAGACACTCGTTCAAAGATTTCGTGAATCTTGGGAACCGCATAATTTTCATGGTAATTGTCATCAATGGACGCATTGATGCGACGAAGATCACAACACACTCTCAATTTGGTGGGTTGATCGTTCTCATCCTTCTTTGTCACCGTAATCAGAGGTGAATGGAACACTGATGAGGGTTTGCAGCGTTCAACAATCTTATTTTGAAGCCATTCTTTGATTTGTTTGTCAATCTCGGCATGCGAGTTGATGGATAATGGATACTGGCGAATGAAGCAATCCTTGGGATTGGATATAGGAACATGCACTACACTTTCAGGCATGGAACATACTGCGTCAGCAGGGATGTTCTTGTTGGCATTCAGAGATTGTTCGATCTGTTGTAGAAGGATGTGACGTTCCTGAGAAGTACCATAATCAGCATTTTCTGGATTATAGACGTTTTCAGTGTCATAGTTTATATTCTTGAATTGAGCAATTTCGTTTTCGGTGTCAGGAAAGCAATGAGCTACTCCACTAAGATAGATGTTGAGGCGAGGCAAGATGTCGACTCCTAGGAGTACATCAAACTCTTCAGCCATGGAATCATTGAAGTCAATGATTTCAAAGGAATGTTCAAATGTGATTCCATTCATATAAGTTACTTTGATGGGTTCGGTGCTTCCAATGCGTTCAGCTTTAGATGCACTACCATCTTTGTTCATGCCCAAAAAGGTTAAATAACCACCCAATGCTTTGACATTTTTGATAGTAGAGAATTTTTTATTCAAAACGGATTTGTTAATGATGCTAACATCTGAGCCAGGATCCACCTTTCCGATGATTCTAATGTCATTGAGAAGCAATGGTGTTATTAAATTGAAAGTGTTTTTGTTTGATGTGGAAGACTTACATTCTTTGTCTTCCATAGCCTCGCGGAAGAGGTCACTTTCGCTGGACCCGGAGTCCTTTTGCTTTCCTTTGCCATTACGGGAATGACGCTTTTGTTTCTGACTACTGGAGCCAGTTGTATAGGGTCGATGACCACTATTTTCTCTTCTCACGCTCAACACCTTGAACGAACCCTTCATAGCTTGGTACTCAGTGCAAGAGTGACCGTGGAACCAAGTTTTGCCACACCACTTGCAGAAAGTGTTTCCGCTGGCTTTCTTGGGTACGTTTGCCTTTTCAACTACACGTCTTGATGAAGAACCACCTTTGTTCAGACGACAGTCCTTCTCGTGATGTCTGGCCTGAGAGCCTCCATGGTTTGAGCAGTAGTAACGAGGAGCAGAAGAAGAAGCAGCAGCAGAGGAAGAGAATCCAGATGAACCGGATGAAGAGGACGAAGCACGAGAACCACCATGTCGCTTTGCGTTGACAAACGAAACAGGACACTTTTGACTGTTGAGGACGTTCATGGCACAGGTGACAATCTGACTGGCGGTGAAGTTAGAACACCCAGGGAAGTGAACACCGAGAACAGCGTTGATTTGGATCTGCCATTCATTGGGGAAGCCGAGCAAGAATGTATCGCCAAGAGTGGTATCTTCAGATGAGTAGCCTGCCTCCATCATAGCCCGAGCGAAACGGTTGTAGTACTCCTCCGTAGTTTCTCCAGATCGCATGGTAGCGGTTTGAACTTCACGACGAGCATCCAAGCGTAGAGCAGCATTACTGAACTTGGACGTGAATTTTTCCTTAGCCATGGACCACGACTTTGCTGTCAGCAGGTCTTGATTCAACCAGAGATCAAGGTCGTATGGAATCGTGAGTGGAATGTATCGCCGCCATACATTTTCGACAGCCTTGCCTGAAGACGAAATTACCTTCTCAAAGGAGCGCAGAAAATGGTGAATCGAATCATAGGAGATTTCGTTGGGAAAGTACTTGGTGGCATGCGAACGAAGTTGGAATTTAGGTAGGTCTTGCTTGGACAATGAGATGCCCTCATTGTCACCAGTGAGTGATGCGGTGACATTAGATTCGGATAGCTTGGCTGAGTGTTTGACAGTGGAGATCAGACGATTCAGGTCCTCAATCTTGGATCGCATATCTTCAATATGCTTTTGACTGTGCTCATTGTTCATATCAGTTCCCTCGACCATGTCCAGCAACAGACGTACAAACGAATCCCGACGCCAGACCAATTTCTTGATGGAATTCAACGTGCTAGAACCAGCAGCAGAGGAGGATGCATTACCTGATGAACATGATGTCGACGCAGACAAATGAGAAGTAACTTGAGATGAGGATTCACCACCATCATTGGGAGCATGGTTAGCCAAAGCAGGAACAGGAGAGGATCGCAATGGCATAGCATCCATCATGGCAATATCCTCTTGATGGTTTGAAGGTTGAGGTTGTTGTCCGACATCAGTACCTTGATCCAAGTGGATGGCCTGGACTTGCTGCCTAGTGTGCTCAATGGTATCGTCACCAGGTTGACGTTGAGCAGGAGAATCTTGAGCAGAGGGGACAGAAGGAGAGCCAGAGTTGTTGGTATTGTCAGACATTGTGATAAGGTTTGTTTAATAAAATATAGTTTGAATATTGTAAAAAATGCAGTGAAATCAGGTTTAATGGATTTCACAAAAAAAATAAAGCAAAGGTAAAATACAATAGAAATCAACTGTATTTTATTTTGTGTATAAAATGAACTGAAGATCCTGGAATTGAGTAAAAAAAAGAAGAGTATTTATACATTTGCATCTGGCTTGTAGGATTAGTGATGATAGAGAGCAATAGGTGCTGCTATTGCGATATCTGGCAAATGTTGTTGATGTTTGATTTAAAGTGGTAGTCAATGCAGGAGCACTGGCCATAAGGGTCGATTTGAGTAACCTTGATGGGCTTGGGTGAGCTATCGTCATAGCATGATTTAATGTAACCTTGATGGTTTAAAGTATGATGTTTGTTATTGAAGCATGGAATCCTTTATCTGGGATATTGTGCAACTATGGCAGCAGGGCATAGTTGTCATATTTGAATATGCTTGTTATTGATTTAATTCTATTTGGATAAAGATACCATCACCTATTACGACCATCATGGGTGTGATTGAATACACTGTGATCAGGAGTGATTCATTCACACGATGTGCGATATAAGCGTGCATCTTTACTTTAGTATTTTTAAATGGGTTTTTGATGTACATTTGAGCGCTTTCATTAATAGATCCAAATAGCATGAATTTGAATGAGTGCTATTTGATGAACTTTGGTTTTCAATTAAGTTGCGTTTGGGTGGCTATTTCATTACACCGGCGCTCAAAACGTTTTGTAGCATGAGTTATTCGTGCTTAAAAACGGCTTGTTTTTAGCAGAATTTGACCTGAAATTAAGGCGTTGCAATAAGATCATGTATAACGCACGGATTTCACAAAATAAATAAAGCAATAGTAACAGACAACAAAAATTAACTGTATTTTATTTGAGTATAAAATGAACTGAAGATTCTGGAATTGAATAAAAAAGAAGAGTATTTATACAATTGCAACCAGCTTGTAGGATTAGTAATGACAGAAAACAATAGGTGCTGCTATTGCGATATCTGACAAAAGTTGTTGATGTTTGATTTAAAGTGGTAATCAATGCAAGAGCACTGGCAATAAGCGTCGATTTGAGTCATCTTGATGGGCTTGGATGAGCCATCGCCAAAGAATGATTTAATGTAACCTTGACAGTTTAAGGTGTGATGTTTGTTATTGAAGTGTATAACCCTTTATCGAGGGGTATTGTGCAACTATGGCATCAAGGCATAGTTGTCATATTTGAATATGCTTGTCATTGATTTGATTTTATTTGGGTAATAATGGATAACATCACTTATTATGGCCATCATGAGTGAGATGGAATACATTGTGATGATCAAGTAGTGTGATTCATTCACACAATGTGCGAGATAATGATTCATTGTGGAATACATCCACTATGATCTGCATTCCGACAGTTCATCCAGTTACCAGATTTAGATATAAACTGTATGTACACTGGATTAGATGTACGATACCGATTTATACTCTAAGAAGGTATGGACTTCAGATACGCTAGTACTATAAGATTCATACTATATAAGATATAGACTATAGATGGCACCACGGACATGAATGGCACTATAGACTTATACTTGTATTCCGACATTGACTACGGATGTTTACCATATCTGGATAGGCACCAAGATTAATGCAATATGAGCTTGTTCCTTCAGATGTTCACTTCATGATCCACGCTATAAGACACATGCTCATATCCGTGATACTAGCTACAGATACTTTATGTACTACAGACTTGTACTATATATGAGACATGCTATAGACATGCCATATATCCAGATACATGCTAAAGATGTATGCTTAGCGATATACACTCAGATATGTACTATTAATATAGACTAAGAAGACTGTACCTATCGGATACATGCTACTAGATCGATATTAATTATCCTTATGGAAAGGATAGATCAGGGTACTTGGGATGAGAGTCTAATTATTCATCCAGACAGAGCTAAATCATGATTAGCTTGCTGGAGTTGTCTTTTAGCATGATTAGACATTAGTTGATCTAAGTTGACTTATTTGTTAATCTAATTAATAAAACTTTTATCCATTGTTATAGTATATAAGAAGGATCATCTACCTGGCCAGTAGAGAGACTTCAGTTTACTTTACATCTGTCAGTTTGATAATAAAACATGCCTTTATCAAGTTGACTTTACTGTTTTTTATTCTTTTTTCTGTGAATTTTAGTCTATAAAGCCACAAATTCCACAAGCCCTTTCCAAGCACGCGTAACTCATGCTACAAAGCGTTCTGGGCGCTTGGAATAGCACCAAACCGCTCCTCTTGACTGCGCTTTATTTATGGATGCTTTCCCTTCATTTTTTTGGGTCATTGCAAATTCATGAAAATCCTCATTTTTACATAGTAATAGCAAGGGGAAACTCTTGAAAATCAAACGATCGCGATTTTCACCCCAAAAATGAAGACTTTTTCTATGATACATATGAGATCAAATTGATTGTAAAGATGGAATGCAACATTGGAGATTACTTTTATAGGACTTTTATATGCCAAAACTTGACATTTTTGCGGAAAACCTATATTCATATCTTTGAAGATTGCTCATTATTTTCAGTCTGAGATCTCAATACGACCAACATCATTCGATGCGCCGTAATTGACTCTCTATAGATGCATTAGAGAGTAAAGACTGACAACGACAATTTTTATAGTCGAATTTGACAAAAACGTTCAGAAAATGTAAAATCAAGTCAAGCTGAAATACGGAAATGGCCACTGCACAAATCCATGTTCAAATGCCGCAACCGCAATTGCCTCGGCAGAAGGCTGATGTCAAATCTACTGACTGTGACGTCGGATAAGGCGCCGCCCTCTTTCTGTTCCCTACCGTCGTTTTTTAACCCTTTTTGCAAAACGCGTTTATTATCAAACCATGTTGGTTTTGGAACCCTATTGATTGAAAATAACACTCTCGCTTCTGATGACACGGTCCTGTGCTGTTAAAAATACCTGGTACTGCCTCTTTGAAGCGGAATATGGTAGGTGCCATTCGGTAACGAGCACTGGAAGACGTAAAATCAGCACTAATCGAATTTGTTTATTAGATTTTTATAATTTTTTTGCCTGTTTGACATGCGTGCTGTTGCCATTCCTTCTCTGCTTTCTCTGCTCTCTGCTTCTTTGCTTTATCATGTCTGGTAGCTGCTTCTTCGGTCTCTGTTTCTGGCCGTTGCTTCTTTAATCTTTGTCTGCTGGTCTCTGGTGTCGCTCGTTGTTCGGCTTTTCTATCCTGCTGTTACTGTTGCTGGCGTTGCTGCTCGCGTTGCCACTGGTGTTGCTGCTGCTGTTGCTGCTAATATGGTGTTTCCTTGTCTACTGTCTTTGTTGTATGCTTGTTCTCTGGTCTATCTGTGGTAATGGTAACTGGTAAATAGCTTCTTTGGCCTTTGTTTGCTCTCTGCTAATGGTGTTCGTTCTTTAGTTTTGCTATGGTACTGGTGCTGCTACTGCTGCTGCTGCTATTCTGGTCTTTCCTGGTCTGCTGTGTTTGGTGCATGCTCGTTCTCTGGTCTGTCTCCGGTGATTGTCTATACTCTTTTGGTCTATCTGTGGCTGTGGTAAGTGGTAAGTATCTTCTTTCTTCTGGTCGCGATGATATAAAACTTCTTTGAGCGTTTGTATTATTGCTTCTTTTCTCGTGATAATGCATTCATGATGTTTGCCTTGTTGCGCTTTTTTCTTCGTTTTCTTTTGTTGGTGGTAGTGTTTCCTCTGTAGCTTTACAGGAAACAACATTAGTCATTATGTTGTATTGCAAACTTATAATACCACTGTTGCTTTTGCAGTTGTGCGTATTTGTGTCATGTTGCTTTACATCCGACTATTACTACCATGCGCGTTGTTGCTCATGTATGCATTTTCTTGCAACAGCAACGAGCTTTTTTAAACATCTCCAATGTTGTATTTGTTATGCTTTTCTTTGACTCACTTTGTGCGAGTGTTCTTTTTTTTGCCTACGTACTACTATACTCCCGTAGTAGTATGCTCTTTTCTTTCTTTTATTATGTTTATGTTTCTTTGAAGCATACCTTTTTTTACGTTGTGTGGATGTGCCTATCGCTGAAGCTCAACAAGAACTTATCCGAGGCTAGGAGGTGGATAGGCTGCCTCCACTTGGTTATCGCTACTTACTTTAGTGATGATTGAGGGTCTCAATGCCAGTATTTAAAGCTAGGTGGTGTAAGTAAGGCATGCTCTAGCACCTGAGGGAAGTTTGATGATAGCAGCGACTATACTGCTATTATAGCGGCGCTTAAAATTTTGCCTCACATCAAAACAGGGGGAAACCCTCGCAAATTTTTTTTAGGTCAGCGGAGTTTTCAAGCGATTTGATTGGCTCAGAGGTTGAAGCACCGAAGGATTATAACTAGCTGATTTTCTATTTAATACAATGATTTTGTGTTTGTAATAAAAGGATAACCAAATGAATACAATTTAAATCCTTCTTTATTCAAAAATAAGATAAAGTGCAATTATGATGAATTCGTAATAATAAAATCAATGGAGTAATCAGTTGTCAACTGTGTCTAAAACGAAAGTAAAGAGCTTCTTTATGACAGGGCATCCCACTAACTTAAGTGTTATTATACATCCATGCTTAATGACTACAACGTTGAGATGGTATTATATAAATAGCAGGCCGCTAGTAGAACCTTATTGATCATTGTTAGTATAGCTAGTTGAGAGATCAGCTAAGTCGATATGTTTCATATATTGTAGGTCGATCTCAACATCTTGACATTGGCGAAATTGAATTTATTGTAGTTCCTGAAGCATTTGTGTACACATAACTGACTCGATTTGTAAACATAGGTGTGATGTGATACAACAAGCATCATTTATGCTGCTACACTGTGATAGCGGCCTGAGGAGAAAATGAATGTAGCCTAGGATGCATGCTTTTAAGCAACAACAGATCATTTGATCTGAAATCCATGACACAATTTTATGTGAGGAATTTTTTTTTTTTTTTTTTTTTTTTTTTTTACATTTATTATCCGGGGAAATACATATAGTAATGAGGACAGCAGTAGTACACTAAAATAGTCTATTCAATGCGTATTTCAATTCTGTACAAGCTTATTATGAGCCGGAAACAATACCTACTATTGAAAACCATACGTTTGAACGTTGCTAATAATTAACAACTTAAGGAATTAAGCATTTACAGTAGCTATAAAAAAAAGGCTCGATAGCCATGTATCTGTCAATCAAAAACCAAATGATATTTACAAGCATTCTGTTTAATATACTCTGATGAGCTATTACTTTGATGGTGCTGATACAAATGGGTTTGCTAGTGGTGGATTTACTTCAATAAGATGCGATATAAAGAATTATGGAGTAAGCCAAAGCAAACTTAAGTCTTGAATGAGCACCGGGCTCATTGCAACTACAGCCACTAAGCGATTTTTATTTGGACTTCAGCGATTGATGTTGTTGACAATGAGAGAGTCATTTCTTATGATGGCGAGGCAGCAAAGGCCATGTTTGTACCTTGAGATATTGTCAATCTTTTTTAGGCGGCAACTCTGATTATTGCCAAACGAAACATTTACAGAGTATAAAAATAGTCTTTGATACTACATACATGGTAATTTCGTCTTTCGTCTTTCTTTGCACTTTATATTTGTCAGAAATCTATACTATTATTACCGCAACTTGAGCAGTAACACTGATTCAAATGACGATGGCAAGTCTGAACAAGATCTCGCATTGATAGATATCCAAAGGGAAATCAAGTAACTGCAAATTGAAGTAAAGGAGGTATGTGAACAAAATGCCGCCCGCCAGAATTAGTTCAATCCCAGAACTTATTTCTGCTCAAGATTGGGCAAATCTCGTCTCTTGTCGACTTCTTTAATCTATTTCCTACTATTCGACTATATGAACCGTGGTTATCATCCCATGCTTCCTAATGCATTCCTGGAGTACTTTTCAAGGCGCTTCCAATGGTGTCAAGCAAAATAAATGTTTTGAATAAACTTATTGAGCAATTAGGTAAAATATAAAATGTGGCTTTTAGCAAAAATATCCAGATTTTGCATAAGAAGGCCTCACAAAAGTGGCTTGAGGGGCTGCTTTGGATTGAAAGATACATTTTGAACTAATATATTCCATAGTAAAAGTCTTCATTTTCAAGGTAAAAAATGCGATCGTTTGATTCTCAATGAAAAACATGAGGGGTACCTCATGGTTTTTGGTCGATTTTTGACCATGGTTTTTGAGCTATCAAAAAGTCGAGAAAAGTTGTCAGAAAGTTACTGCTAGCCGAGTACAATTGTTTGGCGTCATTCTGGTGGCTCAAAAGGGTCTACATGTCAAGATATGGAAGTTTGAAAATACTAATTCTAGTACCACTTCCGACAAAATTGAAATTGTTGTTTGACGAACTAAAAGCACACGAAACTGACCGCAAAGTATATTCCCTTAGCAAATTATTAAGTAAAAAGATCATTTCAGCAATCTGAAAACGCAAAATTGCTAACATTACATAGAACAGGAAGGTAGCAATCATCTGGTCATTTCTGGCCTTGCAAATAAAATCAGCTGGGTTGAGGGATTTATCGCAAAAGTTACTTTTATAGCAGCTACCGTGTGCAGCACATGTTTGCTATTTTGAGATTGAAGCAATACCTTTTGGTCATTGGCGTTACAAAGTCTACAAGAGAGGTATTTTGATAGAATGAATTCCATTACTTTTGGCTCAGGCTGTCTATTTCATTATGAAATATGAAATTTACGCTTTATTTGTTGTTTATCATTAAAAATTAGTTAAATTGTAATATATGTGCATGTGTTTAGACAGAAAATATATAATAATTGTTTAGGTATGGATTGGGTTCGAATCATTAATTAGAACTCTGAATATACGGGATAAATATATGAGATAGTATGTGAGTGGGTGTGTAGTATTATATACAGGATTGCTTTGTACGTATAGGACAGTAGATTACAATATCATAGATTTACATTCTTAACCACAAGTCTCTAATTCTGTTTGTGCTAGATGAAGCTAACCTCGGTTCTATTAGAATAGATCGTTTGTATTGTTCCTAAATCAAGGAAGATTAACAGTCAAAGCATACATTTTGCATTTCACAAACTTACATCCTCTGATAGAATATAGCTGTCAGCAATGAATGTCAATATTTGGGTATCAGGCTCAATGGAGTAGCCAGGATATTTAAACCTCATCGTTGCCATAATTGTTTCACCCATTAATCTAAACTTCTCCCAATGAATAGTACCATCGGCACGGAAATCTTTGTTTGCTTCAGCAAGTGACACTAAATCCTGATTATGGATTCCCCTAATCAAATTAAAAGCGTCATTATTTTATACTCACAACATGATTATCTGGATGTATACTTACAGATATGGTATTCCGGGAGCGCCAGTTGCCTTCAGTGCCATGCGATAGGAACTAAATGATCTGTCTGTACTCATGAGGCGTTCGAGACTTTGAAACTGCTTGAAAACTTTCTTTGTACACACAGCTTGACGTGTTTGCTTCAGTCTAAGAACCGAAGCGCTGTTGATACCAGCTAAAATAGCCATCAGAGAGTTGTAGTTGTTGTGGTTTCGCAATGCAACTGCAATGGACATGAACTTCTCCAGTACTGACACCCGCTTGTTTAACCTAGTCTGAGTTATGATCATCGTTACCACCCAAGCCGATATAAAGTTAAAATGTGCAATAGATGCGGTAACTGCATTGTTGCTAGAAGACTCCATAAAGGAAGAGCTATCGTTACTAATCGAGGAGCTCCAGATGTTGCGGATAAACTCTCGTGGCTAATGATAAATGAGTGCATTGCTTCTTTTTACAGTATGAAGTATTGCATAATACTCACCTTGATGCGAGAAAATAGTTCCGCTTCAATCCAAGTAAGTTGATCCGCTATAGTTACATCCGTTGCTTTCATGAAAACCTTATAGTTATAGCTCGATTGGTCTTTATCTGATCGGTGCTGTCTGAACGAACTGATGAAGCTAGATGCTAATAATTGTGTTCCTAACGAAGAAGTCCAGCCGCCAACGGTTCTAGTAGAAGCAATAGACGTAGTGATTTTGAAAGATGGCGTATAGGGATTTTTGGGTTTCGCAACATTGTCAATGTTTATCAAACCACCTGCAAACTCGGCTCGTCTGGGTAACTCGCAACTACTCTTACTATTTGACGCCGACAAGGGACCTTTGTTGCTGCCGGCTGTGGCATACGATGATCTGAGATTGGGATGAGACTCTGAATGTGTAACAACTTTCCGATGACTTGAGCTACGGAGCAGCCTGTTTAAGTTTGGCGAAATCAAGGGTGCATCAGTTGCTGTAGAAGATGGCTGTTGATGGCTGTTTCTAGAGGGGTAGTTACTGTTGTTGGCGCCTGAGAGTCGTTTCAATAAGAATTGCTCATTTGTGGTTGGTGATGATAGTGGAGAGGGTGAAGTGGGTGGATGGTGATGAATATAGCTAGAAACACTAAATGTGCCAGATGCATACGCGCTATCCTTTTTCTCGTTTCTTCGTTTAGTTGCAACATGT
The DNA here is from genome assembly GCF_035048745.1 of Mucor velutinosus. Classification (NCBI taxonomy): domain Eukaryota; kingdom Fungi; phylum Mucoromycota; class Mucoromycetes; order Mucorales; family Mucoraceae; genus Mucor; species Mucor velutinosus. The sequence goes on along the minus strand of NW_027041896.1, from coordinate 736,368 downwards.
GTTGCTGGCCAAGACAATCTACTATCATCCAGAGAATCAAAATTATTGTCATCTTCATCGTCAATGAGGCCCCAACTCTTGTCTGGGTCATAAGATGGTGGTTCACGCACAACCAGAGGCGCTAAAGAATCGCAGATGGGGGTCAGGTATTCGTACTTTGATATGCGATCTAAAAAGAGAATAATGTGCTTCCTTGCGTGAGGGCCATAGAAATCATTCCAATAATGTGATAACCACAACGAAAAGATGCTATGAATTCTGTCATTCCGCAACACACACATGCGTTCTTAGTTACACATTTTGTCGGGTCCTGTATGGTTCAAGTATGACAAACCTCTTTTGTAAATCAGTCGGTGAAGACGCATCTGAAGCGAGACCATCATTCTCGAATCTACACAGGGTGTTGGGATACTGACAGAAAGCGATGCCGCTTACGAAATGCTTACCTATCGACTAGCATTTTGACCAGTTCATATGGCTTCATGAACTTTCTGAAAAATGTCAAGAATATAGGTATGATGTTTTCGTCTGCAGAATCATGTTATGCGCCTGTCATGTCGATTTGTTGATGAAATTTACCTGTCTTGTTGTATTCTATCGACAACAGTCGGTCCACAACATCCTCAGATGTCAAGCCAATACCAAAAGACTCACTAAAGTAAGATCCAAACAATTGATTCAAGATGAGCATTGAGTAAAAAAAAAAAAAAAAAAAAAAAAAAAGATGTAAAGAGAAAAGAAGTGCATGAACACAGAAAAAAAAGTTACCTGCTGTCTTTTGATCCACGCCTGTTGCCAAGATAGGCATGGTAAGATGTGTTGGTTGCCCTCTTGTTGACCATATGCTGAGAGGAAGAAAAAGTGGATGCAATGTGATTGTGTCGAGCAAGTTCTTTATCGGGATCGGCTTCACTGGCCGATGTTGTACCAGCTTCTATTGTTTCCACTGCCTCAGACGCTGTGGCAGTCGTAGGGGCATACACAAAGCCTGGGGAGTCATTCAGACAGGCGCTGGTTTTGATCTCCTCCTCCTCGAGCATCTCCTCTTTCTGGTTTAGCAAAGGGTAATTTAGCTTCAAGAGTGATTTGTAAACATTTTGCATCTGCTGGACGCCTCCTTCTGAAAACGCATCGACTATGAAATGCTCCAAAGCAAACAAGTTGACTATCTGTTGGATGAGATTCGGATCAATTTGACAGGTTGTTGCTGCAGGCAAGTCGGCTTTCAATCCAACAAGCTTGATAGGTATACTACGAGAGAGGTAAAAGTCTTTTTTTTTTTTTTTTTTTTTTTTTTTTTTTTTTTTTTTTTTTTTAAGGAGGGTCAATATCAAGATCATGTGAAAAGGGGAACGGCAATGACGATTTACCTAATAAATCGGGTATACAGTCCAATGAATCTCTGTCGGTTGTGTCATAGCATACGATGCCACCATGGATCAAGGGGATTTTATGCTATATATGGACTTTAATGAGCAATCGGCAAGTAACCATAGTAGAAACAACGTACATTGATCCAGTCTGTTATGTTTGATCCGTCCAGTTCTATAACGTCTATTGGGTAATTGGTTCTTTCAATCAGGATCTTTGCATGGTGGCACTGAAGATCTTGTTTTTTTTTTTATGTAATGAAACAAATCATTTAGCAAACTCGGTCTTGATGGGATTAAGGAGTTTCATTTCATACCTGGTCGATTGGAATCGTGTTTTGCAATCAAATTTTGCAAGCCAAATCTGATAAATGTGGATTTCCCCACATTGGGTCCTCCTGATACAGCAATGACAAGTGTTTCTGCCTATGCTTAATATCAATAAACTAGCGTCTAAGCCTGAGATGTAAAGCGTACGTTTTTTGTCATGCACTTTTGGCCACCAATGATGGGTGGCAAAGGCTTGTTCAGTCTATCCATCAATGCAGATGCTCTGGTCAAACACTTGTCATCCCGTTGATTGTGAGTCAACTTTTTGGCAAACCACATGTTGTATGCGTCTGATGTGATCTTTCAGGTTGTCAATGGGTTGTGCTAGTAAGAGTGAGAGAGAAAAAGAGAGACAAAGAAGAGGGAAAAGAAAACAAAATCTAATAGCATATTTTTTAAGGGGATGTCCACTGCAACATCAAATAGACGCACACAACTCCTTTTTCATATTGTCTCTAGTCTTCCATGGTCCTTGCCCCCCTCCCCTCCCTCCCCCTTAATCATATCATTGTTGTCATACATAAGAATATCATGAAATTTATTCAATTTAAGCAATGTTGGCCAAATAGTCTTTGACTTCACTCAAGCTCAATTTTCTAAATAATGGAATCTCCTTTCTTTCGCCACCATAAACACCAACAGTGCTCTTTCCAATAATACCAATCTCTAAGCTATTCTCTGTCATTTGTCCCTCGAAACCTTCCTTGAGCTACAGGATGAATGGTATGTCAGTATGTTACTACAGCGGCAGGTGGGATGCTTACGGTTAAAATTGCTGTATGTACTGCGTCTTCCAATTCCATCTCTTCATTGTATCTAGACACGATTCATCAGCATTACTGCCAAGCGATTTGCATAAACAAACTCACCTCTTTTCCAAAAAGGTCTTTGCATTGATCATGTTTTTACCAATAGCACTGGCCTTCCAAGCCCAATAGGAACCAGAAGGATCAACTTGATAGAGAGAGGGTCCATTCACTTCGTCATAGCCTGCAATTAAAAGGGATACGCCAAAGGGACGGACACCACTAGAGGCGAAATGTTGAGCTGACATGAAATGATGAAGCATGTCTATGGATGCTTACCCGCTTTGAGTATATTCTTGCATGACACTGGCTACTTCTTGAACGAGGATACGTACTGGAGGCTCTTCCATGTACACTCTTTTATAGGCTTGTGCTGCTTTACGTGCCTTACTAACCAACACACGGAAATCAGGTCCCATACCAGAGTAGATCATACCAATGTTGGCACAAATAGTAGCCACCTTCTCAAGTGTGGAATCATCGACAAGGCTGGAGGCTGATTTCTTTTCTGTTGCAATAACGATGCCATTGGTAGCTATAACGTCCAAAATTGTTGAATAATTGGAAAAATTAATGCTCGTCTACTGAATGTTACCTTTGATACCGACAGATGTAACACCCTGAGAGACAGCATTCAAGGCATATTCAATCTGGACAAGTTTTCCCGAAGGAGAGAAGGTAGTAAGTGAGAAACTGTAACGATCAGCCATAGTGGATTATGTATTATATAGAGAAAAAGAAAAGATTGAAAGAGATATTGCACTGGATGAGCTTTCTAAATTCAATATTGCAAACGTAAGATTCTGCCTCAAGACGCGTGTTGCTTTCAAATGGTGGTGATGACGTACGAAAATGGCCTACCATCTGTGCTCCACCACCTTCAGCTCCTCCTCTTCAAATTCATGTGCTGTCCTGTCCTGTCCTGTGGCTGAACAAATATGCTCAATTGGAAGCGAGAGAGGATCACTTTTCTTGAACACGGACATTCAATGTATAAACTTTTTTTGCCTTGTATTTTAGGTGCCATTGTAGTCATTTGAACCCTTTTTCACTTTTGTGATTTCTTACAGTCAATATGGAGGTAAATCCACAAGGCAATGATTGCCTAGAAATCAAAATACCAGGAACTGAACTGATTTTGATCTAGCAATTTGTAACGGGCCTCGAAGAGCTTTTAACCAAGCTTGCATCTGCTCAAGATTCTGATACAATTAGAAAAGTAAGCACTGAAAATTTTTTCCTCATGGCACATGAAATTGATCGTATGGATCCAGGCTACTTCGACATTAAACACTCAATTTTATGTTTCAGCAAATTGTATCCCTGCTCTTGTCCAGATCATCAGTCGCTCTCCCCACCATCCTGTACGTCAACTTGCAGCAGTCGAATTGAGAAAGCGTATCTCAAAGAAATGGCAAGAGATCCCTGACGAGGCACAAGTCGAAATCCGTGCTCAACTATTGCAGATGGCCTTGAATGAACAACAGTAAATGTGGGATGCTAGTACAGCTGCAGATCAGAAAGCTTATACTCTTTCATAGTGAAATTGTGCGCCATTCGACTGCTCGTGTCATTTCATCTATTGCACGTATCGATGTGCCCGAGAACAAATGGCCTGAGCTGTTAGGCTTCTTGAATCAAGCGTGTGCTAGCAACACTGCTATTCATCGTGAGGTTGGTACCTATTGTTTATACACGCTGTTTGAAGTGATTGCAGATTTTTTCATGGACCACACTGCTCCTCTGTATGACCTGTTTTCCAAGGCAATTGTCGATCCCGAGAGCAAACGTGTCCGAATTACTACTGTTTTGTAAGTGGGTGTTGTTTAGAGTGATCTTCAGCGGCTAATAGCAGTTGGATGTTAGGACTTTGGGTAAACTTGCTGAATTCATCGAAACCGACGACAAGGAGAACATTGTAAGTTTGGGTGTCTAGAGTGTGTTGTGTGGCATGTGCTCATGTGCCATTGAAATAGAAATCATTCAGAAACATGATTCCTGGTATGGTCAATGTCCTGGAGCAATGTCTCACCGAAGGGGATGAGGAGAGTGCAGGCGAGATTTTCGAAGTATTCGATACACTCTTGATGTTGGTAAGCTGAGATTCGCAGCGGAGGGTTGCTTTGCTGGATGTTGACATGTGCTTGTAGGATGCTCCTCTGTTGTCCAACCATTTGGTCGACTTGATTAGATTCTTCTTGACCATTGGATCCAACCGTGAATTGGACGATTCGCTCCGTGTTATGGCTCTTTCTTTCCTCATGTGGGCTGCTGTATAGTAAGTCGATGCCCTGCCAGACCAGAGAATACGCTTGAAACTCATTCTTCCTCATAGTAAGCAAAACAAGATTAGAAGTTTGAAGCTAGTTGGATTCATTGTTGAGGGTTTAATGCCTATCGGTTCAGAGGAAGACCCCGAAGATGTGGATGAAGACTCTCCTTCTCGTGTAAGTAGCTGACATTGAGGTGCCCTTGTATCAAGTGCTGACTTGCACTCACACTCTCTCTGTAGTTGGCATTCAAGGTGTTGAACGCCCTTGCCACCAACATGCCTCCTCAACAAGTGTTCCCTATTGTCATGCCTGTTGTCGTTTCCTACATGCAGAACCCTGACCCTAACTTCCGTAAAGCAGCCATGATGTCTTTTGCTGTCATTATTGAGGGATGCGCTGAATACATGAGCCCCAAGCTCAGCGATCTCTTGCCCCTTGTTTGCTCTGGCTTGCAGGATCCCGAGATTATCGTTCGTCGTGCTGCCTGTATGGCTCTTGGCTGTCTTGCTGAAGAAATGCCTGTGGAGATTTCAGAAAGCCATCAAGTGTTGTTACCTCTTGTCTTCAACTTGATGAATGACACTAACCCTGAAGTCACCAAGCACGCCTGTAACGCCCTTGATGCCATTTTAGAGAGTTTGGGTGATGAAGTCTTGCAGTATTTGCCCATGTTGATGGAGAAACTGTTGTTCCTCTTGGACAATGCTCCTCAAACTGAAACGAAAGCTACTGTCATGGCTGCTATTGGTAGTGCTGCACACGCTGCTGGCGAGGGCTTTGAGCCCTACTTTGGTGGTGTCATGCCCCGTATTCGCCATTTGATGACTTTGACTGAGGGTTCTGATGAGGCCCTGCTGCGCGGTGTTGCTACTGATTCTGCTGGTGCCATTGCTGAAGCTGTTGGTGCTGACAAGTTTAGACCTTTTACTCAAGACTTGATGGCTTTAGCTATCGAGCAATTGACATTGGACTCACCTCGTCTTCGTGAATGCTCTTATGCCTTTTTCTCTATCATGGCTCGTGTATTTGGAGAGGAATTTGCCCCATATCTTCCTACTGTGATGCCTCCTATCATTGCTTCTTGCAAGGCCGAGGAAAAGGACGAGGCTAACTTTGGAAGCGAAATCGATCTTACTTTGGACGAAGGTGACGAGGAGGACGATGACAGTGCCTTCAACTTCAACTCTGCTATTGCTGATGAGAAGGAGTTCGCTGCTGATGCTCTTGGAGAGCTCTTTGAAAGCACCCAAACCCACTTCTTGCCCTATGTCGAATCTGCCGTGCAAGAACTGACTGAACTCTCTTTCCATCTGTTCGATGGTGTCCGTAAGGCGGTTGTTGGCAGTCTGTTTAGCTTCCTCAAGACATTCTATCTCATGTCTGGATCCGAAGAATGGAAGGCTGGCTTGCCTCTGACTTACCCTGTGCACGAGAACGTTCAAAACATGACTACTATCATCATTCCTACTGTCTTGGCCATGTGGAAGGATGAGGACGACAAAATGGTGGTTGTGCAAATCTGCCAGGAGCTGATCCAATCTCTCAAGCTGATGGGTCCCAGTATCGTTGCTGACCATGTTGAGGAGATCTCTCGCAATATTCTCGACATCTTTGAAAAGAGATCCATATGCCAGCAAAGCTACGACGAGGAGGACTTTGTCGATGAGGAAGAAGAAGCCGAGTCAGAGTCCCTTTTGATCAATGCTGCCGGCGATCTTGTTGCCACCATCTGTGAAACAGTAGGCGAATCTTACTCTTCCTACTTTGATGTCTTCATGCCCTTGATTGCCAAGTATTACAAAAAGTCTAAGTCTTCTGCTGAGCGATCTATGGCTATTGGCTGTCTTGGTGAATGCATCACTGGCATCAAGTCTGCTGTCACTCCTCATACTGAGCGTCTGCTTCAGCTCTTTGTCAAGGCTTGTGCCGACGAAGACCAATCTGTCAGAAGCAATGCTGCCTATGCTTTAGGTATCCTCACTGGTAACTCACAAATCGATCTTGGCTCTCAATACCCTGTCATCTTGACTGCATTGCACCCTCTTTTCCAAAACCAGCCTGTACCTAATATCACTGATAATGCCACTGGCGCTGTTGCTAGATTGATTCTTGCTCGTCCAGACGCTGTCCCTCTTGACCAAGTGTTGCCCGTCTTCACCAGCGTACTTCCTCTCAAGGCTGATTTCGCTGAGAATGAGCCCGTCTTTAACTGCTTGTTCTCTCTTTTCCGTGCTAATAATACCTTTGTAAGTAGCCCATGTCATGTTATCGCATGTTGATACTAACTGTTGCTGTAGATTCAAAGTCAAATTCCCAGTCTTCTCCCCGTCTTCCACCATGTGTTGAGCAACGAAGACCAATTGAATGAGTCAACTCGCAATGAACTTGTAGAATTATTACGTGCCTTGAACACTCAATCACCTGCACTCGGTATTTCCAACAGTGATTTAGCTCGTTTCCTGTAGACAACATCATCCCATTATCTCACCCCCCCCCCATTTAGACAAACAGCAACCTTTTTATATAGCTTCCCTATTTAACATATATATTCTTTGCAAGCATCCACTTTGAATCAACACATCCCTTTAATAAATACTAAAAGATTGTACTTTTTTTATACATGAAATTGCAGTAAGCACCTGCGCGCAATCTGAGTACGCGGGAAGAGCCTAACAACTAGAGTTATTAAGTACCATCAGAACAGCCAAAATGAGTAATCTTCATCTTTCAAGGAGTAACCAAACTATATTAAAACGTATTTCTTGGATAAAGTCTTTATTTAAATACTTGCGATTTGAACAGATAAACTCCTTTAGGCGAGGATCTACACAATTTCTTCATTTCATGCATGTGTGTACCTAAATTCATGCATTGTGCATTCTGAGCACACGGTGGGTGGTTGTAATGTCTTTTTCTTGAGAGTTTATCTACCACATGCAGCCAAAGCCATGACTCGAATTAGCCTTTCGGTTTTCTCGGTTGTATGCGAAAGCAGTTGGCAGCAATCATTAAAAAAATTCTAATTCCAAATACACCTCTGGATGCGCTTTGAATGAATTTAGATTAATTTAGACAGCATGATCTTAAAATTATAAAATGATACTTGATCTTCATTGTGCATGGTCTTCTCTCTCTCTTTCTTCTTGTTCTCTCTAAATCAAATAGAATGCTTGACAGAAATGATACACAACACTACGAACAGGATTTGGGAAGTAATGTAGACTTGATCATGACAGGCTCCACTTCCAGAACACTCGTTGGGGACACTGCCAGAAGCAGCAGCAGAAGCAACAGCGATGATTTTGAGCAGAAAAAGAGAGAATACGACAGCCAGGATAACATGAAATCAAGCGATCAAGAGCTGATTGGACATATTGTAGACAGGACAACTGAAGAAAAGAAGATTACTAGAATCATTGATTGCCGTATGATGCCTCTCTTTTGCATATTCTACTTTGTAGATTTCCTTGATCGTGCCAACATTGGCAATGCAACGTAAGTATCTTTTGCTCACAAGGGCGGCCCTTTGCGCTGATTCCGTCTTACAATCACAGTTTAGCTGGAATTCAGGATGATTTACATGTGAGTCAATAAAGGAAAGAAAGAAAGAGGAACAGCAACATTAATGAAATGAATGTATAGCTATCACACAGCGAGCTTAGTACAGCAATATCAGCATTTTATATTACCTACGTAAGAGGATCATCTAATTGTAGCTACTTGCATGCAATCAACACCTTGTCTTTTTTCATTAGATTTTATTCGAAGTGCCCTCCAATATCATTCTCAAGCGCACAAGTGCCGTAATGTGGCTATCTTTGATCATGCTCTTATGGGGTACAATGACGCTAGTGATGGCATTCTCGAAAAACTTTCATAGCCTGCTAGCTTGTCGACTTTTGCTTGGGTAAGAAGGGTATCATAGTGCATAAGCTATTCCTTGCACTAACTTTAATTGTTTGCTGTGCACGCATATAGAGCTGCTGAGAGTGGCTACATCCCAGGTATATTGTATATGATGTCCAGAGTGTACCGTCCTCGAGATTTTGGTCTACGCCTAGCTCTTTTACTGTGTATGTCTTCCGTCTCGGGCATTGTCTCGGGTCCCATTGCGTACGGCACATCGTTTTTAGAGGGACAAAGAGGCTTGCACGGCTGGCAATACCTGTTCATATTGGAAGGCGTGCCCACGATTTGCCTCAGTGTGGTATCCTATTTTTACTTGTTTGACGATATCAAGAGTGTGCCATGGCTGACAGACACTCAGAAGGCGTTGCATCGAGAATGCACCAATGCACCTGAGGAGGAGGTTGCATTATCATTCAAGACCTTCTTGAAGGCAATCCTGGACTGGAAGACGTTTTTGTTTGCGACAACGTACCTTTTGACTGTAGTCAATCTCACCAGCTACCAGATTTTTGCGCCAACCATCATCGACGGGTTTGGATTTCCTGTGTTGGAGTCGCAGCTACTATCTGCTCCTCCAAATGTAGCTCAAACTATCAGCATTGTCCTAGGCGGTTATTTGGCTGACAAGTATAAGAATAAACGAGGCGCTTTGATGGTTACTGGCTTCAGTGTTGGGGCTATAGGCTACATGCTGCTCATTATTCTTCAGGGTAGATGGGGTAAGTGTGTGTGTGTGTGTGTGTGTGCAGTTGTTGAATCAAAGATCCAAGGCTGACATGGCCCAAATTAGCACGTTATGCAGCCCTGTTTGTCATCCCAGCAGGATTGGGATTGCAAGGTAAGTCATCGAAACCAGCATATGATAGCAGACATATCTGACAGACAAGCGATGCATAATAGCACCTGCAAACATTGGCTGGTCTGCCATCAACTTCCCCAATCTCGAGATCAGAGTCATTGCAGTTGCAGTGGTTGTTATGATAGGCAACAGCGGAGGTGTCATCGCTTCTTATCTATATCCTGTATCAGATGGCCCTCATTATTGTAAGTTGAGCTACAATGCAAACTGAGCACCGATACTAATGCACTGATGCCCTAGATTTCGGAAATGCCTTCAATCTATGCTGTGCAGTCGTGGGAGCATTGTTTTCGGGATTAGCAAGCTATTTACTGTACCGACAGAATCGCAAACTGGACAATAGCAACGAGAAAGACGGACAAGAGGTTAGTTTTAAACATGTGTGATTTAGGCGTATTTTATAACATGCGGCGCACATCTCTTTTAGGGCCAATTCAGATACTACTACTGATCAGAGCAAGTGAATCACAATTATACATGATATCTGTATACATTTGTCAAATTTATATAAATTTATACATCAATTCGATATTGCTTGCGTTAGGAGTAGGTGATTTGCAAAGGAGTGCGAGTAGGTGTAGCGTAATAATTCAAGTTGATTAAAAAAAGGGGTGAAAAAATCTAGATATATTCCTCGTCATCATCAGAAATGAATTCATCAGAGTCGTAGTTGAGCTGTTCAAAGTTGACACGATATCTGAGAATACCACCAATACCACCAAAGCCTCTAACGAATTGAGAACCTTCTTGAGAACGATCAGTGACAATCTCAAGCACGGCACCGAATTCCTTGTACTTGTGAGTGAACCATTCTAATAAAGGCATGCATTCGACAACCTCCATTTCAGCGTTGGTGGTAGCGTCAGGACTCTTGTCGACCAAGAAGGACTTGGTCTTTTCTTCATCAGCAGTAGGATAGACAACAGTTTCGGTACCAGAGGCATCACGAAGAATATAACGGTTAGCAGCAAGGTTCTCCCAAACAATCAATGTCTCGACAGCACCCATCTCAAGTGCCTTCAAAGTATCATCAATACCGAAACAGTATTTACCAGTATCTTGGGAAATCTCACTGAAATAATCGCCGATCAAACGCTTCTCTTGGATGAACTTGACATTGGACAAGGCTTCAGCAGACAATTCAATAGCTTGGTTGAAACCGTTTTCACCACCATAGGAAACATCGACAATCTTGACAATCTTTGCACGGAGACGAGGGTCGAACAAGTCGGACTGAGACAATTCAGTCTTGAAATCAGCAGAACCAGCCAAAACTAAACCGACACAGTTAACCTTGTCGTTGGTGATGAAGAGCTGGACAGCGAGTTCAGCAATCTTGCGGACGTAATTGTGTCTCTTTTCCTCACGGAGACGAGAGAAACGAAGTGCGGACTGACCACCACGACCGTGCTTCTTGGGTAAATCAACAGACAACTTGTGAATAACGTCGCGTACATTACCACACACAGTACCAAAGAGGGTACCGTTACCATCCATGACAATAAAACCAAACTTGGCATCGTTATCCAACAATTCAGACAAAGCTTCAACATGGAATTTGTTATCACACAAGTAAAGAGAGGTGTTGATGGGCTTGTGAGGCTCAAAATCGATGTTGACCTTCTTTTCCTTGCCTTCGTCCGTGATAATGGTACCACAGTAAACAACCAAACCATTCTCAGGAACTATGTATGTAATATTAGCCTATGTTCTGTCGATGCATAGATGCTCTGCGGCAGGTTGTATGCTAACCTCTGGTGTATAACTTCAAACGTTGTTGAGTAGAAGTAATGGCAGACAAGACTGATAAACGATTGACACGAGATTTGATGTTGGAGGCAGTACCGTATTCATCAGCCAACATTTTGACTACACGGGAAATCTGATCCTTGGGGGCTAATGTCACAGTCAGCACATACTACGCATTCGCATCGTCCGGCTACTTACGGATAACAAGGGAGATCATAGAAGTACCGTTACTATTATAAACGACACAAGTCAGACAAGTCTCTTATATAAGCTACATCGTGGATTACCCTCTGGCCATTTGGAGGTTTTTGATCAACTTCTTCATCTTCCAGATCTCAACATTTTCGTCGGTGGTGTCAGTTGGCTGTGTGGATGACATGTTTCTTTATGAGCGTTGTGTATACACAGAAGAAAAGAAGAGAAGAGAAAAAGGGAAAAACGAAAATGGAGGAGCCTTGTTTATTCAAATTAGTCTAATTTTTTTGAAACCAACCGAAAAAAAAGTATACGGTGGCTTTTACTATTAGCAGGCTATTACACTGTGGTTTCCATGCCAAATCCCACCAGCTCGTCGCCTAGGCAACCGTTCTCTCGCTCCATGCCTATAGTGGACCACGTAGAGCCGTAGTAATGTCCTGGATACACAACAATGCGATTGTCCAGACCACCCAACACATGGCGAAGTGTCTTTTCCATGGCTCTACGGTTGCCTCCAGGCAAGTCAGTCCTGCCACAATGCCCTCCACACAGCAGAGTGTCTCCTGCAATCAGCCTTGATTTATTGACCAACAGAGATTGCGATCCTGGGGTATGACCTGGGGTATGTAAAAATTCAATGTGTATCTTTCCAATGTTGAGATGAGTAGTAATGTCAGTGGTCGTGGGCACAAGACGATTGAATTGGATACTAGAGTTGGTCTGTTGAATGAAGGGTATTTCAAGCGGGTGAATGTAGGCTTTGATGTGTGGTATCTTTTTCAAAAGGCTAGAAAGGCCGGATATCTTGATGGGTAAGGTGTCGTAGGGTGCTGGTGGAGATCCTCCAATATGATCAAAGTGGTAATGTGTAACTACAGTGGCTACAACGGTATAACCTTGCTCATCAATGTACTTTAGTATGCCATCAATATCCCAGCACTAGAACAAATATCAGTTACTTTAAGCATCTATGCCTTGCACTCTACACCTTACCGCATCAATGAGAATACAATTGTTTGTTTTGATGTCCACAATGATGTGTATAATGTTTTTCATGTGTGCAGCAAACTCGTACAATTTGCTTTGAATTGGGTTCAACACACTTTTTTCCACAGCAATGTCCTGTCCTGAAATCAGCTGAATGATTTTGATCCCCATCCTGGCATTATCCTTCTCGATCAACGTCTTTGCGACAAAGGCTGATATTTCCTTGATATTCGCGGCATCCTCTCTGTCCATTGCCATCTGAAAAGCCTCCAGAGCCTCATCAAATTGCTCCAATTTCAATAGAGCTTCGCCATGACGAAAATAACCCTGACATTGCCTTGTGTAAACAGCTTATAGCAGATCCAGGGCCTACAAACTACCTACATACCTTGGACCACGTACTAGCCAAATCGATGGTTTGCACAGCATCTCGTCTGGCTTTTTCGTACTCTCTGATTTTGATGTAGCATGCACTTCTGTTTGAGTATATCAAGGCTACAAAGGTTTGGTCTGTTTCGCTGCAATCTTTTGACAGTTGCAAAGCTTTGGTGTAGTCGATGATGGCTTCGTTGTACTGGCCACGCTCAAAGAGATCATTTGCACGAATAGCAACTTTGTATGATTTTTCGTTGGGCGCTGGTGCTGGTAGCAATGATGATGGTGCAAAAGTTTTAGGCGACACCATTCAAGAGATAGTGAAAATTGGAGACAAGTTACAGAAAAAAGGAAAGGTAAAGGGAAAGAAAGAGACAAAAATGATGCCTTATGATACAACAAAGGAAGAAAAAAGGAGACAGAATGGCTTACACAAGCACACTCGAAATATTTTCGTATGTCAAGCATTTAATTTACGTCTGTAAAACATGCGGTATATTGGCCCTTTTTGGGTCTTGAAGATTTCACATTTTACAGCAAAAAAAAAATACATATGCGTTATGGATTAAAAAAAAGCTTTATTTATAAAATCATTTCAATAGTAGAGATGACCTAAAGTTGAGAAGCTAGATGTTAGCAACAAATTCATCATACAAGATAAACAGGAAAATGGAAATGTTATATGAATCCAAAAATCAGGGATGTCTTGCGTATATTGACACCCCACTTTATGGTTTTCCATCATGAAGCTCGGACTGGTGCCAGCTAAAATTCATCATTGTAATGGATTCATAGCACATTTTCCGCTCCCAACAATAAAAACTGATATTTACCTTGTAAATGACACTTGAACCAAGAAGCAAGCAGCTATGATCTATCAAGAGATGGTGGTTTTTATAGACGTGAAAAATTTTTCTGCTCAAGACTGTTTCTGGGACGGTTGGATTCATAAATTTCGAGATGCCAATCGGCTTTGAAGTGTTGTCACTGCTCAAATGTGTAATCCAGCATGAATTGACATTAGAACTTGCAGAATGAGATGATTTCGAGTACTAAATACTGGGGGAGTTGTAAGCCAGTGGATCATTAATATGCTGATTGTTGATCAGCAATCATTTGTAACGCAGTATCCATGGGTGATAAAATCTTCTGATCTGTGTAGATGAAAATTGCGTAAAGAACACCAGATAAGTAGAGAGAGAGAGAGAGAGAGAGAGAGAGAGCTTCCTTGCACTTTGAAGAACTGCCCCGTCTATTGAGAATGTTGGCTAAATTCTGGTATGTGATGATTTTGGTCTGCTGGAGTGGCTCAAGAAATGAAGCATGATTCTTGCTGCATGCATTGAAAGATCTTTCACAGTACACATCGTATCAACATTTGAGATTTATAGAGATATCCCTGATACTCTTGATGGGCAAATGAGTGAAAGGCAGATACTACCCATCCCAGAACTAATCAACTGCTAATTGCAAACTGATAAACAATACTGTTGACAATTATAGTGGATCGCCTTTCACCGCGCGAATTCCTTGTTCTGCGTTTGATTCCAAGTATTTTTATCTTCTTTCTTTCTCTCCAGATTTTTTTTTTTTTTCTATTTCGACTGGCATATCCGAGTGTTGCTCTCTGCCATGGATACTGCTATAAAGGAGGGCAATGAGAAACAATTCAAGTGTGCGGATGAGTAAGTATGGAATACGTACGTTAAACAAGCATGTTTTGACCAGGTATGTTTCCTCCCCAAAGCCTCGTCAAATCTTGTAACCAGGCAAAAAGGTTGCGTGCTTTTGATCAAGAATACTCTCGGCATAAGCAGCAGAAAGTGGATATCAGAGGAAATCGTATTAGGGTTGAAAACTGCCCCAACCTTGAAGCGAGATTAGGTAATGAATGCAGGTTATTTCATGTAAGTAGATATTCACAAAAAAAAAACGATGACAGATATTCGTCTGGAGGAAATGGAGAGCATCAAAAGTGACATGATTCGAGAGTATGGATACAGCCTCTTGATGTAGAAGATCAATAACTGACTCTACTGTAGATTGAGAGCCGTAGAGCAAGAAATCGTCAGTCGAGGTGTTGAACAATTATATTCTGCAGCCGATGTGAGCCAGAAACTAAAAGAAATTAAACTGCCTCCAGAAAGCGAACTGAGGAAGCTGGTGCACAAAGATGATCGGTTTGAGGATAGTCTTGCTGCCGCAGAAGACAAGGTCAAACAACTGAGAGAGAGCAAGCTGGATAAATCCCAATGGCCGATTGTACGCAATGCCATCGATGATGCAGATCAGCTTATACAAGAGTTTCTTCAGATTTCAACAAAAAAGGCGAGGGAGCAATTGGAGGAGAAGTACAACTCGGTTTTATTCAAGGTACAGCACGCCAATTCAAATTCCAAGGTGGATATTGACAGGTTGGTGATGGACACTACAAACAAGATTGTGCAAGCATCGTCTTTTCTGGATAAGCAAGACCACTTGAAAAGTTTGGATTTATCAAGCCGTACTAAACAAGAATTAGAGGATTACCTTGGCTCGCGACTGATTGACTCGCTAAGCTCCATATACCCCCACGACAACAAACCCAGTGTGCTACCCTCAGAGGAGGCAGCAAAAATCAGAAAGCATCGCCATCAAAGACTCCAGATCAAGGCTGCCGTGCCTAAAGTAACGCAAATGGAAAAAGAAGCAAAGGAATCAATAGCAAAGTTTGAAAGAAACTTGACTAGCTATCCAGTACAACATTTGATGTCAAATCTTGAACACATTGATTTGCTTTTAAAGTAAGTTACATGCTGAATGATAAATTTTCGGGACAAGCATTTAAGCGCAAATGTTTCCAGAAACCACAGACAGATTTTAGAGTTTCTGAATGATCCAGAAGAGACCCACAAAGTGACAGAGGCCGCTGTGGTACAAGGATGTCATGTCCCAAACACCGTCAACCTGAATGAAGTGGATCCACACATCAGCAATGCATTAGCTACAGCAGTAGTGGGATACACGAAACGATTTTTCTTTTCAGACATGCTGGACAGAGTAAATAAACTAGAGGAACGCATGTAATGATATGGAGCATCATTAATAGTAGTAACATTGCTGTCCTTGTAATAACCGCATTTTGTAAGTAAAGCACTGTGTAATTAGTCCCTTGTCGGATGTCGAGGTAAATAAAACGTCACTATCCCATGTAACAATTGCAAAAGATTTCTAGCTCGACTTGGTAATGTAATGAGGCAACCACCACATTTCATTAATACACACTCTTGCTAAACAAGCATACTTACCGCTGATCGTACATTCTATACATCCCGCACAAAAAGTTGAAATTTGGGGTACCCACTTGATTTAAATTTCGGTTTGAATAGGGCAGTCACTTTTATAAAGTATCTGTTCATTTGGTAGAGTAGTCAATAAATACCATTATCGAAATCTTCGTTTTTAGCTTGATGTCTACAGCAATAACCTTTGAATCTTGAGAGAGTAATCGATACACTGGAGTGATGAATTCGTAATAATAAGTCGATGATAATAATCAGTTGTCAACTGTATCTAAAACGAAAGCAAAGAGCTTCTTTATTACAGGGCATCTAGCTTGCTTAAATATGGTAGATCCCTGGTCAATGACTACTACGTTGAGATGGTATATAAATAGCAGGCCACTGGGGCCTTATGGATTGTTGGTATAGCTTGTTGAGAGGCCACCTAAGTCGGTATGTTTCATGTAGTGTAGGTGGATCTCGATATTTTGACATTGGGGAGATTGAATGTATTGTAGTTCCTGAGGCACCTGTGCACACACAATTGACTGGACTTGTAAACATAGATGTGATGTGATACGATAAACATCATCTATGCTGCTACACTGTAAAAGGTGGCTTGAGGAGAAAGTGAATGTAGCCTAAGATGCATGCTTGTATGCAACATGGAGAAAAAATCATAATTTACTAGTAATGAACTATCATCATTGATGTATCGTTTCTAAACCGGATCTCCAAATGCGTAAAAACAATCAGTTCAAGCACCGACCACATCAGATCATAAACTTTGACATGAAACAGGATTCAGTTACGATCCTTATCATGGCATGTTCAGGATAATACAGTGCGCGAAAAAAACGTTCCAGTGTTTTGCCAAATTGCACTTATAGCCAGTTTTCTCTGCAAATATCAAAGCTACTGGGGTTTGCTTAGTTTCATAAATAGCCTAAGTAGTTGGCTATCAGATGATATATTATGCACTTTATTCACGTAATTAGAAAAAGAATGGTAGCCTCATGAAAAGTGAAAAGTCGAATTTATTAAATTTTATAAAAAAGCTCAGTATTTAGTTGGAGCACCTTTACTCTTGATAACCGCTTTGATTCGGCGTGGCATGCTGCCTATGTATTTAAGACAGTCTTCTTTTGTGAATTTATACCATTCCTGTTCAATTCTGTCTTCTAACTCAGAAATGCTGGTGGCCCTAGTAGGGTACTTGTTCAAACGACGTTTTAGTTGATGCCAGACATGTTCAATGGGGTTTAGGTCAGGGCTTTGGGGGGAGGCCAATCAAGGGCATTTTGAACAGAGAATCCGTGATGCGTGAACCATTTTTTAATGGGACCAGAAGTATGTGGTCTTGCGTTATCTTGCTGGAATCTAAACGTTTTCTTGTCCAGCCCATAGTACTCGATAGTGTCTAGCAAAGATGAGTCCAGAATTTCAGCATAAACTTCTGAGTTAACAGTTCCTTCGGTAATGGTAGAGCCATAGCTGGGTTCCTCCGCTGTTATCATGCCCCAGAAAACAACGCCACCACCATCTCCCTGAACTTTAGCCTCAGTTTGATGAGGCATCAACTCAGTGGGCCTGTCAGTCCAGTAGAAAGATTCGCCGTCAGATCCCCACATGTTGACCCTGGTTTCATCGGAAAATCCCCATTTACGCCAATCGTCCGCAGTCAAATGTCGATGTCTCTTGGCCCACACAAGACGTTTTTTCCGGTTTTCCGCAGACACGAAATTGGTCTTTACCTTTCTTTTAGCCTTGAACCCTTTGTGCTTGAGTATATACTGTATATTCCTCAAAGTCATCTGAACTCCCATATGAGCAAGGTAGCGCTGCACACCCTTGGGGCCGTCTAAATTACCATTGCGGAGATTCCTCTCAATGTAGTTCATATTTTGCGTAGTGATTTTGCTGCGTCTTCCGGGTTTGGCATGTTTTGAATGACCAAGAAACTTCTTCCTGTGGCGAGAAAGTACACTGACGCACAAATCTGGGAAGATTTTTTGAATGGCACGGAGGGAACAACCTTGGTTGAAAAGAGCGTTGACAGATCCTTGAACCTCCTGAGGAATGGGACGTGTCATGTTAAAAAAAGTGATGAAGTAAAGATGGTAAAATATAATGAGGGGAAAGACCAAAATCTCACGCTTCTTTATACTTTTTTAAGCATTCTTCGGATAACTAACATTTTAAACATAAATGATATAAAAAATTACGGCTCTCGGGTCACTTTCGTGGAATGTATACAAACAATAAGGTCATCAAGTGATATTTCCAATTTTACAAAATCGAAATTTTTTACTTTACGTCAGTTGCACTTGCTCAATATCTACTGTATCAATTATTTTAGTAGCTCATTTTGTGGCTAAAAACCCAAGCTTTCGTAGTCTTACTTTAGTTTTAAAACTGGAAAAAATTGACAGAGCTGTAAGTATAAAACTACGAATTGGCAAAACACTGGAACGTTTTTTTCGCGCACTGTAGATTGGATCTATTATCCTATCACCCAAATCAACCCATCTAATACCTTATCCTCACATCAAATCCCTCAATTCGAATAGTATATAAACCCTGTTATTTCCAATGTAATAAACGACATTCTTTACCTGATTAATTTCATACTCTTTTTTATAAATAATTTATTTCTGATAAATCACCTATTACGACCATCACGGGTGTGATTGAGTACACTGTGACCAGGAGTGATTCATTCACATGATATGAGAGATAAGTGTGCATCTTTGCTTTAGTATGCTTAAATGGTTATTGATATACATTTGAGCGCTTTTATTAATACATCCAAATAACATGAATTTGAATGAGAACTATTCGATGAATTTAGGTTTTCAATCAAGTTGAGTTTGGGTGGCTGTTACATTGCAGGTACATCGCATGTTTGGCGGGACATTTGGTACTGGGAGAACCCTGTACCTAATGTACCGTACTACTGTAGTACCACCTATTGTATAATATTCCCTGGAAAATACCCGTACATTTTAAAAAACATTGCTCACATAAAATTATTTACTGGATAATGAACTCAATGATTGCACCTTATATTACTCTTGAATAAAAAAGGCCTTAAATTGTTTCCATTTAATTACGCTTTTATTATTACAAACGACAAATCATGATAAATGACAGATCAACAGAAAATCAACCCGTTGTAAACCGTTTCTCTTTCAATCCCTCGGCCAATCATATTGCTCGAAAACTCCGCTGACCTAAAAAAAAATTGCGAGGGTTTCCCCCTGTTTTGATGTGAGGCAAAATTTTAAGCGCCGCTATAATAGCAGTATAGTCGCTGCTATCATCAAACTTCCCTCAGGTGCTAGAGCATGCCTTACTTACACCACCTAGCTTTAAATACTGGCATTGAGACCCTCAATCATCACTAAAGTAAGTAGCGATAACCAAGTGGAGGCAGCCTATCCACCTCCTAGCCTCGGATAAGTTCTTGTTGAGCTTCAGCGATAGGCACATCCACACAACGTAAAAAAAGGTATGCTTCAAAGAAACATAAACATAATAAAAGAAAGAAAAGAGCATACTACTACGGGAGTATAGTAGTATGTAGGCAAAAAAGAGACACTCACACGAAGCGAGTCAAAGAAAAGCATAACAAACACAACATCAAAGATGTTTAAAAAAGCTCGTTGCTGTTGCAAGAAAAATGCATACATGAGCAAAGCGCATGGTGGTGGTAATAGTCCAATGTAAAGCAACATGACACAAATACGCACAACCGCAAAAGCAACAGTGGTATGATAAGTTTGCGATACAACATAATGACTAATATTGTTTCATGTAAAGTTACAGAGGAAACACTACCAACAAAAGAAAAAGAAGAAAAAAGCGCAACAAGGCAAACATCATGAATGCATTATCACGAGAAAGGAAGCAATAATATAAGCGTTCAAAGAAGTTTTATATCATTGCAACCAGAAGAAAAAAGATACCTGCCACTTACCACAGCCACAAATAAACCAGAAGAGTATAGGCAATAACCGGAGGCAGACCAGAGAACGAGCATGCACCAAATACAGTAGACCAGGAAAGACCAGATTAACAACGGCAGCAGCAACACCAGCACCATAGAAAAACTATAGAACGAACGCCACCAGCAGAGACCAGACAAAGACCAAAGAAGTTACTTACCACTTGTCACCACCAGAGATAGACCAGATATTAAGTAATCACCGGATATGAACCAGGGAGCGAGCATGCAGCAAATACAGTAGACCAGAAAAGACCAGATTAGCAGCAGCAGCAGCAATACCAGCACCATAGAAAAAGTATAAAATGAACGCCATTAGCAGAAAACAGACACAGACCAAAAAGTATTACTTACCACTTATCACCACCAGAGATAGACCAGAAGAGTATAGGTAGTCATCAGAGGCAGACCAGAGAACAAGAATACAACAAATACAGTAAACCGGGAAAGACCAGTAGATTAGCAGCAGCAACACCGGCACCATAGAAAAACCGAAGAGTGAACAACACCAGAGACCAGACAAAGGCCAAAGAAGCAACCACCAGACATAATAAACCAAAGAAGTAGACAGCAGAGGTAGCAACACCCACATCAAACAGTCAAAAAGAGTCATCAAAACCTAATAAAAAATTCAATTAGTGTTAATCCTACGCCTTCCAATGCTCGTTATCGAATGGTACTTAGCATATTCTACTTGAAAGAAGCAGTATCAAGTTCTTCCAACAGTACAAGACAGAGCTATCGGAAGCTAGAGTGTTATTATCAATCAAACAGTTTCTAAAACCACCATGGTTTGATATCAAAACGCGTTTTGCAAAAAGGGTAAAAAATGGGGGCCATGGAAAAATGAGAGGGCACCCTATCCGACGTCACGACCAGCATATTTAGTCTCAGTCTTGTACCGTAGCAGCCTTAATTGCGGCAATTTAATTTGAAATTGTGCAGTGGGTATTTTCGTGTTCAAACTTGACTTGATCTCTCGTCCTTTAAACGTTTTTGCTAAATTTGACTATAAAAACTATCGTTGTCACACCCAACTTTCTAATACATTTCTAGAGGACTAAAGAATCCGTATTGAATGGTGCTAATTACATTCAGCTTTCAGACCGAAAATAATGAGCAATTTGCAAAAATATGAAAACATGTTTTTTGCCAAAACGTCGAAATTTCACATGCAAAAATCTCATACAAGGAGCTTCCAGTGCTGCATTCCGTCTTTACAATCAATTCGATCTTATACGCATTATAGAAAAAGTCTCTATTTTTGGGGCGAAAAACGTGATCGTTTGATTTTCAAGAATTTTCCCTTGCTAATACTCATGGAAAAATGAGGAATTTCATGAATTTGCATTTCTCCAAAAAAATTTCGAGATAAAGCATCAGGAAGTAAAGCGTGGTCAAGAGGAGCCGTTTAGTGCTATTCCAACCGCCCAAAACGCTTTGTAGCATGAGTTATTCGTGCTTGAAAAGGGCTATCTTTGAACAAGATTCGACCTAAAAAGAGAGCGTAGTAGGTTGTGCTGCCAAAGAAGTAAGTAAATTACAGCTCTGTCTGATGACCCGGATATCTTGCATTCAATGAGACTCAATTCTTAAGTGTTAGGAACTTTATTTAGATTCTATAATGTAAATCTTCCTGTTTCGAATGCGCGATTACAGTAGTTTATGTTACAGCATGACCATTAATGATACTATTCAAATATGCAGCCAACAACTTGCTCGAATTAAACTAGATGCTCATTAGGTCAGTGAGACACTTTTGATGGTTGCCCACAACAGATATGCCACATCTACTACTCGTAAAACTAGACTTACTGTGTACGCACTAATATGTTGAACTCACATAAATATTAAAGTGAAATGGCTGATATCCGATACGTTGAGTCGGTGTCAGCACAAAGTGGGGAACAAAAAACAAAACTGTGTGTCAAAATCGATCAAACGGAGATTCATGATGCCTGCGAATCCTGTGATATAAGAGTCGACACCTGCAGACTGTAGTACTGTAGTTGATTTCCTATTGGTCTATCATTTAATACCATAGTTTTGAGTTTGTAATAAAAGGGTAGCCAAATAAATGCAATATATATCATTCTTTATACAGAAATATGATAAAGCGCAACAATAACGAATTCGTAATCCGTGCAGAGAACATCGCACATGTAGATGGTTTCCATCTGTAGCCAAGAGAGAACGAGTGATCTGAAGCGACATCCAACATGGTTTGCACATCAGTACGAGAGCCAAATATGGCCACATCATCAGCAAAGAGCAGGCTATTCACGCAAACACTAGGCATCCCAGGTGGTGATACCATAGTACCGCGACTGACAGCAGAACGAAGAACAGCAGGCAGAGAGTTGATGTACAGAGAGTACAAGTGAGGGCTGAGCACTGAACCCTGCAATACGCCAGTAGCAGGCGAAAAGGGAACAGAGGTGTGATTTGCAATCAACACAGACACGAGTACATCATCGAACATGTGGATGAGCAAACTGAGAACTGAACGAGGCAGAGAAGAACGAGAGAGAGCATCCCAAATCACTCGACGATCCACGGTATCATACGCTGATTTGATGTCCAGGAAAGCAACCACAGGATAGTGATGGTGGGTGAGGAAGTAGTCGTGCATCAAGTCATGTAAACAGAGGGCTTGATCCAGAGGACTACGCTGTGGGCGAAAACCACCTTGAGCAACATCAAGTGCAGGCGAATGTTCATCAAGAGCAGGCATCAGAGAGAATTCGAACAATTTACGCATCACCGAAGTAAGCGAAATTGGACGAAAGTTTGCAGGATCAGATACATCACCTTTCTTGTAAATGGGAAAGACTTGAGCATGTCGCCATAGAGCTGGTGTATACGACCACTGAGAGCAGAGTGTAAAGAGCAGAGACAATACGGGTGCAATGTCAGATGCTAGAGCCTTCAGCATTTCAGCTTTCAGATGATCAGGACCAGGAGCTTTCCCATTTGGCAAACGCTTAATGAGAGCGACAAGTATATCAGCATCAAACAGAGACAGATCAGTAGGCACAGCGTAAGGCAAATCAGAGTTGTTCACTTGGGGAGCAGTAGGGCGAGACGCATTATTCAACAAAGAGCCATCATAGACTGAGGCAAGATGGGACGCCATTGTGTTGACAGAGGCAGTTGGACCATCTGGATGACTATACGTTGCAGAGCATTCCTTGTTTCTTTTAATGCGCTTGATTGCAGCAGTAGCTTTCGAAAAGTCCTTTTCTAAATCAGAGCAAAACTGATTCCACGATCGACGCTTAGCAGCTTGTACAAGAGAACGAAAACGCCTGTGAGCAGCTTGATAGAGATTCCATGTTTCGACTTTGGCAAAACGACTTGCCCACCTCCATCTACTATACATAGTATCTCTTTCACGAGCAGCATCCTCAATTTCCTGTGTCCAGTACTTTTTCCAGTGGCCAGGACGACCAGATTTCACACCAATTGAGCTATCCAGAGATTCATACAAACATTGATTCAAAGAATCGTTGAGTGCATCAATATCTGGACAAACACCAGGAGGAGCAGACACCAAACCAGAGAGAGAACCAACCAAAGGAGCAACAGAAGATCGAAAGGATTCACGAAGCAAGCCCAAAGGCCGCTTTTTCCTCAATTTCGAGAGCTTCCATTGCCGTCTAGGGGCCAAACCACCAGAGCTACCAGAACCAAGAGTATCATCAGGAGGGGGCACATACTCGAAAGTAAGTACCATCAGCCGATGATCAGAGCCAAGAGACAGATCAGATTCAACCACCAGTTGAGGATGTAACAGAGCAGCCTCGCCAATGTTTGTAAGAAACAGATCAATGATGCTATGAACCTCTTGTTGACGTCGAAAAGTTGTGAATGTGGGTGTACCAAATGCTAAAGACTCATTGAGAATGGAAAAAGAGGACTCCTCCAGCCATGGAAGTAGTGAGGTACCACGAGGATTAGCATTAGTATCACCCAGTAGAGATCCAAAGCGAGCATTGAAATCACCACAAAGGATGGTATCACTGGTTACGGGTAACGAGCGAAGAAGCGAGAGCACCTTATCCGAAGATAAGGGTGGAGGCAGATACACACAATGAACCGTAAGGGTGCCAACCTTAAGGGACAAAGTGTGTGCATTGTAAGACGGAAGTTGAGAGACAGAGAAAGGACAGGAAGGAGAGACAAAGGCAGTAATGCCACCAGAACCACGGTTAAATGCACCAGGTACTTTAGAGCCATAGAGGTGGAATTGAGATCAGTTAGTAGGGAAAGAACCAGAGGTTAGCCAGGTTTCAGTGACAAGCAGTACATGAGTGTTCTGAACATGATGGAGAACATCATGTACCGTTGATTGACGTAGACCATTGGCATTCCAAAGGGAGAGAGAGACTTGAAAGGAGTGGACTGGGTTGTTATTGGGAGTATGACTAGTAGCGATGTTACTCATTAGAGTTCCATAGCAGAGCCATTGCTGTCATGATCTTCCTTTTGACGCTTGAACAAGAATTTAGCCTTTTTGGGCTCCTTCTCGGCAAGACGACCGATAGCTTCAGAGACGGCTATATCTAGCTCTTCTTGAGAGATCCAGCCAGCAGAGACAAAGTATTTGCCAACACCACTAACGTTGAGTGGACGAAGGAAAGAGAGGGTTTGCAGAGCACGGGTGTTGGTGAATTCATAGATCAATTGCTCACGCTCTTCAATGGCAAGATCAGCATATTTGGGATCAGCAATGTTGTTGGGATCCAAGGGTTGGAAGTTTTCAATGTGATCAGCTTCACATTTGCGCATACAGGCAAGAAATTCCTCAACATATTGGATGTGGAGCAAGATGCCAATGACGCCAGTGGCAGGGAAACAGATGTCTAACACACGGCCAGTATCAATACCAGCTCGGCGAAGTTGGTAACGAACCTCAGAGCGCAGGATTTTACCAGAGCGGCCTAGATACACATACTGGTATCCTTGTTGACCTTTGGTGGTGGTGGTTTGGAACATGCGACCTGCAGCAAGACGTCGCTTGGTAGTACGGGCAGGGTCACGATGTTGAGCACCTTTACGGGCAGCAGATGCGTAGCTACCTTGAGTAGCATCGGGTTGGTGAGTAGTAACAAGCTCTTGGGGTGGTGTTACCTGAGAGCTGGCTGGAGCACCTTGATTGGTGCGGCGGGATGAGAGTTGGCCCTGTAGTTTTTCAATTGCAAGGTCCTTGGCCTGTAACTGATTTTTCAATTCTCCATTTTCCTTTTCCAAAAGGTCCAGGCGAGCAAGGAGATTGTCATGTTGCTGTACTCGCTCGGTAAGAGAGACCAGCTGTTGCTGTTGTTCTTGAACAGTTTGGATGAGCTGATTCAAATCCATAGATTGCTGATTATTGTTGAGCATGGCTGAAAATATTCTATCAAACTTTGGAGATTCAATAAAATATGAAAAAGATGTCCAACAAACTGGAAGTTATAACACAATGTACGTTGACTAAATGCAAGTAAACTGGTACAACTGAAGGCTAGTTGGAGTGTTTGTTGTCGAGATAAACCGCTTTTATAGTGAGGAAATACTTTTTACCGGGGGAAGGTGGCAAAAAGTGATGAAAAACGGAAAGAGATGGGGATGTAGCTCAGGCGAAAATTTATGGTTGTTTATTGATTACAATGAATTAGCAATGTAAAAAATATAGACTTATATGCATGCGATCTTTGGATCATTAGTTGCAAGTCCTGAGAAGCGACGTACAGCAAAAAAGCTTAAATTAATAGTTTGATCTCCATGCAGGAACAACATGCAAGTGTCCAGAAAAGGGAAAAAAGGTCCTAAACTAAAAATTAAACTGGTAAAAAAGAAGTACAGGCAGGAAAAAGGAGTAAAACAAGTGAGATAAAAGGGTAGAGAATAAGAAGCTATGGTGTATGAGACATGCAATTGGGGATACCTCGATGTTCAGACAGCAGCACAGACAAAATAAACCCACAGACCTCAGTGGCACAAAAAAAGCAAGAAAAAAAAGGAGAAAACGAGGCATTTGCATATAGCAAAATGAGCAGAGAGACAAAGACCAAACGAGAAAGAAGCAGAGAAGGAGGACAAAGTGAATACGGACACTACCACAAAGGCAGCAGAAACAGAAACAATGAGAGTGGGAATGAGAGAGCAAAACGATTTTAACAACAAGGTGTCAATCAGTTATCAGAAGGCTCTGACATTTCAAGATCCTTGGTAGCAGAGAGAGTGGGGGAGACAGCATAAGCCAAGAGAGAGGCAGTTTCAGCATCATGATGCAAGAGGTAGCCAAGATAACTCAAACGTTGTTTCTTGGCTAAACGCTCTTGATCAGAGGATCGGGATGGTGGTTTAGCAGCAGCAGAGGAGGAGGAACGAGCAGGCATTTCTTCTTTCAAAATGGCATCAAATTGGGCTTGGTTGATGCGATCATACAAAAGAAAAGAACGAGCAACAGAAACACGGACAGAGCGACGGACAAAAGACAGCGAACGAAGGCAGCGAAGGTTTTCGACCTCAATGGCCTTTTGGACACGCAGATCACGAGAGAGAGAAGCAAATTTGGGATCTTTGAGATTGACTGGATCACATGGATCAAAGTCAATCAACGGAGAAGAGCCACGACCATGTAGATGCATGGCTTTGGTGAGGGTGAGAACATAGTCGTTGTGAACAAGGAAAGAAATCACATTCTGTACAGGATATTGAATATCCAGCACACGAGAGTTATTCAATCCTACGCCTTGAACAAGGCGACGCAGCTCAGAAAGACGACGGCGGACAGGAGTAGCATAGTACACAAATTGATAACCAGATGGTATATCACTTTGAGGAGCAAAAAGACGAGCAAGAGTAGCGGATGCCTTGGTGGCAGATGGAGGAGGACGAGCAGCAGGCTTCTTCTTACGCTTTGTACCTGCACTGGATGCAACGACGGCAGCAAAAGATGGTTGCGTTGTAACTTGAGATTGGGAGTAGCTGGGGGTAGACTTGGAGGCAGATGTTGTTGATGGTGGTGTTGGAGTGTTCGACGATACAGCGTCTATGGTGGTGGGAGCAACATTGGTGGTGGATTGAGCGTTGATAGCTGCCAATTGAGCCGCAAGGGCGTCTCTAGCAGCCTCTGATTCAGCCAGGGCTGTTTTCAACTGCGCAATTTCAGCATGGGCAGATTCTAATCTGCTCAAACGATGTCTGACCTCAACCATAAAGGTCGACAACGCAGTTTGATCAGTGGGCGAAGCAGGTGGGAGGGAAGTGAGACCAAAGTCAATCGAGTTGGGGTCAACATCGATCGAGGATGTGAAATGAGATGCTTTGGAGAGGTCTTGAGGTTGCATTTTCTTTGCTTTTAAATGTTGAGAGATATCAGCAGCAAAGAAAGGTGGAGAGAGGGTTGAAATTGGCCTTTTTTGACCGGACGAAAGGGTGTCAGCAGGTGTAATCTTGTTAAAAGTGTTTTGCTCGGTTATGGTATTGATATAGCAAGTACTTGATGGGAGATGATGGGTTATAGGAATCTTCGAGATAATTCGGGCTATGAAAGTATATAAAAAATTCTTTAGCGGAAAGAAAGGTGGGGATGTAGCTCAGTTTAACGTTGATTTTTATTATATACATGAATTCAATGGGCACTCGATGGGAGCATTAGCCTAGAATTCTAGAAACAAAAGAGTAGCAGGTACAAAAAACCCTTATGAGGACACTAACGAAGAAAAAGGGAAAAAGGAAAGTGTGGTAGTTGCAGAGGATCGGCATGAGTACTGGTATTGTTGATTTGATCTGGAGGAATGACCAACGGATGGGAACTTTGATAATTACTTACCACCGTGGCATCGCACCGAGAAAGCAAAAACAACAAACGTTCATCAATGAGCAGAAAACCAGAGCGATCCAGGATCTGGATCTGGTGGGATCACAGCCAGAGGATGCACAAGGCAATCAATGGCATGCAACAAAAGGAGCAAAGCAGACCAAAAGTACGGTGGACCAGCTGAAGCTTTGTCTGGAAGACAGTTCAGAGCATGGTCAATGCGATGTACACCAGGTGGAGCAGGTGGCAAAGCATCAAAAAAGGTACGATCCAGAGCACGACATGTCAGAAAGTGATCTCGGGAGATAAACTCACCGGTAGTGCACGGACATTCTTCACGCATATTGGTGAAACGTCCAAGACGCCACCGCACAAGACGACTACGAGCAGATCGACCAATAGGCAGATACAGGATGGGATCTGGACGAGAGACAGACGGACGACAAGCACGAAGGAGAGTCTGAGCACCAGAAACAGCAGCAGCAGCAAGTTGACGATCTACTTGATCTTGCCAATACGAATCAAAGACTTCAGTAAGACCAGCAGTGGTGAATGGCGGCGGATCAGGCAGTGTTAGATACAACGGGTTTTGACAGATAAATCTGTCTAGACGAGTGTACAGTAAACCACGACGAAGCAGAACCAACAAGCAATCATCAGGGAGAGTATCAGCACGAAGGGCATAACGTGTTGTCAGAACGTTATATCGATGCTTCATGCTGGGAAGACAGGTCAAATGTTTGGCAACATTGTACCATGTACTACCAACAAACATACCAACCAATCGATTTTGCAGAGCATCAAGAGCCTTGAAGTCACGGAAAGAGAGATGAGATATAGCTAAGCCGTATTCCAGTTTGGGACGAATAAAGCTTTTATACAAACGAGCACAAAGCAACAGAGAAAAACCATTTCGATTGACACCAACCGAATTTAACAATGCCATTGTCTTGATAGCACCAGAAGCACGCAGATTGAGAATCCCAGGGGCATACAGACCTTTATATCTAAACGGCATACCAAGATACGTGAATTCCTCTACCACAGGAAGAGGTTCACCGTATAGAGACAATGGATGACGAGTAGAGGCAGTAGGAGCACAAAGTACAGCACATTTTGATGGTTTCCACCTGTAGCCAAGAGAGAACGAGTGATCTGAAGCGATATCCAACATGGTTTGCACATCAGTACGAGAGCCAAATATGGCCACATCATCAGCAAAGAGCAGGCTATTCACGCAAACA
Source organism: Mucor velutinosus (assembly GCF_035048745.1). Classification (NCBI taxonomy): domain Eukaryota; kingdom Fungi; phylum Mucoromycota; class Mucoromycetes; order Mucorales; family Mucoraceae; genus Mucor; species Mucor velutinosus. The sequence continues at coordinate 707,192 of NW_027041896.1, read as the reverse complement.
CTAGGCATCCCAGGTGGTGATACCATAGTACCGCGACTGACAGCAGAACGAAGAACAGCAGGCAGAGAGTTGATGTACAGAGAGTACAAGTGAGGGCTGAGCACTGAACCCTGCAATACGCCAGTAGCAGGCGAAAAGGGAACAGAGGTGTGATTTGCAATCAACACAGACACGAGTACATCATCGAACATGTGGATGAGCAAACTGAGAACTGAACGAGGCAGAGAGGAACGAGAGAGAGCATCCCAAATCACTCGACGATCCACGGTATCATACGCTGATTTGATGTCTAGGAAAGCAACCACAGGGTAGTGGTGGTGGGTGAGGAAGTAGTCGTGCATCAAGTCATGTAAACAGAGGGCTTGATCCAGAGGACTACGCTGTGGGCGAAAGCCACCTTGAGCAACATCAAGTGCAGGCGAATGTTCATCAAGAGCAGGCATCAGAGAGAATTCGAACAATTTACGCATCACCGAAGTAAGCGAAATTGGACGAAAGTTTGCAGGATCAGATACATCACCTTTCTTGTAAATGGGAAAGACTTGAGCATGTCGCCATAGAGCTGGTGTATACGACCACTGAGAGCAGAGTGTAAAGAGCAGAGACAATACGGGTGCAATGTCAGATGCTAGAGCCTTCAGCATTTCAGCTTTCAGATGATCAGGGCCAGGAGCTTTCCCATTTGGCAAACGCTTAATGAGAGATACAAGTATATCAGCATCAAACAGAGACAGATCAGTAGGCACAGCGTAAGGCAAATCAGAGGTGTTCACTTGGGGAGCAGTAGGGCGAGACGCATTATTCAACAAGGAGCCATCATAGACTGAGGCAAGATGGGACGCCATTGTGTTGACAGAGGCAGTTGGACCGTCTGGATGACTGTACGTTGCAGAGCATTCCTTGTTTCTTTTAATGCGCTTGATTGCGGCAGTAGCTTTCGAAAAATCCTTTTCCAAATCAGAGCAAAACTGACTCCACGATCGACGCTTAGCAGCTTGTACAAGAGAACGAAAACGCCTGTGAGCAGCTTGATAGAGATTCCATGTTTCGACTTTGGCAAAACGACTTGCCCACCTCCATCTACTATACATAGTATCTCTTTCACGAGCAGCATCCTCAATTTCCTGTGTCCAGTACTTTTTCCAGTGGCCAGGACGACCAGATTTCACACCAATTGAGCTATCCAGAGATTCATACAAACATTGATTCAAAGAATCGTTGAGTGCATCAATATCTGGACAAACACCAGGAGGAGCAGACACCAAACCAGAGAGAGAACCAACCAAAGGAGCAACAGAAGATCGAAAGGATTCACGAAGCAAGCCCAAAGGCCGCTTTTTCCTCAATTTCGAGAGCTTCCATTGCCGTCTAGGGGCCAAACCACCAGAGTTACCAGAACCAAGAGTATCATCGGGAGGGGGCACATACTCGAAAGTAAGTACCATCAGCCGATGATCAGAGCCAAGAGACAAATCAGATTCAACCACCAGTTGAGGATGTAACAGAGCAGCCTCGCCAATGTTTGTGAGAAACAGATCAATGATGCTATGAACCTCTTGTTGACGTCGAAAGGTTGTGAATGTGGGTGTACCGAATGCTAAAGACTCATTGAGAATGGATAAAGAGGACTCCTCCAGCCATGGCAGTAGTGAGGTGCCACGAGGATTAGCATTAGTATCACCCAGTAGAGATCCAAAGCGAGCATTGAAATCACCACAAAGGATGGTATCACTGGTTACGGGTAACGAGCGAAGAAGCGAGAGCACCTTATCCGAAGATAAGGGTGGAGGCAGATACACACAATGAACCGTAAGGGTGCCAACCTTAAGGGACAAAGTGTGTGCATTGTAAGACGGAAGTTGAGAGACAGAGAAAGGACAGGAAGGAGAGACAAAGGCAGTAATGCCACCAGAACCACGGTTAAATGCACCAGGTACTTTAGAGCCATAGAGGTGGAATTGAGATCAGTTAGTAGGGAAAGAACCAGAGGTTAGCCAGGTTTCAGTGACAAGCAGTACATGAGTGTTCTGAACATGATGGAGAACATCATGTACCGTTGATTGACGTAGACCATTGGCATTCCAAAGGGAGAGAGAGACTTGAAAGGAGTGGACTGGGTTGTTATTGGGAGTATGACTAGTAGCTATGTTACTCATTAGAGTTCCATAGCAGAGCCATTGCTGTCATGATCTTCCTTTTGACGCTTGAACAAGAATTTAGCCTTTTTGGGCTCCTTCTCGGCAAGACGACCGATAGCTTCAGAGACGGCTATATCTAGCTCTTCTTGAGAGATCCAGCCAGCAGAGACAAAGTATTTGCCAACGCCACTAACGTTGAGTGGACGAAGGAAAGAGAGGGTTTGCAGAGCACGGGTGTTGGTGAATTCATAGATCAATTGCTCACGCTCTTCAATGGCAAGATCAGCATATTTGGGATCAGCAATGTTGTTGGGATCCAAGGGTTGAAAGTTTTCAATGTGATCAGCTTCACATTTGCGCATACAGGCGAGAAACTCCTCTACATATTGGATGTGGAGCAAGATGCCAATGACGCCAGTGGCAGGGAAACAGATGTCTAACACACGGCCAGTATCAATACCAGCTCGGCGAAGTTGGTAACGAACCTCAGAGCGCAGGATTTTACCAGAGCGGCCTAGATACACATACTGGTATCCTTGTTGACCTTTGGTGGTGGCGGTTTGGAACATACGACCTGCAGCAAGACGTCGTTTGGTAGTACGGGCAGGGTCACGATGTTGGGCACCTTTACGGGCAGCAGATGCGTAGCTACCTTGAGTAGCATCGGGTTGGTGAATAGTAACAAGCTCTTGGGTTGGTGTTACCTGAGAGCTGGATTGAGCACCTTGATTGGTGCGGCGGGATGAGAGTTGGCCCTGTAATTTTTCAATTGCAAGGTCCTTGGCCTGTAACTGATTTTTCAATTCTCCATTTTCCTTTTCCAAAAGGTCCAGGCGAGCAAGGAGATTGTCATGTTGCTGTACTCGCTCGGTGAGAGAGACCAGTTGTTGCTGTTGTTGTTGAACAGTTTGGATGAGCTGATTCAAATCCATAGATTGCTGATTATTGTTGAGCATGGCTGAAAATATTCTATCAAACTTTGGAGATTCAATAAAATATGAAAAAGATGTCCAACAAACTGGAAGTTATAACACAATGTACGTTGACTAAATGCAAGTAAACTGGTACAACTGAAGGCTAGTTGGAGTGTTTGTTGTCGAGATAAACCGCTTTTATAGTGAGGAAATACTTTTTACCGGGGGAAGGTGGCAAAAAGTGATGAAAAACGGAAAGAGATGGGGATGTAGCTCAGTTTAACGTTGATTTTTATTATATACATGAATTCAATGGGCACTCGATGGGAGCATTAGCCTAGAATTCTAGAAACAAAAGAGTAGCAGGTACAAAAAACCCTTATGGGGACACTAACTAAGAAAAAGGGAAAAAGGAAAGTGTGGTAGTGGCAGAGGAACGGCATGAATACTGGTATTGTTGATTTGATCTGGAGGAATGACCAACGGATGGGAACTTTGATAATTACTTACCACCGTGGCATCGCACCGAGAAAGCAAAAACAACAAACGTTCATCAATGAGCAGAAAACCAGAGCGATCCAGGATCTGGATCTGGTGGGATCACAGCCAGAGGATGCACAAGGCAATCAATGGCATGCAACAAAAGGAGCAAAGCAGACCAAAAGTACGGTGGACCAGCTGAAGCTTTGTCTGGAAGACAGTTCAGAGCATGATCAATGCGATGTACACCAGGTGGAGCAGGTGGCAAAGCATCAAAAAAGGTACGATCCAGAGCACGACATGTCAGAAAGTGATCTCGGGAGATAAACTCACCGGTAGTGCACGGACATTCTTCACGCATATTGGTGAAACGTCCAAGACGCCACCGCACAAGACGACTACGAGCAGATCGACCAATAGGCAGATAGAGAATGGGATCTGGACGAGAGACAGATGGACGACAAGCACGAAGGAGAGTCTGAGCACCAGTAGCAGCAGCGGTAGCAAGTTGACGATCCACTTGATCTTGCCAATACGAATCAAAGATTTCAGTAAGACCAGCAGTGGTGAATGGCGGCGGATCAGGTAGTGTCAGATACAACGGGTTTTGACAAATAAATCTGTCTAGACGAGTGTACAGTAAGCCACGACGAAGCAGAACCAACAAGCAATCATCAGGAAGAGTATCAGCACGAAGAGCATAACGTGTTGCCAGAACGTTATATCGATGCTTCATGCTGGGAATACAGGTCAAATGTTTGGCAACATTGTACCATGTACTACCAACAAACATACCAACCAATCGATTTTGCAGAGCATCAAGAGCCTTGAAGTCACGGAAAGAGAGATGCGATATTGCTAAGCCGTATTCCAGCTTGGGTCGAATAAAGCTTTTATACAAACGAGCACAAAGCAACAGAGAAAAACCATTTCGATTGACACCAACCGAATTCAACAATGCCATTGTCTTGATAGCACCAGAAGCACGCAGATTGAGAATCCCAGGGGCATACAGACCTTTATATCTAAACGGCATACCAAGATACGTGAATTCCTCTACCACAGGAAGAGGTTCACCGTATAGAGACAATGGATGACGAGTAGAGGCAGTAGGAGCACAAAGTACAGCACATTTTGATGGTTTCCATCTGTAGCCAAGAGAGAACGAGTGATCTGAAGCGACATCCAACATGGTTTGCACATCAGTACGAGAGCCAAATATGGCCACATCATCAGCAAAGAGCAGGCTATTCACGCAAACACTAGGCATCCCAGGTGGTGATACCATAGTACCGCGACTGACAGCAGAACGAAGAACAGCAGGCAGAGAGTTGATGTACAGAGAGTACAAGTGAGGGCTGAGCACTGAACCCTGTAATACGCCAGTAGCAGGCGAAAAGGGAACAGAGGTGTGATTTGCAATCAACACAGACACGAGTACATCATCGAACATGTGGATGAGCAAACTGAGAACTGAACGAGGCAGAGAGGAACGAGAGAGAGCATCCCAAATCACTCGACGATCCACCGTATCATACGCTGATTTGATGTCCAGGAAAGCAACCACAGGATAGTGATGGTGGGTGAGGAAGTAGTCGTGCATCAAGTCATGTAAACAGAGGGCTTGATCCAGAGGACTACGCTGTGGGCGAAAACCACCTTGAGCAACATCCAGTGCCAGTGAATGCTCATCGAGAGCAGGCATCAGAGAGAATTCGAACAATTTACGCATCACCGAAGTGAGCGAAATTGGACGAAAGTTTGCAGGATCAGATACATCACCTTTCTTGTAAATGGGAAAGACTTGAGCATGTCGCCATAGAGCTGGTGTATACGACCACTGAGAGCAGAGTGTAAAGAGCAGAGACAATACGGGTGCAATGTCAGATGCTAAAGCCTTGAGCATTTCAGCTTTCAGATGATCAGGGCCAGGAGCTTTCCCATTTGGCAAACGCTTAATGAGAGATACAAGTATATCAGCATCAAACAGAGACAGATCAGTAGGCACAGCGTAAGGCAAATCAGAGGTGTTCACTTGGGGAGCAGTAGGGCGAGACGCATTATTCAACAAGGAGCCATCATAGACTGAGGCAAGATGGGACGCCATTGTGTTGACAGAGGCAGTTGGACCGTCTGGATGACTGTACGTTGCAGAGCATTCCTTGTTTCTTTTAATGCGCTTGATTGCGGCAGTAGCTTTCGAAAAATCCTTTTCCAAATCAGAGCAAAACTGACTCCACGATCGACGCTTAGCAGCTTGTACAAGAGAACGAAAACGCCTGTGAGCAGCTTGATAGAGATTCCATGTTTCGACTTTGGCAAAACGACTTGCCCACCTCCATCTACTATACATAGTATCTCTTTCACGAGCAGCATCCTCAATTTCCTGTGTCCAGTACTTTTTCCAGTGGCCAGGACGACCAGATTTCACACCAATTGAGCTATCCAGAGATTCATACAAACATTGATTCAAAGAATCGTTGAGTGCATCAATATCTGGACAAACACCAGGAGGAGCAGACACCAAACCAGAGAGAGAACCAACCAAAGGAGCAACAGAAGATCGAAAGGATTCACGAAGCAAGCCCAAAGGCCGCTTTTTCCTCAATTTCGAGAGCTTCCATTGCCGTCTAGGGGCCAAACCACCAGAGCTACCAGAACCAAGAGTATCATCAGGAGGGGGCACATACTCGAAAGTAAGTACCATCAGCCGATGATCAGAGCCAAGAGACAGATCAGATTCAACCACCAGTTGAGGATGTAACAGAGCAGCCTCGCCAATGTTTGTAAGAAACAGATCAATGATGCTATGAACCTCTTGTTGACGTCGAAAAGTTGTGAATGTGGGTGTACCAAATGCTAAAGACTCATTGAGAATGGAAAAAGAGGACTCCTCCAGCCATGGAAGTAGTGAGGTACCACGAGGATTAGCATTAGTATCACCCAGTAGAGATCCAAAGCGAGCATTGAAATCACCACAAAGGATGGTATCACTGGTTACGGGTAACGAGCGAAGAAGCGAGAGCACCTTATCCGAAGATAAGGGTGGAGGCAGATACACACAATGAACTGTAAGGGTGCCAACCTTAAGGGACAAAGTGTGTGCATTGTAAGACGGAAGTTGAGAGACAGAGAAAGGACAGGAAGGAGAGACAAAGGCAGTAATGCCACCAGAACCACGGTTAAATGCACCAGGTACTTTAGAGCCATAGAGGTGGAATTGAGACCAGTTAGTAGGGAAAGAACCAGAGGTTAGCCAGGTTTCAGTGACAAGCAGTACATGAGTGTTCTGAACATGATGGAGAACATCATGTACCGTTGATTGACGTAGACCATTGGCATTCCAAAGGGAGAGAGAGACTTGAAAGGAGTGGACTGGGTTGTTATTGGGAGTATGACTAGTAGCTATGTTACTCATTAGAGTTCCATAGCAGAGCCATTGCTGTCATGATCTTCCTTTTGACGCTTGAACAAGAATTTAGCCTTTTTGGGCTCCTTCTCGGCAAGACGACCGATAGCTTCAGAGACGGCTATATCTAGCTCTTCTTGAGAGATCCAGCCAGCAGAGACAAAGTATTTGCCAACGCCACTAACGTTGAGTGGACGAAGGAAAGAGAGGGTTTGCAGAGCACGGGTGTTGGTGAATTCATAGATCAATTGCTCACGCTCTTCAATGGCAAGATCAGCATATTTGGGATCAGCAATGTTGTTGGGATCCAAGGGTTGAAAGTTTTCAATGTGATCAGCTTCACATTTGCGCATACAGGCGAGAAACTCCTCTACATATTGGATGTGGAGCAAGATGCCAATGACGCCAGTGGCAGGGAAACAGATGTCTAACACACGGCCAGTATCAATACCAGCTCGGCGAAGTTGGTAACGAACCTCAGAGCGCAGGATTTTACCAGAGCGGCCTAGATACACATACTGGTATCCTTGTTGACCTTTGGTGGTGGCGGTTTGGAACATACGACCTGCAGCAAGACGTCGTTTGGTAGTACGGGCAGGGTCACGATGTTGGGCACCTTTACGGGCAGCAGATGCGTAGCTACCTTGAGTAGCATCGGGTTGGTGAATAGTAACAAGCTCTTGGGTTGGTGTTACCTGAGAGCTGGATTGAGCACCTTGATTGGTGCGGCGGGATGAGAGTTGGCCCTGTAATTTTTCAATTGCAAGGTCCTTGGCCTGTAACTGATTTTTCAATTCTCCATTTTCCTTTTCCAAAAGGTCCAGGCGAGCAAGGAGATTGTCATGTTGCTGTACTCGCTCGGTGAGAGAGACCAGTTGTTGCTGTTGTTGTTGAACAGTTTGGATGAGCTGATTCAAATCCATAGATTGCTGATTATTGTTGAGCATGGCTGAAAATATTCTATCAAACTTTGGAGATTCAATAAAATATGAAAAAGATGTCCAACAAACTGGAAGTTATAACACAATGTACGTTGACTAAATGCAAGTAAACTGGTACAACTGAAGGCTAGTTGGAGTGTTTGTTGTCGAGATAAACCGCTTTTATAGTGAGGAAATACTTTTTACCGGGGGAAGGTGGCAAAAAGTGATGAAAAACGGAAAGAGATGGGGATGTAGCTCAGTTTAACGTTGATTTTTATTATATACATGAATTCAATGGGCACTCGATGGGAGCATTAGCCTAGAATTCTAGAAACAAAAGAGTAGCAGGTACAAAAAACCCTTATGGGGACACTAACTAAGAAAAAGGGAAAAAGGAAAGTGTGGTAGTGGCAGAGGAACGGCATGAATACTGGTATTGTTGATTTGATCTGGAGGAATGACCAACGGATGGGAACTTTGATAATTACTTACCACCGTGGCATCGCACCGAGAAAGCAAAAACAACAAACGTTCATCAATGAGCAGAAAACCAGAGCGATCCAGGATCTGGATCTGGTGGGATCACAGCCAGAGGATGCACAAGGCAATCAATGGCATGCAACAAAAGGAGCAAAGCAGACCAAAAGTACGGTGGACCAGCTGAAGCTTTGTCTGGAAGACAGTTCAGAGCATGATCAATGCGATGTACACCAGGTGGAGCAGGTGGCAAAGCATCAAAAAAGGTACGATCCAGAGCACGACATGTCAGAAAGTGATCTCGGGAGATAAACTCACCGGTAGTGCACGGACATTCTTCACGCATATTGGTGAAACGTCCAAGACGCCACCGCACAAGACGACTACGAGCAGATCGACCAATAGGCAGATAGAGAATGGGATCTGGACGAGAGACAGATGGACGACAAGCACGAAGGAGAGTCTGAGCACCAGTAGCAGCAGCGGTAGCAAGTTGACGATCCACTTGATCTTGCCAATACGAATCAAAGATTTCAGTAAGACCAGCAGTGGTGAATGGCGGCGGATCAGGTAGTGTCAGATACAACGGGTTTTGACAAATAAATCTGTCTAGACGAGTGTACAGTAAGCCACGACGAAGCAGAACCAACAAGCAATCATCAGGAAGAGTATCAGCACGAAGAGCATAACGTGTTGCCAGAACGTTATATCGATGCTTCATGCTGGGAATACAGGTCAAATGTTTGGCAACATTGTACCATGTACTACCAACAAACATACCAACCAATCGATTTTGCAGAGCATCAAGAGCCTTGAAGTCACGGAAAGAGAGATGCGATATTGCTAAGCCGTATTCCAGCTTGGGTCGAATAAAGCTTTTATACAAACGAGCACAAAGCAACAGAGAAAAACCATTTCGATTGACACCAACCGAATTCAACAATGCCATTGTCTTGATAGCACCAGAAGCACGCAGATTGAGAATCCCAGGGGCATACAGACCTTTATATCTAAACGGCATACCAAGATACGTGAATTCCTCTACCACAGGAAGAGGTTCACCGTATAGAGACAATGGATGACGAGTAGAGGCAGTAGGAGCACAAAGTACAGCACATTTTGATGGTTTCCATCTGTAGCCAAGAGAGAACGAGTGATCTGAAGCGACATCCAACATGGTTTGCACATCAGTACGAGAGCCAAATATGGCCACATCATCAGCAAAGAGCAGGCTATTCACGCAAACACTAGGCATCCCAGGTGGTGATACCATAGTACCGCGACTGACAGCAGAACGAAGAACAGCAGGCAGAGAGTTGATGTACAGAGAGTACAAGTGAGGGCTGAGCACTGAACCCTGTAATACGCCAGTAGCAGGCGAAAAGGGAACAGAGGTGTGATTTGCAATCAACACAGACACGAGTACATCATCGAACATGTGGATGAGCAAACTGAGAACTGAACGAGGCAGAGAGGAACGAGAGAGAGCATCCCAAATCACTCGACGATCCACCGTATCATACGCTGATTTGATGTCCAGGAAAGCAACCACAGGATAGTGATGGTGGGTGAGGAAGTAGTCGTGCATCAAGTCATGTAAACAGAGGGCTTGATCCAGAGGACTACGCTGTGGGCGAAAACCACCTTGAGCAACATCCAGTGCCAGTGAATGCTCATCGAGAGCAGGCATCAGAGAGAATTCGAACAATTTACGCATCACCGAAGTGAGCGAAATTGGACGAAAGTTTGCAGGATCAGATACATCACCTTTCTTGTAAATGGGAAAGACTTGAGCATGTCGCCATAGAGCTGGTGTATACGACCACTGAGAGCAGAGTGTAAAGAGCAGAGACAATACGGGTGCAATGTCAGATGCTAAAGCCTTGAGCATTTCAGCTTTCAGATGATCAGGGCCAGGAGCTTTCCCATTTGGCAAACGCTTAATGAGAGATACAAGTATATCAGCATCAAACAGAGACAGATCAGTAGGCACAGCGTAAGGCAAATCAGAGGTGTTCACTTGGGGAGCAGTAGGGCGAGACGCATTATTCAACAAGGAGCCATCATAGACTGAGGCAAGATGGGACGCCATTGTGTTGACAGAGGCAGTTGGACCGTCTGGATGACTGTACGTTGCAGAGCATTCCTTGTTTCTTTTAATGCGCTTGATTGCGGCAGTAGCTTTCGAAAAATCCTTTTCCAAATCAGAGCAAAACTGACTCCACGATCGACGCTTAGCAGCTTGTACAAGAGAACGAAAACGCCTGTGAGCAGCTTGATAGAGATTCCATGTTTCGACTTTGGCAAAACGACTTGCCCACCTCCATCTACTATACATAGTATCTCTTTCACGAGCAGCATCCTCAATTTCCTGTGTCCAGTACTTTTTCCAGTGGCCAGGACGACCAGATTTCACACCAATTGAGCTATCCAGAGATTCATACAAACATTGATTCAAAGAATCGTTGAGTGCATCAATATCTGGACAAACACCAGGAGGAGCAGACACCAAACCAGAGAGAGAACCAACCAAAGGAGCAACAGAAGATCGAAAGGATTCACGAAGCAAGCCCAAAGGCCGCTTTTTCCTCAATTTCGAGAGCTTCCATTGCCGTCTAGGGGCCAAACCACCAGAGCTACCAGAACCAAGAGTATCATCAGGAGGGGGCACATACTCGAAAGTAAGTACCATCAGCCGATGATCAGAGCCAAGAGACAGATCAGATTCAACCACCAGTTGAGGATGTAACAGAGCAGCCTCGCCAATGTTTGTAAGAAACAGATCAATGATGCTATGAACCTCTTGTTGACGTCGAAAAGTTGTGAATGTGGGTGTACCAAATGCTAAAGACTCATTGAGAATGGAAAAAGAGGACTCCTCCAGCCATGGAAGTAGTGAGGTACCACGAGGATTAGCATTAGTATCACCCAGTAGAGATCCAAAGCGAGCATTGAAATCACCACAAAGGATGGTATCACTGGTTACGGGTAACGAGCGAAGAAGCGAGAGCACCTTATCCGAAGATAAGGGTGGAGGCAGATACACACAATGAACTGTAAGGGTGCCAACCTTAAGGGACAAAGTGTGTGCATTGTAAGACGGAAGTTGAGAGACAGAGAAAGGACAGGAAGGAGAGACAAAGGCAGTAATGCCACCAGAACCACGGTTAAATGCACCAGGTACTTTAGAGCCATAGAGGTGGAATTGAGACCAGTTAGTAGGGAAAGAACCAGAGGTTAGCCAGGTTTCAGTGACAAGCAGTACATGAGTGTTCTGAACATGATGGAGAACATCATGTACCGTTGATTGACGTAGACCATTGGCATTCCAAAGGGAGAGAGAGACTTGAAAGGAGTGGACTGGGTTGTTATTGGGAGTATGACTAGTAGCTATGTTACTCATTAGAGTTCCATAGCAGAGCCATTGCTGTCATGATCTTCCTTTTGACGCTTGAACAAGAATTTAGCCTTTTTGGGCTCCTTCTCGGCAAGACGACCGATAGCTTCAGAGACGGCTATATCTAGCTCTTCTTGAGAGATCCAGCCAGCAGAGACAAAGTATTTGCCAACGCCACTAACGTTGAGTGGACGAAGGAAAGAGAGGGTTTGCAGAGCACGGGTGTTGGTGAATTCATAGATCAATTGCTCACGCTCTTCAATGGCAAGATCAGCATATTTGGGATCAGCAATGTTGTTGGGATCCAAGGGTTGAAAGTTTTCAATGTGATCAGCTTCACATTTGCGCATACAGGCGAGAAACTCCTCTACATATTGGATGTGGAGCAAGATGCCAATGACGCCAGTGGCAGGGAAACAGATGTCTAACACACGGCCAGTATCAATACCAGCTCGGCGAAGTTGGTAACGAACCTCAGAGCGCAGGATTTTACCAGAGCGGCCTAGATACACATACTGGTATCCTTGTTGACCTTTGGTGGTGGCGGTTTGGAACATACGACCTGCAGCAAGACGTCGTTTGGTAGTACGGGCAGGGTCACGATGTTGGGCACCTTTACGGGCAGCAGATGCGTAGCTACCTTGAGTAGCATCGGGTTGGTGAATAGTAACAAGCTCTTGGGTTGGTGTTACCTGAGAGCTGGATTGAGCACCTTGATTGGTGCGGCGGGATGAGAGTTGGCCCTGTAATTTTTCAATTGCAAGGTCCTTGGCCTGTAACTGATTTTTCAATTCTCCATTTTCCTTTTCCAAAAGGTCCAGGCGAGCAAGGAGATTGTCATGTTGCTGTACTCGCTCGGTGAGAGAGACCAGTTGTTGCTGTTGTTGTTGAACAGTTTGGATGAGCTGATTCAAATCCATAGATTGCTGATTATTGTTGAGCATGGCTGAAAATATTCTATCAAACTTTGGAGATTCAATAAAATATGAAAAAGATGTCCAACAAACTGGAAGTTATAACACAATGTACGTTGACTAAATGCAAGTAAACTGGTACAACTGAAGGCTAGTTGGAGTGTTTGTTGTCGAGATAAACCGCTTTTATAGTGAGGAAATACTTTTTACCGGGGGAAGGTGGCAAAAAGTGATGAAAAACGGAAAGAGATGGGGATGTAGCTCAGTTTAACGTTGATTTTTATTATATACATGAATTCAATGGGCACTCGATGGGAGCATTAGCCTAGAATTCTAGAAACAAAAGAGTAGCAGGTACAAAAAACCCTTATGGGGACACTAACTAAGAAAAAGGGAAAAAGGAAAGTGTGGTAGTGGCAGAGGAACGGCATGAATACTGGTATTGTTGATTTGATCTGGAGGAATGACCAACGGATGGGAACTTTGATAATTACTTACCACCGTGGCATCGCACCGAGAAAGCAAAAACAACAAACGTTCATCAATGAGCAGAAAACCAGAGCGATCCAGGATCTGGATCTGGTGGGATCACAGCCAGAGGATGCACAAGGCAATCAATGGCATGCAACAAAAGGAGCAAAGCAGACCAAAAGTACGGTGGACCAGCTGAAGCTTTGTCTGGAAGACAGTTCAGAGCATGATCAATGCGATGTACACCAGGTGGAGCAGGTGGCAAAGCATCAAAAAAGGTACGATCCAGAGCACGACATGTCAGAAAGTGATCTCGGGAGATAAACTCACCGGTAGTGCACGGACATTCTTCACGCATATTGGTGAAACGTCCAAGACGCCACCGCACAAGACGACTACGAGCAGATCGACCAATAGGCAGATAGAGAATGGGATCTGGACGAGAGACAGATGGACGACAAGCACGAAGGAGAGTCTGAGCACCAGTAGCAGCAGCGGTAGCAAGTTGACGATCCACTTGATCTTGCCAATACGAATCAAAGATTTCAGTAAGACCAGCAGTGGTGAATGGCGGCGGATCAGGTAGTGTCAGATACAACGGGTTTTGACAAATAAATCTGTCTAGACGAGTGTACAGTAAGCCACGACGAAGCAGAACCAACAAGCAATCATCAGGAAGAGTATCAGCACGAAGAGCATAACGTGTTGCCAGAACGTTATATCGATGCTTCATGCTGGGAATACAGGTCAAATGTTTGGCAACATTGTACCATGTACTACCAACAAACATACCAACCAATCGATTTTGCAGAGCATCAAGAGCCTTGAAGTCACGGAAAGAGAGATGCGATATTGCTAAGCCGTATTCCAGCTTGGGTCGAATAAAGCTTTTATACAAACGAGCACAAAGCAACAGAGAAAAACCATTTCGATTGACACCAACCGAATTCAACAATGCCATTGTCTTGATAGCACCAGAAGCACGCAGATTGAGAATCCCAGGGGCATACAGACCTTTATATCTAAACGGCATACCAAGATACGTGAATTCCTCTACCACAGGAAGAGGTTCACCGTATAGAGACAATGGATGACGAGTAGAGGCAGTAGGAGCACAAAGTACAGCACATTTTGATGGTTTCCATCTGTAGCCAAGAGAGAACGAGTGATCTGAAGCGACATCCAACATGGTTTGCACATCAGTACGAGAGCCAAATATGGCCACATCATCAGCAAAGAGCAGGCTATTCACGCAAACACTAGGCATCCCAGGTGGTGATACCATAGTACCGCGACTGACAGCAGAACGAAGAACAGCAGGCAGAGAGTTGATGTACAGAGAGTACAAGTGAGGGCTGAGCACTGAACCCTGTAATACGCCAGTAGCAGGCGAAAAGGGAACAGAGGTGTGATTTGCAATCAACACAGACACGAGTACATCATCGAACATGTGGATGAGCAAACTGAGAACTGAACGAGGCAGAGAGGAACGAGAGAGAGCATCCCAAATCACTCGACGATCCACCGTATCATACGCTGATTTGATGTCCAGGAAAGCAACCACAGGATAGTGATGGTGGGTGAGGAAGTAGTCGTGCATCAAGTCATGTAAACAGAGGGCTTGATCCAGAGGACTACGCTGTGGGCGAAAACCACCTTGAGCAACATCCAGTGCCAGTGAATGCTCATCGAGAGCAGGCATCAGAGAGAATTCGAACAATTTACGCATCACCGAAGTGAGCGAAATTGGACGAAAGTTTGCAGGATCAGATACATCACCTTTCTTGTAAATGGGAAAGACTTGAGCATGTCGCCATAGAGCTGGTGTATACGACCACTGAGAGCAGAGTGTAAAGAGCAGAGACAATACGGGTGCAATGTCAGATGCTAAAGCCTTGAGCATTTCAGCTTTCAGATGATCAGGGCCAGGAGCTTTCCCATTTGGCAAACGCTTAATGAGAGATACAAGTATATCAGCATCAAACAGAGACAGATCAGTAGGCACAGCGTAAGGCAAATCAGAGGTGTTCACTTGGGGAGCAGTAGGGCGAGACGCATTATTCAACAAGGAGCCATCATAGACTGAGGCAAGATGGGACGCCATTGTGTTGACAGAGGCAGTTGGACCGTCTGGATGACTGTACGTTGCAGAGCATTCCTTGTTTCTTTTAATGCGCTTGATTGCGGCAGTAGCTTTCGAAAAATCCTTTTCCAAATCAGAGCAAAACTGACTCCACGATCGACGCTTAGCAGCTTGTACAAGAGAACGAAAACGCCTGTGAGCAGCTTGATAGAGATTCCATGTTTCGACTTTGGCAAAACGACTTGCCCACCTCCATCTACTATACATAGTATCTCTTTCACGAGCAGCATCCTCAATTTCCTGTGTCCAGTACTTTTTCCAGTGGCCAGGACGACCAGATTTCACACCAATTGAGCTATCCAGAGATTCATACAAACATTGATTCAAAGAATCGTTGAGTGCATCAATATCTGGACAAACACCAGGAGGAGCAGACACCAAACCAGAGAGAGAACCAACCAAAGGAGCAACAGAAGATCGAAAGGATTCACGAAGCAAGCCCAAAGGCCGCTTTTTCCTCAATTTCGAGAGCTTCCATTGCCGTCTAGGGGCCAAACCACCAGAGCTACCAGAACCAAGAGTATCATCAGGAGGGGGCACATACTCGAAAGTAAGTACCATCAGCCGATGATCAGAGCCAAGAGACAGATCAGATTCAACCACCAGTTGAGGATGTAACAGAGCAGCCTCGCCAATGTTTGTAAGAAACAGATCAATGATGCTATGAACCTCTTGTTGACGTCGAAAAGTTGTGAATGTGGGTGTACCAAATGCTAAAGACTCATTGAGAATGGAAAAAGAGGACTCCTCCAGCCATGGAAGTAGTGAGGTACCACGAGGATTAGCATTAGTATCACCCAGTAGAGATCCAAAGCGAGCATTGAAATCACCACAAAGGATGGTATCACTGGTTACGGGTAACGAGCGAAGAAGCGAGAGCACCTTATCCGAAGATAAGGGTGGAGGCAGATACACACAATGAACTGTAAGGGTGCCAACCTTAAGGGACAAAGTGTGTGCATTGTAAGACGGAAGTTGAGAGACAGAGAAAGGACAGGAAGGAGAGACAAAGGCAGTAATGCCACCAGAACCACGGTTAAATGCACCAGGTACTTTAGAGCCATAGAGGTGGAATTGAGACCAGTTAGTAGGGAAAGAACCAGAGGTTAGCCAGGTTTCAGTGACAAGCAGTACATGAGTGTTCTGAACATGATGGAGAACATCATGTACCGTTGATTGACGTAGACCATTGGCATTCCAAAGGGAGAGAGAGACTTGAAAGGAGTGGACTGGGTTGTTATTGGGAGTATGACTAGTAGCTATGTTACTCATTAGAGTTCCATAGCAGAGCCATTGCTGTCATGATCTTCCTTTTGACGCTTGAACAAGAATTTAGCCTTTTTGGGCTCCTTCTCGGCAAGACGACCGATAGCTTCAGAGACGGCTATATCTAGCTCTTCTTGAGAGATCCAGCCAGCAGAGACAAAGTATTTGCCAACGCCACTAACGTTGAGTGGACGAAGGAAAGAGAGGGTTTGCAGAGCACGGGTGTTGGTGAATTCATAGATCAATTGCTCACGCTCTTCAATGGCAAGATCAGCATATTTGGGATCAGCAATGTTGTTGGGATCCAAGGGTTGAAAGTTTTCAATGTGATCAGCTTCACATTTGCGCATACAGGCGAGAAACTCCTCTACATATTGGATGTGGAGCAAGATGCCAATGACGCCAGTGGCAGGGAAACAGATGTCTAACACACGGCCAGTATCAATACCAGCTCGGCGAAGTTGGTAACGAACCTCAGAGCGCAGGATTTTACCAGAGCGGCCTAGATACACATACTGGTATCCTTGTTGACCTTTGGTGGTGGCGGTTTGGAACATACGACCTGCAGCAAGACGTCGTTTGGTAGTACGGGCAGGGTCACGATGTTGGGCACCTTTACGGGCAGCAGATGCGTAGCTACCTTGAGTAGCATCGGGTTGGTGAATAGTAACAAGCTCTTGGGTTGGTGTTACCTGAGAGCTGGATTGAGCACCTTGATTGGTGCGGCGGGATGAGAGTTGGCCCTGTAATTTTTCAATTGCAAGGTCCTTGGCCTGTAACTGATTTTTCAATTCTCCATTTTCCTTTTCCAAAAGGTCCAGGCGAGCAAGGAGATTGTCATGTTGCTGTACTCGCTCGGTGAGAGAGACCAGTTGTTGCTGTTGTTGTTGAACAGTTTGGATGAGCTGATTCAAATCCATAGATTGCTGATTATTGTTGAGCATGGCTGAAAATATTCTATCAAACTTTGGAGATTCAATAAAATATGAAAAAGATGTCCAACAAACTGGAAGTTATAACACAATGTACGTTGACTAAATGCAAGTAAACTGGTACAACTGAAGGCTAGTTGGAGTGTTTGTTGTCGAGATAAACCGCTTTTATAGTGAGGAAATACTTTTTACCGGGGTAAGGTGGCAAAAAGTGATGAAAAACGGAAAGAGATGGGGATGTAGCTCAGGCGAAAATTTATGGTTGTTTATTGATTACAATGAATTAGCAATGTAAAAAATATAGACTTATATGCATGCGATCTTTGGATCATTAGTTGCAAGTCCTGAGAAGCGACGTACAGCAAAAAAGCTTAAATTAATAGTTTGATCTCCATGCAGGAACAACATGCAAGTGTCCAGAAAAGGGAAAAAAGGTCCTAAACTAAAAATTAAACTGGTAAAAAAGAAGTACAGGCAGGAAAAAGGAGTAAAACAAGTGAGATAAAAGGGTAGAGAATAAGAAGCTATGGTGTATGAGACATGCAATTGGGGATACCTCGATGTTCAGACAGCAGCACAGACAAAATAAACCCACAGACCTCAGTGGCACAAAAAAAGCAAGAAAAAAAAGGAGAAAACGAGGCATTTGCATATAGCAAAATGAGCAGAGAGACAAAGACCAAACGAGAAAGAAGCAGAGAAGGAGGACAAAGTGAATACGGACACTACCACAAAGGCAGCAGAAACAGAAACAATGAGAGTGGGAATGAGAGAGCAAAACGATTTTAACAACAAGGTGTCAATCAGTTATCAGAAGGCTCTGACATTTCAAGATCCTTGGTAGCAGAGAGAGTGGGGGAGACAGCATAAGCCAAGAGAGAGGCAGTTTCAGCATCATGATGCAAGAGGTAGCCAAGGGGATGTAGCTCAGTTTAATATTGGTTTTTTTTTTATTTATTTACAAATGTAGTCAACTGCGGAATCGGTATGATCATAAAATTGCAAGACTAACAGTGATTCGGCGGGAAAAAGCATGTTTTAAATTAAAGGTTGAGGGGAGCTGCTAACGGGAGGGGACCAGTAATGAAAACGGCATCAAAACCCACCAGAGAAGAGGAGAAACAGAAGGAAGAATGGCAATGGCCACGCCGCAAGACGGGGGAGACGAACAGGACTCAAGGTAGAAACCGGCCAGACGCACCGCAGCACACCTAAACGTGCAAGCACAAATACCGAGTAACATGCCAGGTTAGAAAGGCGGAAAATATGGATGCGAAGGTGGGATTCGAACCCACGACCTCTCGGCATACTCACTGCTTCCGCGTGAAGCTCTAACCAAGTGAGCCATTCAAGCATCCATGGGGATGTAGCTCAGGCGAAAATGTATGTGTTTATTAAAAGCAAGAAGAAATTAATAAAGTAAAGGCTAAATGCATTCGATCTTTTGATCATTATTGCTAGCACTTGGGAGGCGAATGTGAGTAAGTGTCAGAACCAAGGTTCTGGGATTCAGGGAGCGACAAATATTTCAGGAACGCTATGCAATATTTGAATTGTCTGGGTGGTGGGTGGGAGGCACATGGCTAATAAGAAAGATCAAAGACAACATGAATTCCCTCGCATCGTGCGTAAAAGAGTGTAGCAGTGGAGGGGCAAACAGAGGAAGCAGATCACAATCGGTTCACCACAGAGCAGGATGTCAGTAGACGCATGTTAGGCCGGGGAAGCCCACACTTGTCCTGGAACTGGATCCGTTGTGTAATCGCCATCGGGATTACAGAGCTGGTCAAAATGCCACAGCAAGGTACAGAGATCAGACCACCAGGGTGGACAATTGGAAGGAGATGAGGAGGATGGAATCAAGTTCAAAGCATGGTCAATGATGGTGCCGGTGAAGTCAGCAGGCGGAACAGGAAGAGACAGAAGCAAAGTAGGTGGCAAAGTGGGGCATTCATGTAGATGGCGACGGGATGTATGATCTTCATTGCATGCACAAGGTCGTGGCTTACCCGGAAGCCATCCCATTCTATAACGAATAAGACGACTACGACAAGGACGACTGGCAGGTACATACATAACAGGATCAATGCCAATAGTGGGTCGGCAAGCACGGATCAGCACCATGTCTGTTTTTGTCAGGAACTCAGCGTGCCAATGTTGGCGTTCAGCAAGGAACCATTGTTTCATGTGACGTTGATTTGCAAAAGGTACTTCGTCAAGCGCGCGGGCAGCCATGTGTTGCTTTTTTAATCTTTTCAAAGATGAACCAGGTAGAGAATCAGAGAGCAGTATCAGCAGGCCATCTTCTGGGAGGAATTGTGAACGCAAGCAGAATTGAGTCACCAGTATAGCAGCACGTTGTCGCATCAGAGGCAGATTTGTCATGTGTCGAACCACCATGGTGGAAGCAGCACGATGGCCACCAAATATCATGCGGAGGCATGTATCTTGGACCTTTTCAAGAGCCTTGAAGTCAGCAACACGCATATTGGCAATGCCAATACCATATTCCAGTTTAGGTCTGATGAATGAAGCATACAACTTGGTGGAGAAGAGCAGAGGGAAGCCAGAACGATTGCATCCAATGGAGTTAAGCTGAGCCATCGAAGCCATGGTACCACGCTGACATTTCTTGACAATAGATGCTGTGCAGATGCCCTTGCGGTCAAATGGAATACCGAGATACACAAATTCATCGACAACAGGAAGAGATTCTCCATACAAGGTCAGGTCAACAAAGGTAGATGAGGTGGAGGACGGTGGATTGATGATAGCACATTTGGCAGGAGCCCAGCGATACCCAAGTGCAAGGGAATGTGATTCAGCTAGTGTCAGCATCTGTTTTACTTCACGAGCAGAACCTAGAATAGCAACATCATCAGCATACAATAAAGCATTAATAGCAATCACTACGGCCCAACTGATGTTCTCATGAGAACATCGAGGTGCTCATATAAGAATCTATTTTATGTTCTCATTCGAGAGCATCGATGTTCCCAAAAAGTGGAAAATGCTCTCATATGGGAACATCGGCGTTCCTAAAGATCTATTATAAGTCGGCCGATGTTCTCATAAGAACATCCGAGATGTTCCCATATGAGCACATCCATGTTCTTAAATAAGAGCAAATGTAGCTGTTTATGAGCGCATCGATGTTCTCAAATCAAAATATCGATGTTCTTAAATGAGCAAATCCATGTTCTCAAATGAGAACATTCATGATCGCGCATGAACCTATCGATGAGCTGAAATGGGATCATTGAAGGTCTGAATCAGCTTAAATATTTGTAGCTTTTATTGGCCCATAATTCGTGGTTTAAATATTGGCAGCTTTCATTGGCTCAGAAATTGTGGTTTGAATATTTATACATTTATTATTGGTTAATTTTAATGGGTAAACGAAGGCTACGTGCCAAAAACGTGCAATAGTAAAGCCTTGTAGTGGTAATGGTCATGCTGTAGGCTATAGTAGAGTCAAAGATAATTGAGAATAATAGCCTGGATCAGTATGAACTGTTTCGTGTTTCCCAATATTATCAGTTTTTAGGGCAATATAAAAGTGATGTTTCCAGGCGAGATCCAGAGAGAGCATAGAATGAAAAGGTTGAAGCCATCAACAGTGTTCCATGTAGAGCAACGAATTGTACAAAAGCCAGCATAATATCAAAGATGTGCATGTACCTATCAGCAAAGATGTGAACTGAATCAAGTTAGTAAAGCGTTCCAGCAAAGGCGTAATGACTACAATACCTCTTTCACAAGACAGATAGAAAGTACAGCACACCACCAGGCAGCGACTCATTGGGAGCAGACATTCTTGAAAAGAAAACATCGAACGAATGTTAATGCGTCTTATGCCGTCAGAAGAATCAGATGTATAGACCGCATCATTCAACTATGAAGCATCTGCCATTGTTCACTGGATGCAAAAGGGGATCCATAAAGTATGCAAGAGATGTGCTCAGTTATCAAGCCAAACCCGCCAGACCCACTCGACGCTGGCACTAGTTAACTTATCAGGTGAGTAACGACTGATTTTTCCTGATGATGCAGCAAAAGATGACTTACTACTTGAACAGTGATAGCAAGAAAGCAGATAAATGGAACCAGCAGGATGGAGGGAAACGGTTAACCAAATGGCATACTTGCGACATCGAAATTGACCTGGCAAAGTCGCCTTTACATTTCTACAAGATATTTGTTAGCTTTTATATGGCAAGAAGCATTGGACATACCATAAATTTGTTGTTTCGAAAGGATGTAAATGAAGATTCCATCCTGGATACTATGGCAGGGATATGAAGCTTCCCACGGCGCACATTTGAAATGGTATTCCTTCTTCAATGGCATTGAAACCTAGCCTCCACCTTTAAAGCCATGGACGGTAAATGCTGCCTCTTCTTCTTGCTGCTACAGAGCACATGTCTCTTATGCTGATAGAATTAAAGTGAAAATAGATGAAAAATGAAGAAAAAAGAGAAACAAAAGCACTTTTTTCTCAAGGGATGACCTAAATATACAAAGTTTCGATCTAAAAATATAGAAACACGCTCTAATCATGCACAGTATCAGACTGATGTAACCAAATCAAGTAACTTTTTAAGCTGAAGTGACCTATCAAATGTGATTTTAAATGTGGCATCGCAGCTAATCCATCATCTCAAATCCCAATAGAGCAAGGCAGCATCAAATGTACAAAAGCAAAGTAATTTTATTTTGGATGAAATATACAAGATCTCACAAACGCACACACCATTACATATTGCTAGTAGTACTAAGGTTGTCATCATCCTCAGCATTACCAACACCGGCAGTTTGAGCAAGCTGGGCAATATCACTGTCTCCAACAATTGCTGATTCAGTCTCCTAAAAGCATTTGAAATGTTTCCAATACTTAGATGTTAGCCATGGCCAAAACAAATAATAGGAGCTACTTACCAGAAGATGGCTTCTTGCCTCGTTTTCTTGCAAAGACACATTGGCAGCAGCATTGGCAGCATTGGCAACATTGGCAGCAGCATCAGCAGCAGCATCAGCAGCAGCAGCTCGGTTTCTGCTTGCTCTATTTGCTTTGAAGGCCTGGGAGAGCAACAACCTGGCACACCACTGCTTCTTGCAGAGACAAATCATGAGATTGTCCCGTTGCAGGGCCTGCTCCTCCAGTGCCAGGCTGTAATATACCTGTTCATCCTGCACATGGTCCAGGGCATTCCAATGCGAGATATTCGGATGCATCACCAGTATAGCCTCCAAGACCCTCTTTGCTGTGCGGTGGAGCTTCTCCCTGCGCGATTTGAGCTGCCCTGGTGTCAAATCGGGTACAGATGCCCCATTGCATAGTTTGTGTAGATGCTGGAGCATTGCGTTGTATCTCTCCACAGGAGAAGCTCTGGCCCTGCCGGTAGGGTTTGCTTCAATTACCCGAGGACCTCTTCTGTTGCTGTTTGATAGTACCTGGCTTCTGTAAGTGGGATCCAGGATGCTTCTTGTTGCCAAATCGCTGCCTGCGTCTTCCAATGGCGACATGAATTGCTGTCGAAATCCATCATTCAAGACGTTCAGTTGTACGCCTTGTTGGCTGATTTCGGATCTCATTGCCATCATTTCTTGCAAGAGTCTTGCGGTGAAGTCAATACTGGCAGCGTTGTTGTTGTTGTTGTTGTTGTTGTTGTTGTTGTTATTGTTCATGGTTCGCGCTGATAATAAAAGTTTAGTAAGCAAAGAAAAGATATGTTCAGAGTTGTGTTGTACCGTATATCTCGTTGCGCACACACCACCACGTTGTTGAACGTCATTCGGTTCACAGGCTTCATGCAAGTAATGCTGACCTCATTGTACGCCCATAGTATAAGCATATGTGCACAGTGAATACCACTCGATTTGACATGATGTTGAAAGTGAAATGACGTAGAAGTAGCCTGAGGCGACATATCACATCATAGGAAACACGTTCCTTACTTGATCTTGGACTTTGAGTTACCAAACGTTATATGCAAGACTACGTATCACTTGCTTGTAAACGATGATAAACGCATTTGTTGGCGAGCGCAAATAAAACTTGAATTAGTATATAAAGCTGCCACTTGAAATTTGTTTTTACTTGCCTATTTTTCTTGGTTTCTCCAAACATGTCATTCTCAATCCGTATATCACGAGAAACAGAGCCATCCTTCTGTACAAATTGCTATACCAGCTTTGACAGTGCCCGTGCTCTACGCAACCATCGCCGAAACTGTCGTGCTCCCATTTTGAATGAAGATCAAGATGTTGAAATGGAAGAGCAACCTCCAGTGGAAACAACGCTGATACAGCCACAATCTCCCCCCAGTGCGCTAGTCACAGCCAATTCAGATCATGCAAACCAGCTGCATGATGATGATGCCATGAGTGATATTGAAGAAATGATTCCTGCTGCTGACGATGCTGATTATGACTACGCAGGCTTTGAACAGACGCCGGGTGCTGCTGATCTGCTGCCTATTGTCGATAATAATGGTAAGGAATTGCAGCGCTAAAGTAGATGTATATACTCACAATAGCGGATTCCACACATGCGATAACAGGAGACAATCCAGAAGAACCAGGGCTTGAATTTGATTTGCTAAATGTCAAATACAAGACAGTTGGAGTAGTCGACCCAGATGCAGAAGATCAGGCTTGCTTCTACGATTGCAGATCCCTCGAAGACATCAACCAAAATACATATACAACCACAGAACTGGTTTCGATTGAGCTGTATGATATCGTCAATGATTTTGCTATACCACGGGATGCATACAGAAAGTTGGTCAGGTTGATGAACACTGTTTTGAGAGATACAGAAAAAATTAGTCGAGGTAATTCGCATTGCAATGACATGTCATTTATACAATAACTCACCAGCTTCCGATCCTCCCCCTCCCATGAACTGATAGAAAGCAATCCGGAGATCATGCATGGCCCTCGTGTGCAAAGCATGCTTCAGCGCCAATCATCGTTGACATCCCATGAATATGATGTGTGTATCAATGGCTGCAAGCTGTACGCATTGGAAGTAGACGACGAGGAGACAATTTGTAATATTTGTTCCCATGAAAGATACGATGCACGGGGAGATCATCGAGCCCTGTCAACAATGAAAGTCATGTCAATTGGAGACATCGTATCACGATTAGTTGCGAATCCAATAACGAGAGAGGAGCTTCGGTACCGACATGCCTACGACAACAGAGACCTTGAAGAGAATCCATCCGATGTTATCATTGCTGACGTATTTGACGGCGCCACGTACAAGTCCATCAAGAATACGCATTTCACAAATGACCTGGATATCGCAGTTGCGATCATGAATGATGGCTTTGTAGTTGAAAAGAGAGGTGATCGGCTATTCACAATTATTCATCTGATGGTGTTCAATTACGATCCACACAAGCGTTACAAGGAGGAGTACACGCACGAGCTTTGTATCTTTCCAGGAAAAAAGAAGCCCAAATCATTTGACTCGTTCATTTCCATCATCTTGGCAGAGCTCCAGTGGCTTTCTACGTATGGAATGGTAGTCGAAACAAATGATGCTGGGCCAATTCGTTTGAAGGTTCATCCTCTAATTTGTGGTGGTGATACTCCAGGTAAATATCCTGATTGATAAAGCAACTAATCAGCATCCACAATGGCTAACATGAAATTGATTTACCTACCTGCTTTATTCTAGCCGTGTTTGACTGGAGCAAGTGTGCTCATCATGCATCTGAGTATGGCTGTCGTTGGTGTCTTTCGCGTGGCATGCACCCTGATAATCGCAGCCATGGAATGTACTTTCCAAATGCTGGAAGCATGCGTACGAATGAAGATTACGAGAGGGCTGAGTCCAACCTTGGATTCAACGGTGTCAGCCTTTTCAATCAGCTATCGTCATGCATTGCACCCCAATGCTTTGGATTCGAAGAAATGCATACATTAGCACGAGGTGTTGGTTCAGAACTCTTCGAGATGCTCACTGTCGACCTGTCTCCGAACAACACAAAGTTCTTCTACACATATCCAGATGGTGAATTGGAGCGAGAAAATTATCCATTTTTCATTCCAAAGCAACGGCTGTTCGAGATTGGCAAAGCAATTGAGGACACAAGATCACATATACCAGTTGCATTTGATGGAAGCTTTTTGAATCTGGTGGAGAAGCTACGAGGCACCCGCAGTGTTGACTATCTTGATAATTTGCTGGTAAGATCAGATCCACTGTAATCTGCAAACGTACACATGTAAGGCGTGAATTAGGATCTGATTATTCTGATTTGAAATAGACCATCATACCTACTCTCTTTGTCCCAGAATTAGCCAGTCCACAGGCTAGGAAAGCAATCATGAAGCTGGTTAGAGGCGTCTGTCTTGCATTGCAATGGGAGTTCACTGAGTCTAGGTTGGCAGAGATTGATGAATGCATTGACTTCTTCATTGACTACTGCAAAGCTCAGAGAGATGCCATGTGCTTGTCACTTTCGGTCTTCCGTCCCGTAATGCATCAGCTTACACATGTAGTGTGGATGATAAGAGAAATGGGGCCAATTGTAGCCTACTCCTCACGAAGTCAAGAACGGTTAGTCATCTATACATGCTATGTTTATCACACACATCCAGTTACTTACATAACAACATCATCCATTTTACAGAAGCATTGGAAAGTTTGGTGATTTGATAACTGGCAAGTCAAGGACAGGCAAGCAATCTTCCAACTTGATTGAAATTGTTGCAATCAGAAACCAGCTGAAAAGGATCTTCGACTCAAATGAGTTCCTCCAAGGCATTCGACCGCAGCCATATGCATCCACCACATACCTCAATCATCCAGAATCTCTAACAAGCTCACAGTTGTGGGAACCTGATCAAGAAGAGACAAATTTGGATCATCATTTTGGCTTCGATGGTACTGATCGTGCTGAACTCCATGGTGTTCCAATTGCAAGATTCAAGCGTGCTTTGTCGAAATACTATTGCAGGATATTCTCTCTTCAAAGGCTGAACAGTCCATTGTCAATGACGATCAAGGTTGCCCATCGTGCTCTAATCGGTTCTACTGTCATAGGATCAGAAATATACAGAGAGAAGATGCATGAGTTTCGTAGAAGCAACCATCTGGTCATGTTTAGGTCAACTCACCTCAATCGACTTAACCACCCTGTCTCCTGTTGGTTTGTTTCGCGAGTGATATTCTTTTTCCAACATGTCTATGATGGGTCGACCTACTTTTTGGCTTTCGTTGAAACCATGAAAAATCATGGTGTTGCTTCTCACGACAGGTCTGTCCCTTTTGTTCGTATGAATGAGCCTGTCGAACAACAAATTGCAAGAAGGGTGCCGAGAGTGATTGATCCCAAGTATGCTGTCATTTCTATTGACGATGTTGAGATGCAAGTGGGATTGGTGAAATCTTTGGATAACGACTTGCACTTTAGCGTCATTGCAAACTACCATGCGTTTGAACAAGATATGTCGATCGATGCTGGCGATATTCGCAACCTTTAACGAGGATTGAAATCGCAACATACAGATTTTTTGCTTTCGCGTAAAACTATCCACTTAAGGCTACTACGAAATAAAAGATAATACATTTATCAATACAATACATAGCTACATTCATTAATCACACTTGTATACCTCTTACAGCTTTGTTGTCCATGAAGGCATGCGCAAAATAATTATAATAAAAGAAAAGGATCCGCATCACTGGCCATCAAAGCATTTTGAGAAAAGCATAATTAACCCAGCAAGGATAACGTCCAACGAAGAAAAAACGAGTTTGCTCGGATTCGAACTGGCGACCTTCAGTTTGTTAGTCAGGAATATTACCACTTTGACATAGCGACTCAAAGTAACCAGAAACTCGGGTCACGTGATTTTTTCTCCTGATTTGTTTCAAATTGAGCAAGTTTGGAGGCTTCTAACTTCGTAGATAATGATGCTACGAATTGGCGTTCGGTACGAAAAATAAACAAAAGAACTCAAAAAGTCTGACCATACCATTTAAAAGCGCATATCTGATAACTATCTTCACAGTGTAAAGCCAAATGTTCTGATATGGGAACATCGAGGTGCTCACGAGAACATCAATGTTCCCAAAAGAGCGCATCGATATTCTGTGAGAACATCAGTTGGGCCGTAGTGAATATTAGTAGCATGAGTGGGTGTTATGACGGACCAAAGAGGAGAGGGAGCACATGATGGTGATGTTGACATGACACGAGTGGTGGAGGACGATGCAGCTTGACGCAACAAAGCTGGCAGTGAGTTGATAAAGATACTGAATAAGTGGGGACTAAGGGTGGAGCCTTGAAGCAATCCAGTATGCAGTGAGAGTTCTTGGGACACGCATTGCTGATTCAGCACTGAAATAGAAACATCGTCAAACAAATTGGAGAGCAATGAGACAAGTGGCATTGGAGCATTGGCAGAGAGCAGCGAATTCCAGATCACACGGCGATCAACAACATCATAGGCACTCTTGATATCAAGGAAGCACACAGTTGGCCAGTGGTAGTGTTGGTTCTGGTAGTCTTTCATTAAGTCTTGGAGACTAAGAGCACCATCAAGTGCACTTCTTGCGGATCGGAAACCATTCTGGGCTACATCTAATGGTGGTGAAATGGTGAGGACAAGGGGAGCAAGGCACATTTCAAAGAGTTTTCTCAGTGTACTAGTCAATGAGATGGGCCGAAAGCTTGATGCCTCCGTGACAGGTCCCTTCTTGTAGATGCTACAAACATTACCATGACGCCAATCCGCTGGTGTGTAAGACCATTGATAGGTCAGAGCAAAGAGGTATGACAGAACAGTGGCAAGTGGTTTCTGAATGGGTTTCAGCATTTCACCACGAATTGAATCACGGCCAGGTGCTTTACGGTATGGCAACGACTTGATCTGCTGAATGATATGGTCAATACTAATAATCTCGTCAAAAGCTTCGTTGTGGACCGATGCTGAGACAACACGACCTGTTGGGTCAGAGTCATCATGTGGTAGAGTTCTATGTGAGAGGTATGATGGGATGAAAGGAGAAGCATGCGGATTCAATGTACTGATGTCACCATTTGCCAGACGAGTACCACCAAGATGGGAGGCTGACTGAGGAGGAGGAACACCATATGGCAGATGTCTACCATGTGTAGCAAAAGGGCATGGAGGTCGATTTGTTGGGAGATTGGATCCAGCATAAATGGTAGCAAGGTGATCACGCATAGCATTAGCACCAGCTTGAGCACCGTCCACATGTAGATACCCTGATTGTCTTTGTCGCCTGGATTTGATCAACTTGATTTTTGACATAGCCTTTGAAAAGTCTTGCTTGAATAAAGATTCACAGAATGCGTGCCACGAAACCTGTTTAGCTCTACGAAGGGCTTGTTTAAACTTTTGATGTGCTTCCACATGTTGATTCCACCAATATGCCTTGTCCAATGAAGCGGGACAACGACGATATTTACGATAGAGAGCTTCACGATGATCACAGAGCCGTTGAAGATCGAGGGTCCAGAATTTCTTCCAAAAGTTGGGTCGCTGGGATTGCCGAGTAACGGATTCATCCAGTGCCTGATATATACAATTGGTGAGATCACTGTTGAGGGTATCGATTGGAGGTTGTGTATCAGGTGGTGAGCGCACAAGCGAGATCAGCTGTTGTAGCAACGGTTGAGAGAGGGCTGTAAAGCGTTGTGCATACAAATTGCGTACATCCGTTTCTTGTAGACGTGAGAGCTTCCATAGGAGACGAGGTGATGGTGATGGCGTAGCAGGCATAGCAAGAGCAGGTTCGTTTGAGTGGTAATCAAACGTCAGAGACATCAGTTTATGATCAGATCCCAAAGACAAGTCAGAGTAAATACTAATTGAGGAGGAAGAAGGTGGAGATGAGGTATCCAGAGAGGCAAAGGAAAGTGATTCTACATTTGAGATGTAGTAATCGACAATGCTACTTACATTCCGCCCACTACGACGGTCCTCAAAGGTAGGTGTAGAGTGGGCTAATTGACAGTTCAAAACGTTTAATTGATTATCGGCACAGTACTCTTGAAGTAGACGACCACGGTTATTTGTAGAGGAGTCACCAACAAAGCTACCCATGCGGGCATTCAGATCGCCACAGATGATTGTGTCATGATCCAACGGGATCGCATTCAGGATGGAAGAGACATTTTCAGTATAGAGATCCGCTTGCTCAGGTGGTATATACAGACAAATGAGCCGAAGTTCACGACCAAGTTGAATACCCAAAGCAAACTCTTGAAGAGCAGAGGGCAAAGGCGTCTGAAATGCTGTGAGGGGACAGGAAGGGTTGATCAAGCATGTAATGCCACGAGAGCCACGACCACCGCCTGCGACAGTGACGCCAGGTAAGTGGAATTGCTGCCAATTGGTGGGTAGTCGGATGGGATGGCGGTTCAGCCATGTTTCGGTAATGAACAGCACAGAGAAGGATAGGCAATAACGGAGAACATCATCAATGGTGGTATCTCTGAGACCGCGAGCGTTCCAGAGGCCAATGGTGAGTGGAGTGAGTTGAGAAGCGCTATTAATGACTGGAGCCAAAGCTGTAGGAGGAGGAGGAGTAGTAGGTATAGTGTTATTGAGTATAGTTGGTATTGATGAGGACGGATTAGAAGCAGAGAGAGGATGGTCAGGGAGCGAGGAGGATGTATAATGACTGAGAGGACTCTCAATCATTAATACTCTTCTTCGTCGGAATCAGACATGTCAACATCAGATGAGCCAGAGCTTTTCTTGAAACCAGAAGAGCCAAAGATGTTATTGACAGGGGCGACAGAATCAATGTATTCAGTGGTGGTCCAACCATTTTCCAAAAAGTGATTAGCAACAGAAGCAAAAAGACGAGAACGACGATTGGCAAGGTAGACAAGAGACTTGGCACAACGATTGATTTGCAGGTCAAAGGCAGCATCCTCACGCTTAGAGAGGGACATCTCTTTAAACTTGGGGTCAGCGAGGTGTTTGGGATCAGTAGGATCAAAGCCTTCCACAACATTGATGTTGTTCTTGGTGAGAATGGAGACGAGGTTGTCCTTGTATTGCAAATGGACTAGGACGCCAATGATGTTTCTAGCAGGGAACGTTACATCAATGATACGAGAAGCATCAGCTTTGATCAGATGCAAGTTGTTGCGGACTTCAGTGCGAGTGAAGCGGCGAGAGCGGTTAAAGTACACCGTTGTGTAGCCTTTTGGCCCTTCAGGAGCCAAGTTAAAACCACGAGTAATAGCTTGGCGATGTTTGTCAGTTACATCGGCAGGGTTGCGAACCTTTTTGGAACGTTTGATTACTTCGGTCCAAGAGTTGTTGGGAGTCTTTTTGGTGGCATTGGGTGCTTGTTGGGTGGACTGTGTAGCTGAAGAATGGGGTTTGGGTTGCTGTTGAATACCTGATTTGGGTTGCGCTTGAGTGGTTGTGGAACCTTGTTGAGAGTTGAGTTGCTGACGCAGACGCTCATTCTCTTGGGTCAGGGATTCATTTTGTTTTTGGAGATTCAAAATAGTGGTTTTCAAGGCATTTAGCTCTTGCAAAGCACTGTTGTGGGCAGAGATGTCCTGTTGCATGGTCAATACTAGTCTCTGCAGATCCATCTGCGACATGAGAGTAGCTGGTGTATCGGTGTCCATTGTCATTGTTGATCGATACAAAGGTGTTGAGATGTCGAAAGAAAAATATGATGTTTTTTGTGGGTTTTTCAAAAAAGATGAATATCTGTTCGATCGAGCTGGGGTTTTCACAGGTTATACTTCAAGTACTAGGCACTTAATGTATGCTCGTTTGGTGATTACTGCTTTGTTTACTACTGCTTGGATACACTTATTGGAATTTTCTAATCACGTGGTACCTGAATTTTTGGCGGAACGTAATATAAAATTTCAAAAGCGAAAGAAAGGTGGGGGATGTAGCTCAGGCGAAAATTTATGGTTGTTTATTGATTACAATGAATTAGCAATGTAAAAAATATAGACTTATATGCATGCGATCTTTGGATCATTAGTTGCAAGTCCTGAGAAGCGACGTACAGCAAAAAAGCTTAAATTAATAGTTTGATCTCCATGCAGGAACAACATGCAAGTGTCCAGAAAAGGGAAAAAAGGTCCTAAACTAAAAATTAAACTGGTAAAAAAGAAGTACAGGCAGGAAAAAGGAGTAAAACAAGTGAGATAAAAGGGTAGAGAATAAGAAGCTATGGTGTATGAGACATGCAATTGGGGATACCTCGATGTTCAGACAGCAGCACAGACAAAATAAACCCACAGACCTCAGTGGCACAAAAAAAGCAAGAAAAAAAAGGAGAAAACGAGGCATTTGCATATAGCAAAATGAGCAGAGAGACAAAGACCAAACGAGAAAGAAGCAGAGAAGGAGGACAAAGTGAATACGGACACTACCACAAAGGCAGCAGAAACAGAAACAATGAGAGTGGGAATGAGAGAGCAAAACGATTTTAACAACAAGGTGTCAATCAGTTATCAGAAGGCTCTGACATTTCAAGATCCTTGGTAGCAGAGAGAGTGGGGGAGACAGCATAAGCCAAGAGAGAGGCAGTTTCAGCATCATGATGCAAGAGGTAGCCAAGATAACTCAAACGTTGTTTCTTGGCTAAACGCTCTTGATCAGAGGATCGGGATGGTGGTTTAGTAGCAGCAGAGGAGGAGGAACGAGCAAGCATTTCTTCTTTCAAAATGGCATCAAATTGGGCTTGATTGATGCGATCATACAAAAGAAAAGAACGAGCAACAGAAATACGGACAGAGCGACGGACAAAAGACAGCGAACGAAGGCAGCGAAGGTTTTCGACCTCAATGGCCTTTTGGACACGCAGATCACGAGAGAGAGAAGCAAATTTGGGGTCTTTGAGATTGACTGGATCACATGGATCAAAGTCAATCAACGGAGAACAGCCACGACCATGGAGATGCATGGCTTTGGTGAGGGTGAGTACATAGTCATTATGAACAAGGAAAGAAATCACATTCTGTACAGGATATTGAATATCCAGCACACGAGAGTTATTCAATCCTACGCCTTGTACAAGGCGACGCAGCTCAGAAAGACGACGGCGGACAGGAGTAGCATAGTACACAAATTGATAACCAGATGGTATATCACTTTGAGGAGCAAAAAGACGGGCAAGAGTAGCGGATGCCTTGGTGGCAGACGGAGGAGGACGAGCAGCAGGCTTCTTCTTACGCTTTGCATCTGTATTAGATGCAACGACGGCAGCAAAAGATGGTTGATTTCCTGGAGACAAAATGGTGGCAGAGGTAGCATTGGTGCATGTAGTTGATGCTGATGCTGTTGTGGTGGTAGTAGTGGCAGGAGGTGGGTGGGATGATGATGGTTTGGGAGCCAGGCTAGTTGTAGTACCAGTAGCAGCTGCAAGTTTGGCTTCGAGAGTGTGACGAGCAGCTTCAGACTCTGCCAGGGCTGTTTTTAACCGCTCAATTTCGACATGGGCGGTTTCCAGACGAGCTAAGCGATTTCGAACCTCAATCATAAAGGTTGAAAGTTGCTGTTCACTCGCTGGAGAGGCAGATGGAGGAGTTGTTGGTCCAAAATCAGTAGAAATGTTGATGATATCAACTGATGTTTGTGGATGGTGGTGCTGATGAGAGGTTGGAGTGAG
Organism: Mucor velutinosus; assembly: GCF_035048745.1. Classification (NCBI taxonomy): domain Eukaryota; kingdom Fungi; phylum Mucoromycota; class Mucoromycetes; order Mucorales; family Mucoraceae; genus Mucor; species Mucor velutinosus. Next base: position 674,082 of record NW_027041896.1, on the reverse strand, counting down.
TGTCATTTTCTTTGTTTTCAACTGTTGAGTGAAATCTACAGCGAAAAAAGGTGGAGATCTTGAGGAACTTGGCCGTTTTTGACCTAGAGAAAGAGAGGACGCAGAGCTTAATGCCTGGTTTACTTTGGTGTCGTCTGGAATGACGTTCTTGCTATGTATTGTATGGATTTGTAGAGTTGGGTCAATTTTTTCAATATTACTGGGCTTCAATGTATTAAAAAAATTGGTTAGCGGAAAGAAAGGTGGGGATGTAGCTCAGTTTAACGTTGATTTTTATTATATACATGAATTCAATGGGCACTCGATGGGAGCATTAGCCTAGAATTCTAGAAACAAAAGAGTAGCAGGTACAAAAAACCCTTAAGGGGACACTAACTAAGAAAAAGGGAAAAAGGAAAGTGTGGTAGTGGCAAAGGAACGGCATGAATACTGGTATTGTTGATTTGATCTGGAGGAATGACCAACGGATGGGAACTTTGATAATTACTTACCACCGTGGCATCGCACCGAGAAAACAAAGCAACAAACGTTCATCAATGAAGAGACTATCTAGCAGAGAACCATAACAACCCTGAATCAAGATCAGCAGGGATGACAGCCAGCGGATGCACTAAACAATCAATGGCATGAAGCAGAGCAAGCAAAGCAGACCAATAAGATGGAGGACCATCAGAGGCTTTCACAGGTAAGCAATTAAGGGCATAGTCTATACGATGAATACCAGGAGGAGCCACAGGCAGAGCATCGAGAAGTGTTCGATCCAGAGCACGGCATGTCAGAAAGTGATTTCGAGATACAAAATCACCCATCACGCACGGACACTCTTCACGCATGTTTGTGAAACGTCCAAGACGCCAGCGAACAAGGCGACTTCGAGCAGATCGACCAATTGGTAGGTACAAAATGGGATCTGGACGAGATACAGAACGAGGGGATGTAGCTCAGGCGAAAATTTATGGTTGTTTATTGATTACAATGAATTAGCAATGTAAAAAATATAGACTTATATGCATGCGATCTTTGGATCATTAGTTGCAAGTCCTGAGAAGCGACGTACAGCAAAAAAGCTTAAATTGATAGTTTGATCTCCATGCAGGAACAACATGCAAGTGTCCAGAAAAGGGAAAGGTCCTAAACTAAAAATTAAACTGGTAAAAAAGAAGTACAGGCAGGAAAAAGAAGTAAAACAAGTGAGATAAAAGGGTAGAGAATAAGAAGCTATGGTGTATGAGACATGCAATTGAGGATACCTCGATGTTCAGACAGCAGCACAGACAAAATAAACCCACAGTCCTCAGTGGCACAAAAAAAGCAAGAAAAAAAGGAGAAAACGAGGCATTTGCATATAGCAAAATGAGTAGAGAGACAAAGACCAAACGAGAAAGAAGCAGAGAAGGAGGACAAAGTGAATACGGACACTACCACAAAGGCAGCAGAAATAGAAACAATGAGAGTGGGAATGAGAGAGCAAAACGATTTCAACAACAAGGTGTCAATCAGTTATCAGAAGGCTCTGACATTTCAAGATCCTTGGTAGCAGAGAGAGTTGGGGAGACAGCATAAGCCAAGAGAGAGGCAGTTTCAGCATCATGATGCAAGAGGTAGCCAAGATAACTCAAACGTTGTTTCTTGGCTAAACGCTCTTGATCAGAGGATCGGGATGGTGGTTTAGCAGCAGCAGAGGAGGAGGAACGAGCAGGCATTTCCTCTTTCAAAATGGCATCAAATTGGGCTTGGTTGATGCGATCATACAAAAGAAAAGAACGAGCAACAGAAACACGGACAGAGCGACGGACAAAAGACAGCGAACGAAGGCAGCGAAGGTTTTCGACCTCAATGGCCTTTTGGACACGCAGATCACGAGAGAGAGAAGCAAATTTGGGATCTTTGAGATTGACTGGATCACATGGATCAAAGTCAATCAACGGAGAAGAGCCACGACCATGTAGATGCATGGCTTTGGTGAGGGTGAGAACATAGTCGTTGTGAACAAGGAAAGAAATCACATTCTGTACAGGATATTGAATATCCAGCACACGAGAGTTATTCAATCCTACGCCTTGAACAAGGCGACGCAGCTCAGAAAGACGACGGCGGACAGGAGTAGCATAGTACACAAATTGATAACCAGATGGTATATCACTTTGAGGAGCAAAAAGACGAGCAAGAGTAGCGGATGCCTTGGTGGCAGATGGAGGAGGACGAGCAGCAGGCTTCTTCTTACGCTTTGTACCTGCACTGGATGCAACGACGGCAGCAAAAGATGGTTGCGTTGTAACTTGAGATTGGGAGTAGCTGGGGGTAGACTTGGAGGCAGATGTTGTTGATGGTGGTGTTGGAGTGTTCGACGATACAGCGTCTATGGTGGTGGGAGCAACATTGGTGGTGGATTGAGCGTTGATAGCTGCCAATTGAGCCGCAAGGGCGTCTCTAGCAGCCTCTGATTCAGCCAGGGCTGTTTTCAACTGCGCAATTTCAGCATGGGCAGATTCTAATCTGCTCAAACGATGTCTGACCTCAACCATAAAGGTCGACAACGCAGTTTGATCAGTGGGCGAAGCAGGTGGGAGGGAAGTGAGACCAAAGTCAATCGAGTTGGGGTCAACATCGATCGAGGATGTGAAATGAGATGCTTTGGAGAGGTCTTGAGGTTGCATTTTCTTTGCTTTTAAATGTTGAGAGATATCAGCAGCAAAGAAAGGTGGAGAGAGGGTTGAAATTGGCCTTTTTTGACCGGACGAAAGGGTGTCAGCAGGTGTAATCTTGTTAAAAGTGTTTTGCTCGGTTATGGTATTGATATAGCAAGTACTTGATGGGAGATGATGGGTTATAGGAATCTTCGAGATAATTCGGGCTATGAAAGTATATAAAAAATTCTTTAGCGGAAAGAAAGGTGGGGATGTAGCTCAGTTTAACGTTGATTTTTATTATATACATGAATTCAATGGGCACTCGATGGGAGCATTAGCCTAGAATTCTAGAAACAAAAGAGTAGCAGGTACAAAAAACCCTTATGAGGACACTAACGAAGAAAAAGGGAAAAAGGAAAGTGTGGTAGTTGCAGAGGATCGGCATGAGTACTGGTATTGTTGATTTGATCTGGAGGAATGACCAACGGATGGGAGGGGATGTAGCTCAGTTTAACGTTGATTTTTATTATATACATGAATTCAATGGGCACTCGATGGGAGCATTAGCCTAGAATTCTAGAAACAAAAGAGTAGCAGGTACAAAAAACCCTTATGGGGACACTAACTAAGAAAAAGGGAAAAAGGAAAGTGTGGTAGTGGCAAAGGAACGGCATGAATACTGGTATTGTTGATTTGATCTGGAGGAATGACCAACGGATGGGAACTTTGATAATTACTTACCACCGTGGCATCGCACCGAGAAAACAAAACAACAAACGTTCATCAATGAAGAGACTATCTAGCAGAGAACCATAACAACCCTGAATCAAGATCAGCAGGGATGACAGCCAGCGGATGCACTAAACAATCAATGGCATGAAGCAGAGCAAGCAAAGCAGACCAATAAGATGGAGGACCATCAGAGGCTTTCACAGGTAAGCAATTAAGGGCATAGTCTATACGATGAATACCAGGAGGAGCCACAGGCAGAGCATCGAGAAGTGTTCGATCCAGAGCACGGCATGTCAGAAAGTGATTTCGAGATATAAAATCACCCATCACGCACGGACACTCTTCACGCATGTTTGTGAAACGTCCAAAACGCCAGCGAACAAGGCGACTTCGAGCAGATCGACCAATTGGTAGGTACAAAATGGGATCTGGACGAGATACAGAACGACGACAAGCACGGAGGAGGGTCTGGGTACCAGAAACAGCAGCAGCAGCAAGTTGATGATCTACTTGATCTTGCCAATACGAATCAAAGACTTCAGTAAGACCAGCAGTGGTGAATGGCGGCGGATCAGGTAGTGTCAGATACAACGGGTTTTGACAAATAAATCTGTCTAGACGAGTGTACAGTAATCCACGACGAAGCAGAACCAACAAGCAATCATCAGGGAGAGTATCAGCACGAAGAGCATAACGTGTTGCCAGGACATTATATCGATGCTTCATGCTGGGAATACAGGTCAAATGTTTGGCAACATTGTACCACGTACTACCAACAAACATACCAACCAATCGATTTTGCAGAGCATCAAGAGCCTTGAAGTCACGGAAAGAGAGATGCGATATAGCTAAGCCGTATTCCAGCTTGGGTCGAATAAAGCTTTTATACAAACGAGCACAAAGCAACAGAGAAAAACCATTTCGATTGACACCAACCGAATTCAATAATGCCATTGTCTTGATAGCACCAGAAGCACGCAGATTGAGAATCCCAGGGGCATACAGACCTTTATATCTAAACGGCATACCAAGATACGTGAATTCCTCTACCACAGGAAGAGGTTCACCGTATAGGGACAATGGATGACGAGTAGAGGCTGTTGGAGCACAAAGTACAGCACATTTTGATGGTTTCCATCTGTAGCCAAGAGAGAACGAGTGATCTGAAGCGACATCCAACATGGTTTGCACATCAGTACGAGAGCCAAATATGGCCACATCATCAGCAAAGAGTAAACTATTGATATGAACAGGATGCATTCCGGGTGGAGATACCATAGTACCACGGTTGACAGCAGCACGAAGAACAGCAGGCAGAGAGTTGATGTACAGAGAGTACAAGTGCGGACTGAGCACTGAACCTTGGAGTACACCAGTAGCAGGCGAAAAAGGGTCAGAGTTGTGGTTTGCAATCAGTACAGAGACTAGTACATCATCGAACATATTGATCAATAAACTAAGGATTGGACGAGGTAGTGAAGAATGAGCAAGAGCATCCCAAATAACGTTGCGATCCACTGTATCGTATGCAGATTTGATGTCCAGAAAGGCTACAACAGGATAGTGGTGATGAGTGAGGAAGTAGTCGTGCATCAAGTCATGTAAACAGAGGGCTTGATCCAGAGGACTACGTTGTGGACGAAAACCACCTTGAGCAACATCAAGTGCAGGCGAATGTTCATCAAGAGCAGGCATCAATGAAAATTCAAACAATTTACGCATCACCGAAGTGAGCGAAATTGGACGAAAGTTTGCAGGATCAGATACATCACCTTTCTTGTAAATGGGAAAGACCTGAGCATGACGCCACAATACAGGAGTGTACGACCATTGAGAGCAAAGCGTAAATAGCAGAGACAATACGGGTGCAATGTCAGATGCTAGAGCCTTCAGCATTTCAGCTTTCAGATGATCAGGACCAGGAGCTTTACCATTTGGCAATCGCTTAATCAGAGAGACAATAGTATCAGCATCAAACAGATTTGTAACAGAGGGATCATTGTAGGGTAGATCCGATACATTCGGTTCAGGAGCAACAGGACGAGAAGCAGAGTTAAGGAGTGTACCATTGTATACAGATGCAAGATGTGATGCCATTGCTGTTACTGAAGCAGCTGGACCATCTGGATGGCTATAAGTAGCAGAGGATTCTTTGTTTCGCTTTATGCGTTTGATAGCAGCAGTAGCTTTAGAGAAATCCTTTTCCAGATTAGAGCAGAATGTGTTCCACGACTTTCTTTTGGCAGCCTGTATCAGAGAGCGAAAACGTCTAAGAGCAGTTTGATATATACCCCATGTTTCAACTTTGGCAAAGCCACTTGCCCATCGCCATCGACTATATGAGGCATCTCTTTCACGAGCTGCATCTTCAATTTCTTGTGTCCAGTACTTTTTCCAGTGACCTGGGCGACCAGATTTCACACCAATTGACCCGTCAAGAGATTCATACAAACAACAATTCAGAGAATCATTGAGTGCATCAATATCAGGACGAACTCCATCAGGAGCAGAGACCAAACCAGAGAGAGAATCAACCAAAGGAGCAACAGAAGATCGAAAGGATTCACGAAGCAAGCCCAAAGGCCGCTTTTTCCTCAATTTCGAGAGCTTCCATTGCCGTCTAGGGGCCAAACCACCAGAGTTACCAGAACCAAGAGTATCATCGGGAGGGGGCACATACTCGAAAGTAAGTACCATCAGCCGATGATCAGAACCAAGGGACAGATCAGAGTCAACCACCAGTTGAGAATTCAACATAGCCGTCTCGCCAATGTTGGTAAGGAACAGATCAATGATGCTGTGTACCTCTTGTTGTCGCCGAAATGTTGTAAAGGTGGGTGTACCATAAGCTAGAGACTCATTGAGGATCGACAACGAAGCCTCCTCAATCCATGGTAGTAGAGAGTTACCACGGGGATTAGCAGTAGTATCACCTAGTAGAGATCCAAAGCGAGCATTGAAATCACCACAAAGGATTGTATCACTAGTTATAGGTAACGAGCGAAGGAGCGAGAGCACCTTATCCGAGGATAAGGGTGGAGGCAGATACACACAATGAACCGTAAGGGTGCCAACCTTAAGGGACAGAGTGTGAGGATTGTAAGACGGGAGTTGAGAGACAGAGAAAGGACAGGAAGGAGAGACAAAGGCTGTAACACCACCAGAACCACGGCCAAAAGCGCCAGGTACTTTTGTGCCATATAGATGGAATTGAGACCAGTCGGAAGGGAAAGAACCAGATAGAAGCCAAGTTTCAGTGACAAGGAGAACATGCGTATCCAATACATGTGAGAGGACATCGTGCACAACTGATTGACGGAGACCATTGGCATTCCAAAGGGAAAGAGAGACAGGAAAGGAGTGGACGGGGTTGTTGTTGATATGACTCTGATGTATTATAGAGCTCATTAGAGTTCCATAGCAGAGTCATTGCTGTCAGAAGCTTTTCTACGCTTGAGCAAGAATTGAGCCTTCTTGGGTTCTTTTTCAGCAAGGCGGCCCATGGCTTCGGAAACAGCTGTATCAAGTTCCTCTTGGGAAATCCATCCAGCAGAGACAAAGTATTTTCCAACACCACTGACATTGAGAGGACGAAGGAAGGAAAGAGTTTGCAGAGCACGAGTGTTTGTAAACTCGTAGATCAGTTGTTCTCGATCCGCAATAGCAAGGTTTGCATATTGAGGATCAGCAATGTGCTTGGGATCCAGAGGCTCAAAATTCTCGATGAGCTCAGCTTCGCACTTGTGCATGTAAGCAAGAAAAGTGTCGACATATTGGATATGGACCAGAACTCCAATAACACCAGAAGCAGGGAAACAAATGTCGAGAACACGACCAGTATCAACACCAACCTTACGGAGGGTAGCACGAACCTCAGAGCGCTGGATCTTACCAGATCTACCAAGGTAGACATATTGGTATCCCTGTTGGCCCTTAACAGCAGCAGATTGGAAGAGACGGCCAGCAGCAAGACGGCGTTTGGCTGTACGAACAGGATCAGGGCGTTTAGCTCCAGAGCGAGCAGCAGAGAGATAACTACCTTTAGTGGCAGTATCGGTAGCAGTAGTGGTACTAGCAGTAGTAGCAGGATCTTGGGACTGTACGACCTGAGAGATGAACGGACGTTCCTGATCTACCTCAGGTGTAGGGGCTTGAGTAGTTCCACGTGATAGTTGGCCCTGTAATTCTTGAATTACCAGGTCCTTGGCCAAAAGATTTTTTTTTAGGGCTTGGTTTTCCTCTTCTAACTTGTTCATACGCTCCAAGAGGTGGTCATGTTCATGTACTTTCTCCTGAACTGAGGCAAGTTGCTGCTGAATGTGCTCAAGTAACATGGGCAACTGACTGATGTCAAAACCTTGTAGGCTTTGAGAGATTGGCGTAGTCATTTTGTGAAAAATTACTAGGATTCAAAGAAACTGGCAAGTTGTTCAACAAGACTGAAATTAATATACAATAAACTATGGATAAACGCAAGTCTACTGCTGTAATTTGGTATTGTTTGGTGAACTAGTTGTCGAGATAAACCGCTTTTATAGTGAGGAAATACTTTTTACCGGGGGAAGGTGGCAAAAAGTGATGAAAAACGGAAAGAGATGGGGATGTAGCTCAGGCGAAAATTTATGGTTGTTTATTGATTACAATGAATTAGCAATGTAAAAAATATAGACTTATATGCATGCGATCTTTGGATCATTAGTTGCAAGTCCTGAGAAGCGACGTACAGCAAAAAAGCTTAAATTGATAGTTTGATCTCCATGCAGGAACAACATGCAAGTGTCCAGAAAAGGGAAAGGTCCTAAACTAAAAATTAAACTGGTAAAAAAGAAGTACAGGCAGGAAAAAGAAGTAAAACAAGTGAGATAAAAGGGTAGAGAATAAGAAGCTATGGTGCATGAGACATGCAATTGAGGATACCTCGATGTTCAGACAGCAGCACAGACAAAATAAACCCACAGTCCTCAGTGGCACAAAAAAAGCAAGAAAAAAAGGAGAAAACGAGGCATTTGCATATAGCAAAATGAGTAGAGAGACAAAGACCAAACGAGAAAGAAGCAGAGAAGGAGGACAAAGTGAATACGGACACTACCACAAAGGCAGCAGAAACAGAAACAATGAGAGTGGGAATGAGAGAGCAAAACGATTTCAACAACAAGGTGTCAATCAGTTATCAGAAGGCTCTGACATTTCAAAATCCTTGGTAGCAGAGAGAGTTGGGGAGACAGCATAAGCCAAAAGAGAGGCAGTTTCAGCATCATGATGCAAGAGGTAGCCAAGATAACTCAAACGTTGTTTCTTGGCTAAACGCTCTTGATCAGAGGATCGGGATGGTGGTTTAGCAGCAGCAGAGGAGGAGGAACGAGCAAGCATTTCTTCTTTCAAAATGGCATCAAATTGGGCTTGGTTGATGCGATCATACAAAAGAAAAGAACGAGCAACAGAAACACGGACAGAGCGACGGACAAAAGACAGAGAACGAAGACAGCGAAGGTTTTCGACCTCAATGGCCTTTTGGACACGCAGATCACGAGAGAGAGAAGCAAATTTGGGATCTTTGAGATTGACTGGATCACATGGATCAAAGTCAATCAACGGAGAGCAGCCACGACCATGGAGATGCATGGCTTTGGTGAGGGTGAGAACATAGTCGTTGTGAACAAGGAAAGAAATCACATTCTGTACAGGATATTGAATATCCAGCACACGAGAGTTATTCAATCCTACGCCTTGTACAAGGCGACGCAGCTCAGAAAGACGACGGCGGACAGGAGTAGCATAGTACACAAATTGATAACCAGATGGTATATCACTTTGAGGAGCAAAAAGACGAGCAAGAGTAGCGGATGCCTTGGTGGCAGATGGAGGAGGAGGACGAGCAGCAGGCTTCTTCTTACGCTTTGCACCTGTATTAGATGCAACGACGGCAGCAAAAGATGGTTGATTTCCTGGAGACAAAATGGTGGCAGAGGTAGCATTGGTGCATGTAGTCGATGCTGATGCTGTTGTGGTTGTAGTAGTGGCAGGAGGTGGGCAAGATGATGATGGTTTGGGAGCCAGGCTAGTTGTAGTACCAGTAGCAGCTGCAAGTTGGGCTTCGAGAGCGTGACGAGCAGCCTCAGACTCTGCCAGGGCTGTTTTTAACCGCTCAATTTCGACATGGGCGGTTTCCAGACGAGCTAAGCGATTTCGAACCTCAATCATAAAGGTTGAAAGTTGCTGTTCACTCGCTGGAGAGGCAGATGGAGGAGTTGTTGGTCCAAAATCAGTAGAAATGTTGATGATATCAACTGATGTTTGTGGATGGTGGTGCTGATGAGAGGTTGGCGAGAGTGTCATTTTCTTTGTTTTCAATTGTTGAGTGAAATCTACAGCGAAAAAAGGTGGAGATCTTGAGGAACTTGGCCGTTTTTGACCTGGAGAAAGAGAGGATGCAGAGCTTAATGCCTGGTTTACTTTGGTGTCGTCTGGAATGATGTTCTTGCTATGTATTGTATGGATTTGTAGAGTTGGGTCAATTTTTTCAATATTACTGGGATTCAATGTATTAAAAAAATTGGTTGGGGATGTAGCTCAGTTTAAGATTGTTTTTATTTATATACAATGTTTTATAATTGGGCACTCGGTATGAGCATATGCCATAAAACTAGTAACTATATAGACTAAAGAAAGAAAACCTCAACAGAGACAACGGAAAAGATGAGGAAAAAAGTTTGAGATGGCAGTAAAAGAGCAGAAGACTACTTGTAGTGGCACGATTGATCTTGAGGGATGAACCAACGGATGGGAACTTTGATTTGACTTACCACCGAGGCACCGCACAAAGAAAACAATCGGCCAAACGTTCATCTCAGTTAGCCATGAGAGGGAGGATAGAACCACAATGATCCGGGATCAGGATCAGGGGCGATAGTAGCCAAAGGGTGGACCAGACAGTCGATTGCATGAAGCAAAGATAGTAACGCAGACCAGTATACTGGAGGACCAGCAGAACCACTTATAGGCAGCATGTTCAGGGCATTGTCAATGACATGTACACCAGGAGGAGCAGCAGGCAGAGCATCCCACAGATCACGATCCAAAGCACGACATTGAGGGAAGTGATTTCGAGAGATGAAAGATCCATCCATGCAGGGACATTCCTCACGCATGTTTGCAAAACGACCAAGACGCCAACGAACCAAACGACTACGAGCCGATCGACCAATAGGTAAGTACAGTATGGGATCAGGGCGAGAGACAGAAGGACGGCACGCACGAAGCAGAACATGTTTACCAGTAGTAGTAGCAGCAGCCAGTTGTTGGTCAACCTGATCTTGCCAGAAGTCAGAGAAGTGAGCCTTGAGACCAGCAAATGAAGGGACAGGGTCAGGCAGAGATCTATACAAACTGTTTTCACAGATGTACCGATCCAGTCGAGTGTACGACAGAGCACCACGAAGAACCACCACAAGACTATCCTCAGGTAGAGTAGCAGAACGAAGAGCATACCTAGTTGCCAAGACATTATACCGATGTTTCATTGAAGGGAGACAGGTAATGTGCTTAGCAACGTTGAACCAGGAACCACCCACGAACATACCAACCAGCCGGTTTTGGAGCTTGTCAAGAGCCTCAAAGGTACGATAGTCAAGATGAGATATAGCGAGGCCATACTCAATCTTGGGTCTAACGAAAGCCTTGTACAGACGAGAACAGAGCAGCAGAGAGAAACCATTACGGTTGACACCAACAGAGTTCAGCAGAGCCATAACCTTGACAGCACCAGCGGACCGCAGAGACAAGATACTAGGAGCATGTAGCCCTTTATATCGAAACGGCATACCAAGATACACAAACTCATCTACCACCGGCAGCGGCTCATTGTAGAGAGTAAGACGAGCATCAGAGAGGGCAGCAGGAGAACCGAGCACAGCACATTTAGATGGCTTCCACCTATAACCAAGACAGACAGAGTGTTCAGCAGCAAGATCCAACATAGACTGGACACCAGACAAAGACCCAAAGATAGCAACGTCATCGGCAAAGAGCAAGCTATTGATGGCAATAGGACGACTAGCACCAGGAGGACTGACCATCGTAGCACCAGTATCAACAGAACGCAAAAGATTCGGTAAGGAATTGATATACAACGAATACAAATGAGGACTGAGTACTGAGCCTTGAAGTACACCAGTAACAGGAGAGAAAGCAGCAGAGGTATGATTAGCAATCAAGACTGAGACTGAGACATCGTCAAACATGTTCATCAAAAGACCCAGAACAGGACGAGGAAGTGTAGAACCAGACAGGGCTTGCCATATAACCCTACGATCGACAGTATCATAAGCAGACTTGATATCCAAGAAAGCCACCACAGGATAGCGACGGTGAGTCAGAAAGTAATCATGCATCAAGTCATGCAAGCAGAGGGCTTGATCCAGAGGACTACGTTGAGGACGGAAGCCACCTTGAGCAATATCCAGAGCAGGGGAGTGTTCATCCAGAGCCGGCATGAGACAGAACTCAAACAACTTACGCACCACCGAAGTGAGCGAAATTGGTCGATAATTACCAGGATCGGAAGCATCACCCTTCTTGAAAATCGGAAACACCTGGGCTTGGCGCCATAAACCAGGAGTATAAGACCATTGATAGCAGAGGTGAAACAGCAGAGAGAGCACTGGGGCAATTTCTGAGGTCAGAGCTTTTAACATCTCAGCCTTGATGTGGTCAGGACCAGGAGCTTTATGCGTCGGCAGACGTTTAATACACAGTACCAAGGTATCAGTATCAAACAAAGACATGTCCGCAGGGAGACAGAAAGGCAAGTCAGAGACCATAGGAGTGACAGGAGCAGGACGAGAAGCAGTATTTAATAGAGCACCTTCGTAGACCGTAGCCAAATGAGAGCCCATAGTAGCAACAGAAGCAGCAGGACCATCTGGGTGACTGTACGTAGGTGAAGACTCTTTATTGCGCTTGATGCGTTTTATAGCAGCAGTAGCTTTTGAGAAGTCTCTTTCCAGAGCACCACAGAACTTATGCCAGGACTTGCGCTTAGCAGACTGTACCAGAGAGCGAAAACGGCGATGAGCTTGCTTGTATAAGACCCAACAATCAATCTTAGTATACCCAAGGGCATACCGCCATCGACTGTAGAGACGATCCCGTTCAGTAGCCGCGTCTTGGATTTCTTGCGTCCAGTATTTCTTCCAATGGCCAGGACGGCCAGACTTCACACCTATTGAGCTATCCAAACATTCATACAAACATTGGTTCAAAGAACCGTTGAGTGCATCAATGTCGGGACGAGTACCAGGAGGAGCAGACACCAAACCAGAGAGAGTAACAACCAGAGGAGCAACAGAAGATCGAAAGGATTCACGGAGTAGGCCCAAAGGCCTCTCTTTCGTCAATTTCGAGAGCTTCCATTGCCGCCTAGGAGCCAGAACAGAATCACCAGGAGCCACAGTGTCATCAAGAGGTGGCACATACTCGAAAGTAAGTGACATCAATCGATGGTCAGAACCAAGAGACAGATCAGACTCAACCACCAGTTGAGGGTTCACCAAAGCAACATCACCAATATTTGTCAGAAACAAATCGATAATACTACTCAATTCTTGCTGCTGCCGAAAAGAAGAGTAAGTCTTAACACCAAAAGCCAAAGACGCATTAAGCACAGATAAGCAATGTTCGTCAAACCAAGGTTTGAGAGCATTACCACGAGCATTGGAGATAGCATCACCAGTCAGAGGACCCAACCGAGCATTGAAATCACCGCAGAGAATAGTATCCCTAGTCATAGGTAATGAGCTGAGGGCCGAGAGCACCTTATCAGAGGATAAGGGTGGAGGAAAGTAAACACAGTGAACCGTTAGGGTGCCAACCTTGAGAGACAGAGTGTGCGGATTGTATGAAGGGAGTTGGGAGACCGTAAAGGGGCAAGAAGGAGAGACGAAAGCAGTGATACCACCAGAACCACGGTTGAAAGCACCAGGTACTTTTGAACCATACAGGTGATATTGAGACCAGTCAATCGGATAGGAACCAGAAGTGAGCCAAGTTTCAGTTACAAACAGAACATGAGTATCAACAATATGAGAAATAACATCATGAACTGTTGTTTGACGAAGACCATTCGCATTCCAAAGAGAGAGAGAGACAAAAACCGGGGGGACAGACACATTATTCATATTACCAGACCATGATTCATTGTTAAGAGACATTAGATCTCCATTTCAGAATCAGTGGAAGTATCGCGGCGACGCTTGAACAAGAAAGCAGCCTTTTTAGGGTCTTTTTCCTTTAGTCGGTCCATAGCACCAGCAACAGCCTCGTCCAGTTCGGCTTGACCTATCCATCCAAGATCTAGGAACCAACGGCCAACACTACTCACATTAAGTGGGCGGATATGGGACAGAGCATCTACGCTGCGAGCATTGACCATCTCAGCAATAAGATCCATTCGATCGTGTTCAGAGTAGGCATCGTACTTTGGGTCGGCAATATTAGCAGGATTCAACGGGTCAAAATCCTCCAATATTTCCGATTCACTTGCACGGAGCAGAGCCAAGAATTCAGCAACATATTGGGTATGCAGGAGAATACCAATAGCTTCGGAGGCAGGGAAGTTGATGTCGAGGATACGAGACGTATCCACCCCAATGGCCTTGAGAGTGCGTCGAATTTCAGAGCGTAAGATCTTACCAGATCTACCAATATATACATATTGATATCCTTGGGGACCCTTAGCAGCAGACGTTTTGAAGAGACGACCAGCAGCCAACTTTCTCTTAGCAGCTTTAGTGGGATCAGGGCGATGTGCAGCCTTCTTAGCTATAGCAGAATAGCTAATAGTACCAGAATCAGTGGTGGCAGTAGCAGAGGTGGTGGATCCAGATGCCCCTTTGATGGGGGTGCTTGTAACAGAATCCTGTGACGTGGCTTGCAATTTTTCAATGACCAGATCCTTGTCGTGTAAAATTTTTTTCAAGGCTTGGTTTTCCTTTTCCAAAGCATCGAGACGAGCCAAAATACCATCATGTTGATTAACACGTTCAGAGAGAGAGGCAAGTTGTTGTTGTAACTGTTGCATGATAACAGTAACCTGATTCATATCAGTTGGGTGCTGAAACTCGGGCATATTGCTGATTATTTTTTTAGAAATTGTTGAAGATCCAAAAAAATATGAAGGAGATGTTCAATAAACTTGAAACTATAACACAATAGACAGAGACTAAAGGCAAGTATACTGGTATAGTTTTGGAGTTGATTGAGTTGCTGATTGTTGGGAAAATAGCGTTTTTCGTGATTCTAAGGAGACTTTTTACGGAGAGGATGGCAAAAAGTGATGAAAAACGGAAAGAGATGGGGATGTAGCTCAGTTTAATATTGGATTTTTATTTATTTACAATTGTAGTCAACTGCGGAATCGGTATGATCATATGTTGCAAGACTAACAGTGATTCGGCGGGAAAAAGCATGTTTAAATTAAAGGTTGAGGGAAGCTGCTAAAGGGAGGGGACCAATAAAGTAAACGGCATCAAAACCCACCAGAGAGGAGGAGAAACAGAGGGAGGAATGGCAATGGCCGCGCCGCAAGACGGGGGAGACGAACAGGACTCAAGGTAGAAACCGGCCAGACGCACCGCAGCACACCTAAACGTGCAAGCACAAATACCGAGCAACATGCCAGGTTAGAAAGGCGGAAAATATGGATGCGAAGGTGGGATTCGAACCCACGACCTCTCGGCATACTCACTGCTTCCGCATGAAGCTCTAACCAAGTGAGCCATTCAAGCATCCATGGGGATGTAGCTCAGGCGAAAATTTATGGTTGTTTATTGATTACAATGAATTAGCAATGTAAAAAATATAGACTTATATGCATGCGATCTTTGGATCATTAGTTGCAAGTCCTGAGAAGCGACGTACAGCAAAAAAGCTTAAATTAATAGTTTGATCTCCATGCAGGAACAACATGCAAGTGTCCAGAAAAGGGAAAAAAGGTCCTAAACCAAAAATTAAACTGGTAAAAAAAGAAGTACAGGCAGGAAAAAGGAGTAAAACAAGTGAGATAAAAGGGTAGAGAATAAGAAGCTATGGTGTATGAGAAATGCAATTGAGGATACCTCGATGTTCAGACAGCAGCACAGACAAAATAAACCCACAGACCTCAGTGGCACAAAAAAAGCAAGAAAAAAAAGGAGAAAACGAGGCATTTGCATTTAGCAAAATGAGTAGAGAGACAAAGACCAAACGAGAAAGAAGCAGAGAAGGAGGACAAAGTGAATACGGACACTACCACAAAGGCAGCAGAAACAGAAACAATGAGAGTGGGAATGAGAGAGCAAAACGATTTCAACAACAAGGTGTCAATCAGTTATCAGAAGGCTCTGACATTTCAAAATCCTTGGTAGCAGAGAGAGTTGGGGAGACAGCATAAGCCAAAAGAGAGGCAGTTTCAGCATCATGATGCAAGAGGTAGCCAAGATAACTCAAACGTTGTTTCTTGGCTAAACGCTCTTGATCAGAGGATCGGGATGGTGGTTTAGCAGCAGCAGAGGAGGAGGAACGAGCAAGCATTTCTTCTTTCAAAATGGCATCAAATTGGGCTTGGTTGATGCGATCATACAAAAGAAAAGAACGAGCAACAGAAACACGGACAGAGCGACGGACAAAAGACAGCGAACGAAGGCAGCGAAGGTTTTCGACCTCAATGGCCTTTTGGACACGCAGATCACGAGAGAGAGAAGCAAATTTGGGATCTTTGAGATTGACTGGATCACATGGATCAAAGTCAATCAACGGAGAGCAGCCACGACCATGGAGATGCATGGCTTTGGTGAGGGTGAGAACATAGTCGTTGTGAACAAGGAAAGAAATCACATTCTGTACAGGATATTGAATATCCAGCACACGAGAGTTATTCAATCCTACGCCTTGAACAAGGCGACGCAGCTCAGAAAGACGACGGCGGACAGGAGTAGCATAGTACACAAATTGATAACCAGATGGTATATCACTTTGAGGAGCAAAAAGACGAGCAAGAGTAGCGGATGCCTTGGTGGCAGATGGAGGAGGACGAGCAGCAGGCTTCTTCTTACGCTTTGCACCTGCATTGGATGCAACGACGGCAGCAAAAGATGGTTGTGCTGTAACTTGAGATTGGGAGTAGCTGGGGGTAGACTTGGAGGCAGATGTTGTTGATGGTGGTGTTGGAGTGTTCGACGATACAACGTCTATGGTGGTGGGAGCAACATTGGTGGTGGATTGAGCGTTGATAGCTGCCAATTGAGCCGCAAGGGCGTCTCTAGCAGCCTCTGATTCAGCCAGGGCTGTTTTCAACTGCGCAATTTCAGCATGGGCAGATTCTAATCTGCTCAAACGATGTCTGACCTCAACCATAAAGGTCGACAACGCAGTTTGATCAGTGGCCGAAGCAGGTGGGAGGGAAGTGAGACCAAAGTCAATCGAGTTGGGGTCAACATCGATCGAAGATGTGAAATGAGATGCTTTGGAGAGGTCTTGAGGTTGCATTTTCTTTGCTTTTAAATGTTGAGAGATATCAGCAGCAAAGAAAGGTGGAGAGAGGGTTGAAATTGGCCTTTTTTGACCGGACGAAAGGGTGTCAGCAGGTGTAATCTTATTAAAAGTGTTTTGCTCGGTTATGGTATTGATATAGCAAGTACTTGATGAGAGATGATGGGTTATAGGAATCTTCGATATAATTCGGGCTATGAAAGTATATAAAAAATTCTTTAGCGGAAAGAAAGGTGGGGATGTAGCTCAGTTTAACGTTGATTTTTATTATATACATGAATTCAATGGGCACTCGATGGGAGCATTAGCCTAGAATTCTAGAAACAAAAGAGTAGCAGGTACAAAAAACCCTTATGGGGACACTAACTAAGAAAAAGGGAAAAAGGAAAGTGTGGTAGTGGCAGAGGAACGGCATGAATACTGGTATTGTTGATTTGATCTGGAGGAATGACCAACGGATGGGAACTTTGATAATTACTTACCACCGTGGCATCGCACCGAGAAAGCAAAAACAACAAACGTTCATCAATGAGCAGAAAACCAGAGCGATCCAGGATCTGGATCTGGTGGGGGGATGTAGCTCAGTTTAACGTTGATTTTTATTATATACATGAATTCAATGGGCACTCGATGGGAGCATTAGCCTAGAATTCTAGAAACAAAAGAGTAGCAGGTACAAAAAACCCTTAAGGGGACACTAACTAAGAAAAAGGGAAAAAGGAAAGTGTGGTAGTGGCAAAGGAACGGCATGAATACTGGTATTGTTGATTTGATCTGGAGGAATGACCAACGGATGGGAACTTTGATAATTACTTACCACCGTGGCATCGCACCGAGAAAACAAAACAACAAACGTTCATCAATGAAGAGACTATCTAGCAGAGAACCATAACAACCCTGAATCAAGATCAGCAGGGATGACAGCCAGCGGATGCACTAAACAATCAATGGCATGAAGCAGAGCAAGCAAAGCAGACCAATAAGATGGAGGACCATCAGAGGCTTTCACAGGTAAGCAATTAAGGGCATAGTCTATACGATGAATACCAGGAGGAGCCACAGGCAGAGCATCGAGAAGTGTTCGATCCAGAGCACGGCATGTCAGAAAGTGATTTCGAGATATAAAATCACCCATCACGCACGGACACTCTTCACGCATGTTTGTGAAACGTCCAAGACGCCAGCGAACAAGGCGACTTCGAGCAGATCGACCAATTGGTAGGTACAAAATGGGATCTGGACGAGATACAGAACGACGACAAGCACGGAGGAGGGTCTGGGTACCAGAAACAGCAGCAGCAGCAAGTTGATGATCTACTTGATCTTGCCAATACGAATCAAAGACTTCAGTAAGACCAGCAGTGGTGAATGGCGGCGGATCAGGTAGTGTCAGATACAACGGGTTTTGACAAATAAATCTGTCTAGACGAGTGTACAGTAATCCACGACGAAGCAGAACCAACAAGCAATCATCAGGGAGAGTATCAGCACGAAGAGCATAACGTGTTGCCAGGACATTATATCGATGCTTCATGCTGGGAATACAGGTCAAATGTTTGGCAACATTGTACCACGTACTACCAACAAACATACCAACCAATCGATTTTGCAGAGCATCAAGAGCCTTGAAGTCACGGAAAGAGAGATGAGATATAGCTAAGCCGTATTCCAGCTTGGGTCGAATAAAGCTTTTATACAAACGAGCACAAAGCAACAGAGAAAAACCATTTCGATTGACACCAACCGAATTCAATAATGCTATTGTCTTGATAGCACCAGAAGCACGCAGATTGAGAATCCCAGGGGCATACAGACCTTTATATCTAAACGGCATACCAAGATACGTGAATTCCTCTACCACAGGAAGAGGTTCACCGTATAGAGACAATGGATGACGAGTAGAGGCAGTAGGAGCACAAAGTACAGCGCATTTTGATGGTTTCCATCTGTAGCCAAGAGAGAACGAGTGATCTGAAGCGACATCCAACATGGTTTGCACATCAGTACGAGAGCCAAATATGGCCACATCATCAGCAAAGAGTAAACTATTGATATGAACAGGATGCATTCCGGGTGGAGATACCATAGTACCACGGTTGACAGCAGCACGAAGAACAGCAGGCAGAGAGTTGATGTACAGAGAGTACAAGTGCGGACTGAGCACTGAACCTTGGAGTACACCAGTAGCAGGCGAAAAAGGGTCAGAGTTGTGGTTTGCAATCAGTACAGAGACTAGTACATCATCGAACATATTGATCAATAAACTAAGGATTGGACGAGGTAGTGAAGAATGAGCAAGAGCATCCCAAATAACGTTGCGATCCACTGTATCGTATGCAGATTTGATGTCCAGAAAGGCTACAACAGGATAGTGGTGATGAGTGAGGAAGTAGTCATGCATCAAGTCATGTAAACAGAGGGCTTGATCCAGAGGACTACGTTGTGGACGAAAACCACCTTGAGCAACATCAAGTGCAGGCGAATGTTCATCAAGAGCAGGCATCAATGAAAATTCAAACAATTTACGCATCACCGAAGTGAGCGAAATTGGACGAAAGTTTGCAGGATCAGATACATCACCTTTCTTGTAAATGGGAAAGACCTGAGCATGACGCCACAATACAGGAGTGTACGACCATTGAGAGCAAAGCGTAAATAGCAGAGACAATACGGGTGCAATGTCAGATGCTAGAGCCTTCAGCATTTCAGCTTTCAGATGATCAGGACCAGGAGCTTTTCCATTTGGCAATCGCTTAATCAGAGAGACAATAGTATCAGCATCAAACAGATTTGTAACAGAGGGATCATTGTAGGGTAGATCCGATACATTCGGTTCAGGAGCAACAGGACGAGAAGCAGAGTTAAGGAGTGTACCATTGTATACAGATGCAAGATGTGATGCCATTGCTGTTACTGAAGCAGCTGGACCATCTGGATGGCTATAAGTAGCAGAGGATTCTTTGTTTCGCTTTATGCGTTTGATAGCAGCAGTAGCTTTAGAGAAATCCTTTTCCAGATTAGAGCAGAATGTGTTCCACGACTTTCTTTTGGCAGCCTGTATCAGAGAGCGAAAACGTCTAAGAGCAGTTTGATATATACCCCATGTTTCAACTTTGGCAAAGCCACTTGCCCATCGCCATCGACTATATGAGGCATCTCTTTCACGAGCTGCATCTTCAATTTCTTGTGTCCAGTACTTTTTCCAGTGACCAGGGCGACCAGATTTCACACCAATTGACCCGTCAAGAGATTCATACAAACAACAATTCAGAGAATCATTGAGTGCATCAATATCAGGACGAACTCCATCAGGAGCAGAGACCAAACCAGAGAGAGAATCAACCAAAGGAGCAACAGAAGATCGAAAGGATTCACGAAGCAAGCCCAAAGGCCGCTTTTTCCTCAATTTCGAGAGCTTCCATTGCCGTCTAGGGGCCAAACCACCAGAGTTACCAGAACCAAGAGTATCATCGGGAGGGGGCACATACTCGAAAGTAAGTATCATCAGCCGATGATCAGAACCAAGGGACAGATCAGAGTCAACCACCAGTTGAGAATTCAACATAGCCGTCTCGCCAATGTTGGTAAGGAACAGATCAATGATGCTGTGTACCTCTTGTTGTCGCCGAAATGTTGTAAAGGTGGGTGTACCATAAGCTAGAGACTCATTGAGGATCGACAACGAAGCCTCCTCAATCCATGGTAGTAGAGAGTTACCACGGGGATTAGCAGTAGTATCACCTAGTAGAGATCCAAAGCGAGCATTGAAATCACCACAAAGGATTGTATCACTAGTTATAGGTAACGAGCGAAGGAGCGAGAGCACCTTATCCGAGGATAAGGGTGGAGGCAGATACACACAATGAACCGTAAGGGTGCCAACCTTAAGGGACAGAGTGTGAGGATTGTAAGACGGGAGTTGAGAGACAGAGAAAGGACAGGAAGGAGAGACAAAGGCTGTAACACCACCAGAACCACGGCCAAAAGCGCCAGGTACTTTTGTGCCATATAGATGGAATTGAGACCAGTCGGAAGGGAAAGAACCAGATAGAAGCCAAGTTTCAGTGACAAGGAGAACATGCGTATCCAATACATGTGAGAGGACATCGTGCACAACTGATTGACGGAGACCATTGGCATTCCAAAGGGAAAGAGAGACAGGAAAGGAGTGGACGGGGTTGTTGTTGATATGACTCTGATGTATTATAGAGCTCATTAGAGTTCCATAGCAGAGTCATTGCTGTCAGAAGCTTTTCTACGCTTGAGCAAGAATTGAGCCTTCTTGGGTTCTTTTTCAGCAAGGCGGCCCATGGCTTCGGAAACAGCTGTATCAAGTTCCTCTTGGGAAATCCATCCAGCAGAGACAAAGTATTTTCCAACACCACTGACATTGAGAGGACGAAGGAAGGAAAGAGTTTGCAGAGCACGAGTGTTTGTAAACTCGTAGATCAGTTGTTCTCGATCCGCAATAGCAAGGTTTGCATATTGAGGATCAGCAATGTGCTTGGGATCCAGAGGCTCAAAATTCTCGATGAGCTCAGCTTCGCACTTGTGCATGTAAGCAAGAAAAGTGTCGACATATTGGATATGGACCAGAACTCCAATAACACCAGAAGCAGGGAAACAAATGTCGAGAACACGACCAGTATCAACACCAACCTTACGGAGGGTAGCACGAACCTCAGAGCGCTGGATCTTACCAGATCTACCAAGGTAGACATATTGGTATCCCTGTTGGCCCTTAACAGCAGCAGATTGGAAGAGACGGCCAGCAGCAAGACGGCGTTTGGCTGTACGAACAGGATCAGGGCGTTTAGCTCCAGAGCGAGCAGCAGAGAGATAACTACCTTTAGTGGCAGTATCGGTAGCAGTAGTGGTACTAGCAGTAGTAGCAGGATCTTGGGACTGTACGACCTGAGAGATGAACGGACGTTCCTGATCTACCTCAGGTGTAGGGGCTTGAGTAGTTCCACGTGATAGTTGGCCCTGTAATTCTTGAATTACCAGGTCCTTGGCCAAAAGATTTTTTTTTAGGGCTTGGTTTTCCTCTTCTAACTTGTTCATACGCTCCAAGAGGTGGTCATGTTCATGTACTTTCTCCTGAACTGAGGCAAGTTGCTGCTGAATGTGCTCAAGTAACATGGGCAACTGACTGATGTCAAAACCTTGTAGGCTTTGAGAGATTGGCGTAGTCATTTTGTGAAAAATTACTAAGATTCAAAGAAACTGGCAAGTTGTTCAACAAGACTGAAATTAATATACAATAAACTATGGATAAACGCAAGTCTACTGCTGTAATTTGGTATTGTTTGGTGAACTAGTTGTCGAGATAAACCGCTTTTATAGTGAGGAAATACTTTTTACCGGGGGAAGGTGGCAAAAAGTGATGAAAAACGGAAAGAGATGGGGATGTAGCTCAAATGGTAGAGCGCTCGCTTAGCATGCGAGAGGCACTGGGATCGACGCCCAGCTTCTCCAATTTTTATATTTTTTGATGAAAGTTACACTCCATAAATTCTAGAGTTTAACTTTAATCTGGAGTGTTTCTGTTATATCAAATGTCATAGCAAGGTCTCACACTAAAGGTCTTAGGCTATTCTTAGGTCCTTTAGGTAAATCATGCTAATCATGATTTATAAATCAATTGTTGGGTAGATAGTAGACTTATTTGTATTATAGTTCATCATCATGCTGTAAACCCTAGCATAATGAAAAGTATATAAATGCATCCCAAGGATGCATTCTCAATAAAAGCGTAATTTTTTGGCAGATTCAATTTTACATTGTATTTTGACATAACAGTTTCTTTCATATAACGTTTATAGTTGTCCAACTAGAATAAGCAAATAAACTGAAGTAAAAGTTGAAAATAGGAAGTAATACAGAGATGTATATAAAAGAGTTTACAATGAATCGATTTCAATATGGGAAATATATAAGCACTACGGCCCAACTGATGCTCTCACAGAACATCGATGTGCTCTTTTGGGAACATCGATATTCTCATTTGAGAAGGTGTAGTTTTCCACATGAATAAAATGGTTTGAATAGCTAAACTATAGTACTGTAGGCAACAGAGAGATTTTATTATCTGTAAGATTCATAAAATTACTAAACGTATTATAAATTGCACGAGAATGATGTATCATATTCTAAACCGGATCTCCAAATGCGTAGGAGCAATTAGTTAAAGCACAGATCACATCAGATCATAAACTTTGACATGAAACAGGATTCAGTTACGATCCGAATAATGGCATGTTCAGGATAATAGATTGGATCTATTATCCTATCACCCAAATCAACGCATCTAATATCTTATCCTCACATCAAATCCCTCAATTCGAATAGTATATAAACCCTCTTATTTCCAATGTAATAAACGATATTCTTTACCTGATTAATTTCATACTCTTTTTATAAATAATTTATTTCTGATAAATCAGAGAAAATGGCAATTTAAAATTACCTAATAACTACTTATTAAAGTAAAAGAATATATTTCAATGTCAGGGTTGAAGGGTATTCTGACAGTGATTTAGATCTGCAGGATATCATTGACAGACTAAACACAAACAAGAATAAGAAGCGCAGGTTTAAACCTAGAGCGCCAGCTACCAGGAACATTAAACAGCGATTAACCTGGATAGCGCACAACATTACACAAACTATATTGGATAAAATCAATGTTCAAATCTAATATTAATAAAGCACCTTTTTATCCATTCAACTAAAAGGCTATAACATCTTCCTGCACACTCTCTATATCTACTTCCATTTATATCTCGATCAGATCTCAGATTGCATATGTGGAATACATCCACTATGATCTGCATTCCGACAGTTCATCCAGTTACCAGATTTAGATATAAACTGTATGTACACTGGATTAGATGTACGATATCGATTTATACTATAAGAAGATATGGACTTCAGATACGCTAGTACTATAAGATTCATACTATATAAGATATAGGCTATAGATGGCACCACGGACATGGATGGCACTATAGACTTATACTTGTATTCCGACATTGACTACGGATGTTTACCATATCTGGATAGACACCAAGATTAATGCAATATGAGCTTGTTGCTTCAGATGTGCATTTTATGATCCACGCTATAAGACACATGCTTATATCCGTGGTACTAGCTACAGATACTTTATGTACTACAGACTTGTACTATATATGAGACATGCTATAGACATGCATACGATATGCTATAGACATGCATACGATATGCTATAGACATGCCATATATCCAGATACATGCTAGAGATATATGCTTAGCGATATACACTCAGATATGTACTATTAATATAGACTAAGAAGACTGTACCCATCGGATACATGCTACTAGATCGATATTAATTATCCTTATAGAAAGGATAGATCAGGGTACTTCGGATGAGAGTCTAATTATTCATCCAGACAGAGCTAAATCATGATTAGCTTGCTGGAGTTGTCTTTTAGCATGATTAGACATTAGTTGATCTGAGTTGACTTATTTGTCAATCTAATTAATAGAACTCTTATCCATTGTTGTAGTATATAAGAAGGATCATCTACCTGGCCAGTAGAGAGACTTTAGTTTATTTTACACCTGTCAGTTTGATAATAAAACATACCTTTATCAAGTTGACATTACTGTTTTTTTTTATTCTTTGTTTTCCGTGAATTTTAGTCTATCAAGCCTCAAATTCCACACCTTCACTTACACATAAAAACCCTTTATATTTTCTGTGGATCTGATTCTTACCTGATGCTTTACATTTACGTACACGTAGCTACTTTGTATACGGACAAGCAGCATACTGGTATTTCCCCTTTTTAGTCCTTAGTGTCCCTGATACAGCAAAATCTGAGTGCATTTGAGCTGCGTTTTCTCGCGTCCAAGGCCGTTTTAGATTGTCATAATAGGACCAAACACTTGCTCTCATTTGGCAGTTACTTTCTGACACCTTTGCTCAACTTTTTGGAGATCAAAAAAAACATGAACAAAAATCGACCAAAAAGCATGAGGTACCCCTCATGGTTTTCATCGAAAATCAAACGATCGCGTTTTTCACCTTGAAAATGGAGACTTTTAATATGGTATATATTACATCAAAATGTTTCTATCGATCCAGAGCAACCTCTGGAATTATCTTTGTGGGACTTTGATATGTAAAATTTCGACATTTTGGCCAGAAACCTCTTTTCATATTTTCATAAATCATTTGTTAAGTTTATTCAAATCATCTATTTTACTTAGTACCATTGGATGCACTTTGAAAAGTACTCCAAGAAAGCTTAAGGAAGCATGGGGTGATCATCATATCTTACTTAGTCGAATCTGCAAAAATAGCTTAATCGAATTCAAAATCATCAAGATTTGTCCAATCTGGAACAAACTATGATTCTGGATTTGAATTAATTTTGGCTTGTGGGGCCAGCTGTCAAACTCAACGCCCTTTTTGTAATGAAATAGCCACCCAAACGCAACTTAATTGAAAACCAAAAGTTCATCAAATAGCACTCATTCAAATTCATGCTATTTGGATCTATTAATGAAAGCGCTCAAATGTACATCAAAAACCCATTTAAAAATACTAAAGTAAAGATACACGCTTATATCGCACATCGTGTGAATGAATCACTCCTGATCACAGTGTATTCAATCACACCCATGATGGTCGTAATAGGTGATGGTATCTTTATCCAAATAAAATTAAATCAATAACAAGCATATTCAAATATGACAATTATGCCCTGCTGCCATAGTTGCACAATATCCCAGATAAAGGGTTCCATACTTCAATAACAAACATCACACTTTAAACCATCAAGGTCACATTAAATCATGCTATGACGATAGCTCACCCAAGCTCATCAAGGTTACTCAAATCGACCCTTATGGCCAGTGCTCCTGCATTGATTACCACTTTAAATCAAACATCAACAACATTTGCCAGATATCGCAATAGCAGCACCTATTGCTCTCTATCATCACTAATCCTACAAGCCAGATGCAAATGTATAAATACTCTTCTTTTTTTTACTCAATTCCAGGATCTTCAGTTCATTTTATACACAAAATAAAATACAGTTGATTTCTATTGTATTTTACCTTTGCTTTATTTTTTTTGTGAAATCCATTAAACCTGATTTCACTGCACTTTTCATACTGCAATACAGTATTAAATGCTCTTGAAGCGTATGAAAAGTAGGTGGTAGGCCATAAAGCTATCGTTTATAATGATATCTTATTGCATTCTATATCGTTCATAATGGCATCGTCTTGCATTCTATATTTAATAACGTTAGTCTGGATATTGACGATTCATGGGCTGCGTAAGATGTCTGCAGTAAGTAGTGAAATCTCTAAGGCTCCAAGACGTTGTTCAAATAAAACATTGACTGCATTGAGCAGAGGAAAGAGGGTAGAACTAACAGTGGTTTTTGTTGATTGATTGTAAAATCATTATTCTCATATGAGCCAGGCCTGACAGATGTCTTGAAACTCAGGTTCCATATTAGGGTTGTAAAGTGTCTAAGGACTGAACATTTATTATGTTATGATGATATTAATTCTCGATTCAGGGCAACTTCTGAAACTATGTTGGTGAGACCTTGATATATAAAATCTCGACATTTTCGCCAAAAACGTCATTTCATAATTTCAGAAATTGCTCAAGAAGTTCAATCAAAATATCTATTATACCCAACACAGTTGGATGCGCATTGAAAAGTTCTTCTAGATATCTTAAGGCTGTAAAGGATGATCACTACAACTTTCATAGTCGAATCTCGTGAAATAAGTCGATCGAGTTGCAAAAGGATCAAAAATCAACGAATCGTGACAGAAAGTCGAGCGGGATTGTAATCCGTTTTGGCTGGCTAAAAGAAGACTCTCCTTGATTGCTCAAAGCCCTATAATATAATAGCAATGATACCCACAGAAACGATTATAGAGAAAGCGAGACTCCTTCTCAAATGGATAGCGTACCCAACGTGAGACCCAAAAAGGACAGGCTGGTGATGTAAGAGGAGCGTGACATGATCCAAAGAAACAGAATAGCACACAGATAAAACTGATATTGCAGGTGAAGTTTAATTCAGAAACCTCCTTCTTTTGGAAATCCCACGGCCTTGTTTGATGAATTTCGCAATGTGTACTTTACTTAGAACCCTGAAAATAGTACCATTGGATTCCTCAAGCGATTTGCTTTCGAATGATGTACATACTTTCTAATAAAATATCCTCTCTTTGACCACAAATTGGCCATTTACTTGCTTATCTCTCTTCAATTCATGTCCTTTTGTTTACTTTACATGTGATTTTTTTAAAGCTCAATTTTGCTTAGCAAATGAATTATTTTGATCTTGCATGATCCGAGTACCTTCTAAAAGAGGACGATTCCTAAAAAAAATGATATGAAATGTGTTGACTCTTTATGGGATGCATGCTCTTGGCATAAGAACTAAAAACAGGTTGCAGGAATGATACACGAGAATGACCAACTGTTGCATACAAGCATGCATCTTAGGCTACATTCACTTTCTCCTCAAGCCACCTTTTACAGTGTAGCAGCATAGATGATGTTTATCGTATCACATCACATCTATGTTTACAAGTCCAGTCAATTGTGTGTGCACAGGTGCCTCAGGAACTACAATACATTCAATCTCCCCAATGTCAAAATATCGAGATCCACCTACACTACATGAAACATACCGACTTAGGTGGCCTCTCAACAAGCTATACCAACAATCCATAAGGCCCCAGTGGCCTGCTATTTATATACCATCTCAACGTAGTAGTCATTGACCAGGGATCTACCATATTTAAGCAAGCTAGATGCCCTGTAATAAAGAAGCTCTTTGCTTTCGTTTTAGATACAGTTGACAACTGATTATTATCATCGACTTATTATTACGAATTCATCACCAACTCATTATGTAAATGTGGGCATATTGATGATATCTAGTAGCGCAAACACTTGATTGACATCATTGACAGCAACCATGATAGCTGGAAACAAGATGACTTGCACTGGTTCGAAAACAATTCATTATGTTCCATTCCATGGAGATAGCCGCAGTAATATTTATATGATACTCTTGCTTTCCGAGGTGTACGCTTGTCTCTTAATCCAGAATCAATTGTTGCACTAGCTCCAAGATGATGTAAGCAACAAGTAAGCCAACCTTATCATCCTGTATTGCCCAATTAGATGGAGAGTTTATGGCGACTACAAACAAGAGAAAAGATGGATCGGGGACTGTGTGATTTTGGAGAGAGAAATTAAGGGGAGGTAGAGAAAGATTACTTAATCAAGCAACCAGCTGCATTTGTTTCAGTGTCAAATGACATTTTTTGTTTACTTTCTGATGAGGCTGAGCCCGTGAGAAGTTGTCTGTTAATTACATCTAGGGAGAGATGGGGGAACTCGTTTCATGTGAAGGTGGAAAAAGGGCTTTTTGAAGTAGCAAAATGGACATAACTCGAGACAGAAAACAGTTGAAAGCCTCGGACGAAGCGGATCAAATAGAGCAAGTGTCAAACGTCAAAATGGTACTATTTTCACGCGCTAAAAGTAGTATATTGTGGAGAAAAGTAAAAGGAAACGAATTTGAGTGTGGCAAGGATACTAGACTCACATGAAAGTCGATGAGAAGGATATAAATAGGGATTTGTTTCAACAGCTTTTCCCTCTTCTTCTTCATCTCATCTCTCTACAACAAGCAAAATACTCTATACAAGCAAACTAACTACAAGACATTTGGGCTCTCTCTCTCTACATATGGTCATCTAAATCAAATACTCTACTGTCTATTGACCTCTACTACTGCTACATACAATGCCTTACAAATCCATGGTCCTCTCTACGTCTCTTGGTCCATGCTAGAAAAAGGCCACACTATCTTTGATACATGCAGACCTTGGTGAACTGTGCGAGTAAGTTATTATCTTGTTGAACGTATGAGCCATGTTGACTAACCTATTGATTACATAGTGCCGAAAAACTACTTTGTAGGGACTGAGTAGGATCACAGCTTCATAATCATGGGTAGACTGCAGGACAAATCCATTGGTCATGCTACGGGATGATCACAAGCTTTATTGCCGACGAGAGTAGGGTTTAACCCTATGATCCGGAGATGGAGGCGGCTTGAGCGTGTCGATGATCTTGTGATGGGTGAAGCAAGTTTACACCTTGGTACCTGTTTATATAGTGTTGGTTCCTTTTATTGATGGTCAATTTTCTTTGCCCAAATGGTTTGTTACGCACTCATGCCACAGTACTTGTGTACTCATCTCATCTTTATCTAGTTACCTCTGCCATCTCATGTTCTATCTCATTTAAAGCAAGCTGTTCTTTCCAAATGCTATCAAGCCAAGTTCTCTGTGCCTTCTACAAGCTCCTAAAATGACAAGACTGTTCAAATATACCATCTCTACATCTATACAAGGTCAAGCCCTACTCTCATCTGTGCTTCCTCTTACTCAATCAATTATCAAGACAATTAATGCCTGACATCTATACAAGGCCAAGTCGTTCTTATATATCTGCTACCTCTATCTATACAAGTCAAAATAGCCTCAAAAATCTTAATCCATCAAGTATGGTGATCTCATAAACTCAAATACACATTAATAAAAAACAACCACGTCTTGTCATTAACTTCAATATTATGCTCTTTTATGATTGCATCTTGTTTCAATGCTTGTACTGTCCTTTGATTGCTATGACCAATGTATTTTAAAGCCTGTACATAATTTAATCATATACATATAATTTAACGTCAAGAGATTTTGCCTGTATGTAATATCATAACATGATAAACTTATGGTCCCTAAACACTTTCAAAGCCTCAAAAAGGAAAGAAGTTGATCTAACAAGTATTTTGATAGACTGGCGTTATCAAATATAGATTCAAAAAGAACAGCATAGCTAACGATAATGCTCTATGATTTGCCATCTACTTTCCATACGCTTCAAAAGTATCTATTACTGTATTGCCTTTATGATGGAAAGGAGGGCATTGAGTCTGCCAGCCGGCCGCACCAGCCGCCAAAATTGATTCAAATCCAGAGCATTTTTTCTGTTCAAGATTGGACAGAAAGTGTCTTTCTTCGACTTGATTCAATTATTTTGTAAGATTCGACTATATAAGTTGTGAAGATCATCCTTTGCTTCCTAATATAGCCCCTGGTGGTAGGGCGAAGTGGTAGAACTCCCGTATGCCAACGGGAGGATCCCGGTTCAAATCCTGGTGAACGCAAGTTATCTGATTTTTTGACGTAGTACTGATGTCCTCGTTTGGTGTTTTGTACTCCTATCCATGATCTATATTTTGACGATTTCCGCAAGACTGTACTGGCTCTAGGTGTCGCACCTTATTAGTAGTAGATTTCTTTCCCAACTTAGTTCAAAAATATCTTATTCCCCTTCATTGCAGACATTAGGTCTACCAACAGTCTTTTCTATCCCTCGGTATGACATTTAAAGGACTTTAAATAAAACCTGGAGCTCGTCTCCCCTGCAAAAAAAAATTGCTTCCTAATACAATCTCAAAGTACTTTTCAAGACGCACCCAATGGTACCAAGTAAGGTAAATGTTCTGAATAGATTTATTGAGCAAATTATGAAAATATGAAATGAGGCTTCTGGATATAAAGTCGAAATTTTCCATATAAAGGTCCCACAAAAATAGCTTCAGGGGTTGCGTTGGATTGATAGCAACAATTTGATTTAATATATACCATAGTAAAAGTCTTTACTATCAAGGTCAAAAAACGCGATCGTTTGTTTTTGATGAAAACCATGAGGTACCCCTCATGCTTTTTGGTCGATTTTTGACCATGTTTTTTTGGTCCCCAAAAAGTCGAGCAAAAGTGTCAGAAAGTAACAGCCAGATGAGAGAAACCATTTGGGGCTATTCTGACAATCTAAAACGGCCTTGAACGCAAGAAAATGCAGCTCAAATGCACTCATATTTTGCTGTATTAGGGACACTAAGGACTAAAAAGTGGGAATACCAGTATGCTGCTTGCCCGTATACGAAGTAACTACGTGTATATGAATGTAGAGAACTACATGAGAATTAGATCCACAGATAATATGAAGGGTTACTATGTGTAAGTGGAGGGTCAAAATGAAAGTAGTAGTATTATGATAAGATACACAAGGGTAAACGGTAGCTCGAGCTGTCGCTGTGCAAGTTGGTTTTCACCGAAGCGAAGCAAAGGTAAAGAACCATCCGAAGCATAAACTTTCATATGGTTATTGATTTTATACCGATCAACAATCAACGTTCTTCTAACATTTTAGCTATAAAAATTTTACAATATTGGCCAAAGGCCCGCGGCAGCGCGAGCTGTTTGAACGTAGGTTGGCTTCCACCGAAGCGATGCGTAGGTCAGGAAACCACCCAAAATGTCGAAAGGCTCGTATTGGTATAATGGAGAAGAGCAGATTGTATGATTTTATATAGTGACAGAAAAAGAAAGAGGATGTTTTGATTCGTAACACCATGTTGAATAAAGAATATATATATATATATATATATATATTAACTTCTTCAAATCTATTGCAGTGAAACTCATAATCCCATCCTTGTTGCATTCAAAGGATTCAATGCATGTCGAACTTATTTTGGAAGACCCGCAACATCTGAGAAATGAATTTAATGGCACCTCAGACCACAAGTACAATGCGCACTCAATTGGATCTGGTATGTAAACATTGGTGCTTGTATACATCACATAACACTGATCGAGGCAAGACATGTAACATTATTTGTGCCTAAATGTTAAAGAGGTTCCTTTACTAGGAACAAGAAAAAAAAAGCTCTCTCCCCCCCATTAGAGAAGAAAAACAAGCTTTATTAAAATGACGGGAATCTAGATTCAAAATCAGGATCAACATCGGGTGCTTTGGCAAGTGCAGCATCATAAGTCAATTGAGAGATGAATTCCTTCAGATCCTTGGCAACGTTTTCACCATGTTCAAATCGAGCTCTTTCTTCAATCTTCTTTTGATCTTGATCCTGCTTTCTAATGTCTAAGCCAATCATACTAGTTTCCATATGAATGGTATTGAGAGCTTGTTCAATTTCCTTCAAGCTATCAGCAATAGAATCGGTATATAATTTGAATTCTTCTCTCTCCTCATTGATTTTATCAATCTCTACTTTGGTGTTGACTGCCAACGGTGATGAAGGAGCGGATGGCTTGCCTGTGATTTTACCCATACGAGCAGCCACCAATGCTTTTGCTTTTGCTTTGATACGATCGCTTTCCGTGATTTCACCATTGGGTCCAGTGCCCACAATGTTGAGTGGCAGATCTGAAGATGCAGATGTTGATGCGGCGGCAGCAGCTTTTGCATTGACAGCTTGAATCTTCTTATCCCTTAGATCGTTTTCAGTTTCATCCACTTGTGCCAATAGTCCCTTCAATGTCACATCCAACATGTACTGAATTTCTGCTTCCAATGATTTTTCTTGATCTGCCAAACTCGATAACTCTGCGGTTTTAGCAATATAGGTACTCCAGGCATCTTGTCCTTGTTCACTGCCAGTCTTGGAAATCTCATGTTGTAGCTCCTTTACTCTTTCCTTGAGGCCATCAATGTCCTTCTTTTCAAGAGCTGATAGTTCCTTGTATGGCGTGGCGACACGATGCGTGGCGTCATGCTCCAATTGTTGAATTAGCTTCTTCTTTTCTTCAATTTCCTTTCTAAGATCAAAAACACGAGTCTGCTTTCCACGATAACCGTAGCTGGAATTGGAAGGAGATGAGCTTCCACTGCTGCCAGTGCTAAGATCTCTGTTTCGAGTTCTGTCAGGGCCCATACGACGAGCACTAGAGACATAGCCCACTTCCGTATCCTCATCTTCTTCATCCTTCTTCTTGACAATGCGAGAAGCTGGGCTACTCAAAGATCTACTCGCAGCAACAGGCGATTCAGAGGGTGTAGAGCGGAAATTGTTCAAGTATCGCTTCTTGGCAATATCATCCAAAATCGACTTTTTCAGTTGACTGACACTGTCTGTTAAATCACGATGAGATGGTGGCACTAATTCTGCTGGTAGTGTCTCTGGCACATTGTAGCCGTTCAATTTTCTATAGATCAAATGCATTGCTACCGAGAACTCGTCTACATTCAATTTGCCTTGGTTGTTGGGATCCGACAAGTTCCAAATTTGCATGAGCACGTTTTGCGGTAATCCAGACTGTGAAAAGATCTCCTTTGCTTTCTCGCCAGACAATGTGCCCTTCTTCTCAGTATCCCAGGCCTTGAAGATCTTTGAATACTGCTTCTTTTCTTCCACAGTGACAGCCCAGGGAATCTTGACATTCTTTGATAAGCTCTCAAATCCATTGGGAGGCGTATAGTTTGTTGTATGTGGCATCATTCGATTTGTAAAATCCAGATTATTGCCAGCCATACCTGTGGGCATGGGCACTTGAGGCCCTCCATTCATTGGTGTTACCCCCGTCATCATGAGCTGCTGCATGTATCCAGTGGGTTGCGATGGCATATAGCTCGTAGGTTGCTGTGATACAAGTGATTGCTGTGGTCCATTTTGGACGGCTGCTACTGCATTGCGAATTTCATTGCGAATGTCCTCAGGCAGTGAAGCTGGGATCTCGCTGCCTGTCATCTTCATGGATGTAAGATACATGGCTGTTGCGAATTCAGGAAAGGAGAGTTGAGGTTGATTGGTAACGTTGGAGAGATCCCTATACAAATAGCGGTTCAAGACGCTGCTTTAGGCATCATGTAAACATGCCTAGCTTACCAAATGTGAGCAAGGTTATCATCACCTATATTCGACCGAGATAGAACTTCCTTGGCGGCAGAAGCTATATTTTGATTAATCTAGTCGATCTTGTATGCCATCCACAATGAGAACATACCAGATAAAACGCTGTTACCGCCCGCAACTTGAGAAAACACCATTTCGTACTTGTTTTGGTCAGCTTGAGCGAGAAAACTCAAGCGTATACCTGCATAAATCTGTCAGTATACACCTGATGTAGACTGTTTTGAACACACCTTTTGATGGTCCTGCCATATCTTGATCGTTTTGTAAAGTAAAAGTATCAGAAGAAAAAGGAATGTCTCTTTCCTTCTCGCGAGTACATTCGTCAATTAGAATTCTGGCCTATCAAAAGCTTCATCTCTGCAACATTGACGATGTGCAACACAGCTCACTCTGTTTAAAGCAGTGCGGAGAGGGGCATTGCATCACTCCCCGGTAGCTGTATTAGACCTATTTCTTCTATATTTGATACATACCTGCCTTTCTTCTATAATCCCATCGTCGCATTGTACATTGATCTACACTGCCATGTCAATATCAGCTCTTAAATCTATGCCTCGAATCCGCAAAAATGTAATTCATCAAGCATCTCGTTTATTCGCTATTCAATCCTGCCGTTATACTACGCTGCGTCGAGCAAATACAGCAACCAACACTGTGGACAATGGAAACGTCAAGAACGACCACATACGTTCCATCTTTGACGACAATGCTGCCTGGAAGCGAAACTCAATGTAT
The DNA here is from genome assembly GCF_035048745.1 of Mucor velutinosus. Taxonomy (NCBI): domain Eukaryota; kingdom Fungi; phylum Mucoromycota; class Mucoromycetes; order Mucorales; family Mucoraceae; genus Mucor; species Mucor velutinosus. The sequence continues at coordinate 639,635 of NW_027041896.1, read as the reverse complement.
AAGGCATCTTCTACTGTACCCGTGGGCCTGTTTGAGAACCCTCATTTCAGCAGTGTTCATGGCATCGATTTTGCTACTAAGCAAGCCATCCAAAGAGCTCAAATCATTGTCGAACGTATCTGCAACGCACCCGGTAACGGAACTGAAGAAATGGCTAAAATTGTCAAAAACCTGGACAGGCTATCAGATACACTTTGCAGCGTCATTGACATGGCTGAATTCGTCCGCAATGCTCACCCTGATCAAGTCGTCATGGAAGCTGCCAACAAAGCTTACGGCGATCTATGCTCTTACATGAACACACTCAACACAGATGTCCGAATCCATCAGGTACTTGCCATACACATCATATCTATTATACTTGTTATTTATGCTGCTAGTGTATTAGGTGCTATCATTGGTATTAGCAGACAAATCCATTGTCTCCAAATTCACGCCTGATGAGCATGCAGCAGCCATCGTCTTTTTACGAGACTTTGAGAAATCCGGCATCCATTTGCCAAACCAACAAAGAGCAGAATTTGTGGAATTATCAGACCAGATCATTCACCTAGGGAGAGAGTTTATCCAAATGAACCCAAGAGCCATCAAGCAAGTCAAAATCAAGCATTCAGCATTGGGTGGTGTAAGTCCAAGTGTGATCCGATCTGTGGTCAGCAAAGACGGTTATGCCTATGTCCCCACCGATTCAACCGAGTGCCAAATGATATTAAAGTATGCTCAGAACGAGAATGTGCGCAGACAAGTATACGAGTCGATGAACTCGGCAACAAAAGAGAGCATCATGACACTAGAACAACTCATGATGACTCGCTCTGATCTGGCTACTTTGGTTGGAAGAGAGTCTTATGCTGATTTGCAATTGCAAGACAAGATGGCCAAGAACCCAAGTAAGAGAGCCAAGACGAGTGATCAAGGCAAATCAATCTAACAGCTTATATTTTTAGATAACGTGGACGCTTTCCTTCGCACTTTGCTCGGCCATCAAGAGCCTACGTTCAAGAATGATGTTCATTTGCTTCAGACGACAAAGCAGCAGGACCTGCGATCGAGCTATCTGCCTACCGTCAATGCATGGGATAGAGACTACTATATGCAAATGCACAGTGCTTCACAATCCTCACCAAGTAACATGCCTTACTTCTCAGTGGGATCCGTGATTCAGGGCCTGTCCAAGCTGTTCAAGCATCTCTACGGCGTTGAATTTGAACACGCTTCTCTCAAAGCAGGCGAAGCGTGGCATGAACAAGTCCGTAAACTGGATGTCATTTGTGAGCAAGAAGGCAAAATTGGCACCATCTACTGCGATTTGTTCTCTCGTCCTGGAAAAACCACTAATGCAGCACACTATACCATCCGCACTTCTCGCCGTGTAGACAACGACGACGCTGAAAACGACATCAAGTATGCCTTCCCTGGCCGCCATGTAGACGTAGCCAATTTCTTACCACCTGTACACCAACCCGCTGAATCTGTGCGGGGCCAAGAAGGCTTATTCCAATTACCCGTGATTGCATTGACCTGTGATTTCTCTGCCAGTGCAAAGCCAGCGTTGCTCTCCATGTTTGAAGTAGAGACATTGTTCCATGAAATGGGTCATGCCATGCATTCCATGCTGGGACGCACAGACTTCCACAATGTCGCTGGTACGCGATGTGCCTCCGATTTTGTAGAGCTTCCTTCCATTCTGATGGAGCACTTCGTATGGCATCCCAAGGTGCTTCCCCTGTTTACCAATGGCAGTGTATCCAGCGACGCGGTGCAGGCCTTTTTAAAGCAACGTAAAAGATTCAGCGGCATTGAAGTGAATAGCCAAATTCTGATGGCCTTGGTGGATCAGCGGTATCATTCATCCGAGGTGGACAGGCCCACATTCTCAAGTGTTGCTGAGTGGCACCGACTGCAAGATCAAGTCGGCCTCTTTCCCAGCGTGCCTGGCACCATGTGGCCAGTACAATTTGGCCATCTGTTTGGCTATGGCTCAAACTACTATTCCTATTTGTTTGATAGAACATTAGCAAGACGTGTCTGGGAGACAAGCTTCAACGCCAACCCCTTGGACCGAGAGAAGGGTCAAGCATTTAGAGACAATTTGCTCAAATGGGGCGGTGCTCGCGATCCATGGCAATGCGTTGCTGACGTGCTTGGTGGTGAAGATGGATCCAAGGTTGTCAATGGAGATGAAGAAGCAATGAGAACTGTGGGTGATTGGGGGATTGACGTGTAAATAGTAATAAAATGCAGCCTTGTAACTTGACATGTTTATACTGCTTGTAGCCTATCCATCATTGCAGTATCTGAAAAGCGGGGACCAAAAGCGAAGTTTGCCTTCAAGTAGTGCACCGCATAATCGAATCATTCAGACTTCTTTTTCTTCTTGTTTCTATAACTTTTGATAGCGATTTTATTTGTTCAGCATATGGCAGAAGAATTTGAAGAGAAAAGGTAACAGACCTAGCTTACAGACGTTCAAGAGCAAGTGATTCACGCAGAGCCCACAGGAAAGCCTGGGATATCATTTTCAATGATCCAAATTTATCGCTCAACTCACTTCGACATCGAGCAGTTGCTGGCAGTGTGTGCCAGAATGGACTTCGCTCTGTTTGCTGGAAGGTATGTAAAGCGCTTTATATATAGTATAGGGATACACGCATATTCACACTGAAAGCACCTAGATCTTTCTCGGTTATCTTCCTACTTTAGAAGTCTCGACCTGGCCGTCATTGCAGTTGGAACAACGCCAACATTATACAGATCTAAAGAGAAAGTACATTGAGGAGCCTGCCGAAAAGATGAACAGAAAGGGAGAAGAGGATCTTTCAGATAACAACCCTCTGGCACTCAGCGACAGCGTAAGCGTCTCTCTCTCTCTCTGCTCGTAGGCATGTATATGTATACTGATCTCTCTGTTTTTTTTTCGCTGCCTCATCTAGAACCCATGGCAACAGTATTTCGCAGACACAGAAATCCGTAAAGTGATTCGACAGGATGTAGAGAGAACGTAAGTCTTTACTGACTGTGCAGACTGTCAGCATACAGCTCACTGTTGGTGTAGATTCCCTGACGTAGATTTCTTTCGAGAAAATGATGTGCAACAACGTTTAACCGACATTCTGTTTATTTACTGCAAGCTGAATCGTGAGGTCTCTTATCGCCAAGGCATGCATGAATTATTGGCTCCATTTTATTGGGTTCTTGCTACCGAGAGCTTGGATGTCAGTCAAATAGATCAACACCATGTCGAGTAAGTTGCTCTGGTTGAAGCGGCTTTAGACGCATGAAATCTCACTCGTAACTTGTAGCCCTGCATCCAAATTGATGCTTCAGGTTTTGGACTCAGCGTTTGTTGAGCATGATGCCTACATTCTGTTTGACAAACTAATGACTTTTGGAAAGTCATGGTACGAGTTTAATGAGGAGGCGCCAACTCGCAAGTCAACAAGCAGCAGTACAAAGGTATATAGCATCCAGTGTATTGTGAGAGAGAAGGAGCACTTAATTTGTCGCCTAGCCTGACATGCTGTCGAATAATATACCCAAGCCTACTGATGTAAGTTCTTTTGTATGCAATGTTGTTTATATGTGAAAAATGATGCTGAAACAGCGTCCCTAGAGCGCTCGATTAAACCCTGTTGTCATGACTTGTCATCGCATTCACCATGACTACCTTCGCACTGTGGATCCACTCTTGTATCGACATTTAGAGAATTTCGGCATTGAACCTCAATTATATGGCATGTAAGTGCACGTTGCGTGGATTGGCATGTAATGAGGGCTAAAATCTGTGTGTCAGTCGTTGGATTCGACTACTGTTTGGACGAGAATTCGATATCTACGAACTGCTGAAGCTGTGGGACGCTATTTTTGCTCAGGACCCAACCCTCAACATTGCGGAATACGTGTGTCTAGTCATTCTTTTACGCATGAGAGATCAATGCAAGTATTGAGAAACCTGTGGCATGCTTTACGTGGTTGCTCACATTGTCATGCATATAGTGTTACAAAAGGATTATGCCGAGTGCTTGACCATGTTGATGAGGCCGCCTCAAATCACCAAGCCTACATCATTAGTAGAGCAAGCAAAGTACCTGCAAGAAAACTTGTCCGAGGACACCGCTCTGCATATTTTGCAACAAAATGACGTTAGATCGGGCAAAGATCCTCGAAACAGCATGTCTGATGGCGTGCCTGAAGCTCCAGGTGCAACTACAGCATTTGCTGGGCAGCAGCATCTCCAGCCCAGAACGCTAAATCATCGCAGCTCACAAGGGTTTGATAGCTTCTCGAGAATTACCAACAATATGATGAAGAATCCTCAAGTAAGAGATCTCAATAGAGCTATCGCTGGAGTTATGGTGAGTCAGACACATTTATTGCTTTGTCGATTGCTTGTACTGAAGTCAATTCACAGAAAAACGTCAATACGTTTGGTGAAAATGTGCTGGGCAGACCACAAGATGGCATGGGTCCAAGAAGATCAACTGTATCATCCGAATTTCCATCTGGCATTGATCGCATTGCGAGCACGCACAAGTACGAGCAGCGTGTTCCTCCTATTCCCATCCCCAAGAGCAGCGATAATCAAGCAGCAAGGATTTCAGCAGTAAACCGCAAAATGGGCGAGATGATGGCGAAATGCATTTCTCTGTTGGAAACTGAAATCTTCCCTGAACCAGGTACATCTGACAAGAAGCAAGATGAAGATGACATTATCAGCAAAGCAAAACAAGACTCACAGGCTGTTTCTGGTAAGGAGGGTAAACCATTTGACCAAGAGGCAGAAGAAGCAGACCAAGATGTAGCCAACTACGATAGCAACAGTTCGTCCGTCTCGGAGGAAAAGGAGAACACCAATGATTCTGCCTTCAAGAAGCCTCTTCAAGACGATGCCACTATTATTATGGCACTTGCAGGCCTCAAGCATGTACGCGATGTTCTTCTCGGCAAACAAGCTCACTTTGATGCCAGTGTCATTGACATCAAGTTGGGAAACAGCACGCCAGACAGCACCTCCAATGGCGAAGATTGGAAATGGGATCTGGTAGATCACAAAGAGGTTGCTTCTGCTGCATCTACACCTTCATCTCCTCCACCTCCCACCATTGCAACCAAGAAAGCATCTGCCACTATTTTTGTACCTCCGCAAACATCATCTTCCTTGATATCCGCAGATATAGATTCGCCTATCTTTGAAAAGGACACGAAGCCCTTACCACCTATTATCCATCAACCAGAAGAGAATCAGCAGAAGTCCGTCATGGTCGCGGAAGAGCCCAAGTTGCCTCAGGTGCCCATCACCTATATTCCTGCAAATCCTCCACCTCCAAAGCAGCAAATCAAGTACAGAATTGAAGATCTCTTGTCAGACCCTGATCTCCAACTACCTAGTCCAAAGGCATCCGCCAATGCCAAGTTCAGGTGGATGTTGGAAAACGAAAATACGGCCACTGATAAACAGCCGTCTTTGCTGAACAATCATAGTACGAGTGCCGGTGGGAATGGCGGCGGGAATCAAGAGTTATTCAAATCAGAGCAAAGACTCTCTCCTAGAAAAAGAAGCAGCTTCATCATCAAGAGGCCTGCGAGCGATAAGGCGAGTGAAAGTACTGTGGACCCTTTAGATGCCAAAAACGTAGACAGCAGAAGATCTTATGAATACGACATGCTTTAGTATGAAAGTTGATTATAGCACTGGATTGATTATCCCCTCTTTTTTTTTTTGAATCCATTGGTAATACATTTTATTTTAAAAGAATAAATCTAAACAGATTTTGTGGTTGTTAATGCTCGAGAAGCAGGTATGGGTATGAGAGAGGCCATTTGGCCTTTTTGTCTGAATGCTTTTGTAAGAGTGATGTTGGAATTAATATATGCAGAGGAAGAGTAGATTTCACCTTGATGTGATGGCGTAGGCTGATCGTCCTTCTTTGGTTGCTGGTCACCTGTTGGAATAGGGGATTTCACGACAAGTTTCTTTTTGAGTGGCATGGATTGCGATGGCTTTATCTTCTTTGGTAAGCCTTGTGTACTATTGTTGACGACTGAGGTCATGATAGCAGATACAGCGCGTGTTTTTAGTTGATGTGGCTTTTTAGGTTGCATGACGGATCCTAAGCTACCCACTGATACAGGTCGACTCTTTACACGTTTTGGTGTGTGAACAGGGTCAGAATTGAGGAAGCCAAAGAAGGTCTGGTTTGCCTCTCTATCCGCAATTTCATCCAGCTAACAAACTGTGTCAGTCATGTATATATATGCACGGTTTTGATGAAGCTACGTTACCAGCGTATCGAGATAGCGTCGTTCACCGATCATCACAGGTTTGCCAGCCAGCTTTTCAAACTCATTGAGCGCTTTGATCAATTGACGGTCCAAATACAATAGGCGTGGCAAACAATTATTACGCCATTTCTCCTCTTCTAACAGCTGGAAAGATGCTTGGAACAGTCTCTTTGGATCAGAGGCAGTTTTCTCGAAATCAATCATTTTCTATGTAAAGCAAATTCAGTTCATGCAGCTCGTTTTTGTTTTGACAGTCAGTCAAACATGTTGTGTGTACCTGAATCAAGTCTTTTCTTTCCTTCATGAGTGCCTTTAACGCTTGGCCTTCAATGTGAATGCTTGTAAGATATGTCATATGATGGTCGACTTGTGATTTAATTTCCAATTTTGTATCTAGCAATAACAATATGTAAATAACACTAGCCTTGATAAAGAGAGACATGAAAAACTCACTTTTTTCGTAAAGGGATGTAACGAATTCTGTGCGTTCTATTTCTGATAGGAGACAAGCATCCCACAAGGGTATCAATTGATCCTTAAACTGTAATATGTCGATTTAGTAAAGGATCCTTTAAGGAGATGTCCGAGTCGCTTTTTACCTGCTGAATGTATTTGTCAAATACGCTCTTTACCAGTGGATCAATGCTGTTTACGATCTCCTGCAATTGAATCATGTCTTGATCGCTTAATCTCAGCGGCAAGACAGGTCTCTCCAAGATGGGTATATTAAACTCTTCCCAAACAGCCTTAATTCTGGTCGTCGAGTGGTTGTACACTCGAATTCTATCTTCGTACAGTGTCTGCAGAGTGTGCTGCTTTTGTAAAAGTACATTGAGTGTGGATGTTGTCAATTGCAGTTGATTCGAGGGATGATGGTAGTAATCAAACGAGACCGATTCGTATTGCTCTTTCATCATACTCAGATCAATGTCCAGGGGGAAGTTTTGGTATAAGGCGGATAAGCATGTCTCGATGGCATCATTGCCGTCGTCGTTTTGAGTGGGTTGGTGGTTGAGCATATGCCAGTAGTAGTGGATGGTTCTAGCGGATGAATTCAGTTGTTGGATGCGATATGTCTAAATCCTTGTTTTAGTGCATTGCATGTGTGTAGAAGAATCTGTTATCACTCACCTCAATTTCCCTTAAATCACGTATTTCGCAACTTATCTATGATAGGGGGTTAGTTTTCCAACTTTTTTTTTTTTTGTTTTTTTTTGACTCAAGGGATTTCCTCTTACTGATTGTACGGTGGCCCAAGACAAATCATTTTCAAGATACTCCTATACGAATGGTGAATTTACGATGCAAAATGGAGTATGCTCGATGGCTACCTCGATTGACTTGAATCTGTATGGTATCTGGAGTAAAGTGCACAAATCTTGTATGGATGTCAACCATTCATTTACATAATTTTGTCTTGTGGATATTTCCTATATATAATAATACTTTTTAAGCTAAAATAATAATAGTAAACATTCCAATATTACATGTGTTAGTCTGGAGTCTAACTCTGTTAATGTCTTTTGTTTGGGAAACGTAGGGTTCAGATCATTGTAGATGGATAGTATTTCCGGCGAAATGTTGATCCTATCATGATTGATGCTGGAATACAGCATGCTTTCCAGCGATACACCCAGCAGTTGTGATGCTGAATCTATGTTTGTCTGAATGGTATATATGTCAGTCTATCCATCATCGCTCTTTCTTTCTGTGTGTCTTTCTCTGTTACCATGGCATCTTCAATGTTGGCCGCCAATAGCATCTTTTCTCGCTTCTCAGTGCGCACCAGCTTTTCCAGCTCTTGAATAACATTCTAAAATGATGCAATATGCATTAATCACCAAAAGGGCATTTGTTGTTGTGTTGTTACTCGTGTTACATGTAATTTATTATTTATTGAACAAGCATCGAGCTCCACTGATGACCACAGCGAAAACAGCGTTGATAGATGAGAGTACAAAATGTCCATTTTTTTTTTTTTTTTGAGAAAGAATGGGAAAAAGGGAAAGAAGGGGAAAAAAAAAGAGAAAAGCAAGAGAAAAAGAGGCAGTATTGTGTTCTGTATTAAACCATGTACATATGTAGACAACATCAGATACACTCTTTCTGTATATGCACACACACACACAATCAATTTATGTGACTCTATACTACCACAGGCACTCATCAAAGCCTCCTCCTCCCTTTCCTCTCTCTCTCTCTCTCTCTCTCTCTCTCCCTTTATGTTATATATGAAACACTATGTACAAACAAATAAATATTTATTCAGGAAACAAGGCTATTAATAAGCCCCTCCATTTCCACAATGCTGTAGTTCTTTAGCAATTCATGCTGGAGTATCTTGTGCTTGATGGTAAGGTTGAAATATTGAAACTTCTTTAGTAAATCGCCATCCAGGTAGGTTGTCATGTCTTGGTGATGATGGTGTGTTTGCTGCAGTTTGGGCTTGTAATTTCGCCAGGACGCATACTTGAGGTTGCCAATGCTGGCACTCTCCGCCAAGATGTTTCTTTGCAGTGTAGAAAACAGCTCAAAGGCTTTGTGTGAAATGGTCTTGACAGTACCTATAGATCCATGCACAGTCGCAAATGTAAATGACCCTTCAATCGATTTCGTCAATGCGTCATGATCTTTTGCTCCAGTGGACAGCACATCTACCAGGATGTCTAATAATAAACCATCAGTCATCTGCCACGCTGTTATATATATATATATACCAAACACACACCTGGTCGGAAGCAGTTGATCAATGACCCAACATGGAATCCACCTTTCAGCTGTAATTTGGATATATTGCCTCCTGCACTGTCGTTCTCATTCAACATCAATGTAAAGATATTGTTCTTGTCGTCAGCTCCAATGTATGTGTAATCGTTGACGAATTTGACAGCTGTCATCCACGCGGGTTTGCTGTCCACTGCTAGCACATCCAGCTTCAATGGATTTTGGTTCGTCATTTTCAGCACAGACATGGATCGCATTAAATCGCCAACAAGCACTTTATCACCTCGCGTATCCAAGCTTAAAGCCAGTACATTTTTGTGAACATTGATCTCAAAGGCCACCCGCTGGCCCCGCGGTAAGTCTGGAGCAAACTTGGTCAGGCAATAGATCTATTATAGGCTATGAGCACCAAATCCAACAAAGCATGCCTCGCATTACTTACAGAGCCATTGACGCACGCCACCACCGAATTTTGGAATGCCCGCATATCGTAAATGATGCCTGGCTCGTCTATTGCTTCCAGTAGTTCAATCTTGTAGTTGTCCTTGATATCAAACACCAATATACGGCCATGACTTGCATCTGGATCATCGGCATTTTCAATGACTGTGCCCACAAACAGATACTCCTTGTTGGGATATCCACTGAAGCTTGCCATCACCATGCTCTCGACTGTTTCAATGCCAGGCAGAGGATATGTATCCAGCACTGAGGGTTTTCGGTTAGTACGAGTCAAGTGCAGTTTAGACTCTATCGTTACCTTGAAATGTCTGTGCGTCCAGGATACGTATATTGCCTCTGTTTGTCAAGAATCCATTGTGATTGTTCTTTTCCTTGTACAGCGTGCCCACTGCTAATGCTTTTGTTTGATTCATGTATCGAATGCGCACAGGCATGTCGTTTTCGATTTTAAATTTGTTGTGGTGTAGCTTTTGATTTGCATCAATCTGACCAAATAAGAGACAATGGCTAGTCATTAGTAGAATATGCTGGCTGAATGTTGCAAATGCAAAGACGTCCTAGAGAACAAATTAGAATGTCTGCATACGATGGCCTGCTGTTGTCAGTCCAAACCTTTATATTGACAGCAGAGAAATATAGGGTTTCCCTGAGACTGGACACGATGGTTGGCCTACTGCCTGCGATAAAAACCTTCTTTTGATTTTGGTGCACATAGGGGTACATGGATGTGCAGTAGGTGCCAACCATTGTCTGTCTCTCGTTCTTTATTTGTGCCACGTTTCCCTTGAGCTGAATTTCGTTGCTTAGCAACTGCCCATCTCCCAGCAGAATCATAAAGTAGTATTTGCTCTCGAATTGCGTGATCAGCAAGTCTCGAGGCCCAGTTTCCTTGAGCGAGTATTCCAGCACAATTTCTAGATGAGGGAGCTGCAGCAACAGGGCTTTGGGCTTTGACCACATCCCAATCAATACGTAATCACTGTCAATACCATCTTGTTTGAGGGGACACAACCGAATACATGCAACATCAGGCAACTGTAAATAGCTAATCTGTCTGAGCATGTTTCCTGCGCAATCAAAATAAATCAGCATGCCTGTACCACAACAAAGCACACATTGAGTTTCATTCAGCTGAGCAATGGCAATGTACTCTCCCTTGGGCGGTTTCCATTCAAACAAAAGCGAACCCTGATCTCCCGCACTCATGATGCGCGCTGATGACTTGGTGATTTGTATCAAATAGCCTTCCTGATTGATGATAGCCGCAAGCGTCACCTCGTTATGCACCATGCCGCTGTATTCGGCGAATTCCTTCATTTCTGTGTTGCTTGTTTGTTGCAATACAAGAGTTCTATCAAATGTGGAAATGACGAGGACATCGCGGAATCTACAGCAAAATCGATCAGCCCGCTTGCATTTCTCACAGCCATCCTAGAACCTACGTCTTGGGTATCGTCAATGGAAATACTTGTGTGATTAGCGGTATATCAAGTTGGTACTGCTTCAAAAAGCCAACACCGTTCTCTACAACACGCAAGCTGCCGTCTTTATCTACGCCAGAGCAGCACACCATGGTCTGCTTTCCTTGTTGGTCATAGTCAAACAAACAGAAATCCACAATAGGCCCAAGGTTTGAGAATGTATGCAGAATGTCAATACTGAATTTGGCTCCCACTCTATTCAATCTAATCACACATGGATCGCCCTGCAAAGACCCTATATAAAACAGATCCTCTCCCAAATGCGTAATTGAATTGGGTATACATGCTTGTCCAATCAATGTACTGTGGATTTGCTGCACTTTGAGATTGGTGATGTCAAATGTCAACATATACAGGTATCCCTCAGCGTCTCCAATCAAGCAATGATCATAGCTATTCTCCAGAAACGAGGCTGCTGTAACTAATGTCGGATCGATGCTCAGTTCCTTTGGTGTGCTACCAGACGATGACAGATCATAATACGATATAATGTATTCGCCAATTGCTAGTACACCGCCAATTGGATCAGGCACTGCCACCAGTGTATGTGTCGTCGCCTCTACACCAACTTGCATTTTGTCGTTTTCTATAATTTCGTTGAGTGAAGCATTGTATCTAAAGGCTTTGATTGTCTTCAAATCGTTGATCTCTCCTAATAGCACTGCAATGTACGATTGGTGAATGCCTCTCAGTGACACCATGGACAAAAAGTCAAACTCGTTGGTGCGGATGGAGGATGGTACAAACGACGTTGATTTGCTGCCTTCTTTCTGTTTGCCCTTAATGTCTGTCTTGGGTACTAATGGAAGCGAGAACAAAAGTCCAGTGAATGCACTGACAAGGACTGTGCTGCTCATCAAATCAATCACTGTTGATATAGGTTGATCCGTAACTCGAGCATTGTGTTCGTTCAATTGGCCGTGCCCCTCTGTCTGTATCTTTTGCAATGCTTTGTCGTATGTAATAATCGTATAGTAGTGCTGATCCGTTAATATAAAGAGTGAACACGTTGATTTGTTCTACAATCCATCGAGTCAGGCATTTGCATTGCTGTTTATCCCCTTCTTCAAACTTACGGGTATAGTGCAGGTCTGGATTTTACTAATGACACCGTATATACTGAATTCTGATGCTAATTTGATACCGTCAGCCAAGATCGAGTACACTTCAATTGTAGACCCTTTGCTAAAATACGATAAGTCTTGGTCAAAAGCAAATAAAATAGGTGATCCTTCATTTATAAACTTTACCAGACAATCAAGTTGTCATAATCAGCATCGAGGAATCTGCCTTTAGCGGTGCATGTAACTGCGGTTGGATTATTAATAGTGGTGACAACATGATAGCTGTTCTTGTTGCTCATGACTGACACTGTTATAAAGAAGAAAAATGTAGACCTCTAGTTCGAGATTCGTTGCACATTGCGGTTTTGACAAATTTTCTAGTCGCGTTTTCAAGGTCACGCAAATATGTTTTGTATGCGAGTATTGACATTGTGAAAAGATCTCAGTGAATAAGCGCTTGGTAACACACATTGTACAGTAGGATGTAAGGTTTATTACTTTGTAAGCTCATTCTGAGCAAGAGATACGCTTGAGTACCTCTTCCGAAAGCAGGTTGTGCATTCCTAATGATGTTTATCGAAAATCGATAGGTGGACTAGCAGTATATATTTGATGAGCTGAAAACTTCTGTCACCTGCCAATCGTAAACTGAATTAATTAGTAGTCTTGCATACGAATAATCAGTCTGCTGCAAAGCACCATCAATTCAATATTCAACACTTGCAAACCTCGGTATAGGCCGACGGGAAAGGCGTACTGCATTCATTTGGAGCCTAGAACAAGGCACGATGGAAACAAACTGCCTTGAAATGTAAGAAGACAGCCCAAAATTGTACTTATCCATGATGCTTGAGTTGATACTATCCATTGGTGTATGCTAACTATGCTACACTTCGAGCTCAAAACTGAACACACACATTTTTGAGCATGCAAGCCCATGAGATGGTTGAGTTGTCATTGGCTTAATATTGCATGCTTCAAAGACAGAGCTCGGTTCCTGGCTTGACAGTAGTATATGGTGGTGATGCATACTTCTATCCTTTCGGTTTGACATTCTTCGTAATATTCATTATTTCCAATCCATAGTTAGCATGTACAAAATTGAAAGGCGCATCGAATAATACTACTCTTGGTAACTATCCCAAAGCTGGTATTCAGACAAACAAGCCTATTTTTTACTTACCTCCTTGAGCGTTTCAAAGGAGAACATGTGCCTGATATGTACCAGCTTACCTGTAACAATAATTATTGCGTTGGCCCAACAAATACCTATCGTTTGAGGTCCTACTCAAAGTTGTTGCATCAGTTTTCGTGGATCTACAGTGCCCAAAAGGTCAGCCTCTGCCAAATTGTTGAAAAACGATCGCTCAAGGCTAACTTTTGCTAGAGTAATGCATATAAAGTTCTTTTTGTGCACTTCTATTAGTCATACCACACCCTAAATTTATTTTATAGAGTATATCCCTCGCCGCACAGATGTTTTCGTAGTGTTATTAGAAAAAGACGTGTTTTTGCCACTGTACACTCCAATGTGAGGGTCAAAAAAAAACGATTTTTGAAAAGAAGCATCGTACGTGTCCAAACGAAGTCTCATTTTGTACGGCAGGCAAAGGGCAACAAAATTGAATTAATACAGAAGCCAGGTTAAGATGGCAGTTGAACAAAGTGTAGCGCTCAAACACTGTTGTTTGTTATATTGGATGTATACTACTTTCCTCGCTTGATTATTTGACAACCACTATAGCGGCTGAAAATCCGTTTAGATGCTTAGCCACTTCTCAGACTGTGCATAAAACGATCTTGATATCGAGGCTCTGGTGTCAACAAAGGGCTCGGAAAAGCTATTCCCACTCTTCCGTAGATTGCGCAGCAAACATTTGACTCTTTGCCAAATAACAAACAAGTAATTTACCACCAAGCAGTCTTAAATGCAACATTTTGCAACATCCCATCCATCGATTTATTACGCGTTATTAATTGTAATTGAAAGGTCATTATACGGAGTGTATTACTCAAAGTTGGCTAATTTCGAAAAATCGTCTATTTCTCAACAGCAACTCTTCCAATCTGAAAGTTAATTACACCGTTGTGTTTTTACAGAGGTTCACAATAAGAACGTAATATTTTCAAAACTCTGGAATAGTATTAGTAAATCAAAACTGAATTTTGGATGGTTTCAACCTGAAAATCGAAATTGGCTTGCACAACCCGGACCTCATGCGTAGTAGAAGAAGATATCATTCCACGAAAGTAGAACATCTTGTAGGTTTATGCTTAACGAAGTATACTTCACTCAAAACTTGATGCTCCAGATGCTTGATTCGTGAGTTACTCAATGTGACATTCATACTCTGGAGAGGACTCATACTTTAAATTGGAAGACTTATTATAATTGAACAAAGCAAGCTACAACTGTCTAGTTTTAAAAGCAAGATTCTCCAACATGTCAAGTATCTATTGATAACTTGAAACCAGCAAGTTAATATGGCCCTTTTCGTGCGCTCCAATTTTTAAAATGCTTGGTCAAATTCATGCTTGTGTCGTGCACACATGTGGAAGGTCAACGGAGATTCAATTTCTAATATTCTGAATGATGGTTCATGGGATTCCGAAATCTATTGACATTCAAATTACACATTTCTTGATAGTAACCACCCCTTCAAACTTATATGAAACTTGTAGAGAATTCAAAGGAGAGTACAATGGTATTTATATTAAGTCTCTGGTGCACATTGTTCACCTGATATTTGGTACGATTTTTTTTGCAATTTTTTGACTGTTTTCTAAAGATTAATCAGTATCTGTCATCAAAACATTTTGTTAAGCATTACTAAACATTGTAGACCAAAAAATTTCCTATCGAATGAGCTATTGTTTGGAGCTCTGGCATAATTCTATCATGAAATATTGACAATCCTGTCCTGACCAAAAAATCGTCACCTAATTTTTTCCTTACCATCACAGGCAGATTTTGAAGGAAAATCCTTGATTTTGCAGGATACTTTTTTTTGACCATATATCGACAAATACTCACTAGATTCACACAAAACAAAGACCATTCGATAGCTCTATGTTATATCCATTATAATATAAGGGTTTTAAGTACCAGATGTACGTTCCCTTCATACATTTGCTCAAAATTATATATTTTATGAGCTGCAAGCAGGGGACATTCAACTTTTTATTTATTTATCGATAATAACTATACCATCGTATAGAGAATTGAAAAAGAAACAGAAGCTATTAAGCTTGAAGCTCTCCTTCACTTAGTAGAATCCAGCGGTACAGCCCTTTGAAAATTGATCATTTTTACTATCTTTCCTCATTACTCATCGGTATCACCCTCAATAATCTCACATAAATCACGTTCAAGTCAACCAAAGTACTCCCTACAACTTTTAATAGACCTACAGCCCATATTCATATAGTAATCTAAAAAGTTTTATTAAAAGCATCTGTCTAAAATTTGCAAATTTCAAATATCGCCAGTTTCTCATCATCAACGCATTCTATCTAAAATCTAATTGCACCATCGTCTTCTACGCAAAAAATTGATATATTAACATGCTACTTTCAAAGCTCGAATTTCAAAATCGAAATTCGGAGAGAAAAAAGAGAAAGTAAACCAAGCAGAGAAAAGCTAACGCGCGATGATTTTGTTTTATACCCTTTGGTGAGGAGTCTTTTTGAGACGATTTAATTTGGACGGGAACTATTAAAACTTCTTGTAACAAGACAAAGTGAGCATGAAGGGTATACTGATTTTCGCAAGTATATGCTATACATGTACTTTAAGGTACACGGATGTCACTAATGGGAGCTACTATCAGCTATCTCTGTTCAACAAGTCAACAGTAGGCTATTGAAAGCTCAAAGGAATCAGTTATCTCAGGAAATCGGATTTTGTCATCCCCTCCTATTTTCGCCTTTGTACTCCACACCTTCTTTCTTACAATTTTAGTATTATTGAAGCATCTGGCATCAGCTCGATATGAGAAAAAGAATGCAAATTCACAAACTTGAAATGATAGAAAATGGTGCCAATCACACCAAATGAGTCTCAAGAGGGTTTTACATCTATCAACAAGATCTTTCTCGATCGCAGCTGTAATTGAGGGTCTCTAGGCTACATTATCTCGCTGCTGCAGATTACAAATGACGATCGTAGATTCGCCACGGCTGCCGATCTCTACCTCGAAAGCTGTTGTGCTGAAATGGGAGTCAGGCTACCATGCCTTGTATCCTGTATCAGCGATCCTCAAAAACTCAAGCCTCAACAGCAGCACAGATGCTTTGGAGATGATGGGAAGAATCCACAATGCGCATTTGGGGCCTCAGCAGGAATAATCCATGAATTGCCTTACCCTGCTGTCATGTATGCTTTGTATTTAAACGCTACTGCTCCTGAAACAATATGATCCTTTCTCATTGGATGTTACAAGAGAGCTTGATCAATATACAAGGTGAATATCCTCTTCCCGTACATACTTACCAACTACCGGTGGTATTTTCTATGATACTTCTCGAAATAAACTACATTTTGCCATAATATCCATTGAATTATCAATTAATGTGAGAGGACACTTGAAGAATAGCTCGACAGCTCCAACTAATCATGAACAATGCATTTGCTTTGATCCGTTTGCCCTTTATCAAGGTCACATTTAAACAGTCTTGATTTTTTTTTTATAAAAAAAGCATTCAAGCAATTTTTTCAAGGTTCAAAATCAACCTTTCCAGCAAAACCTCACCTAAAAGCACAATTATGGAAGTTCATCGTTGTCGATTCGTTGAATATCAACCAGCCTCTATCAATGCACTTGATTTCACACCTGCCACCGTGAAAAACACTCGACTCGCTGTGGGCCGTGCTAATGGCAACATTGAGATTTGGGATCCCACTCACAACTATCGCCTCGAAAAGACGTTGCCTGGTGGTGAAGATCTCTCTGTGGAGAGTGTTGCCTGGGCACATCAGAATGTCATTGCGAATCCAGATCCAGAAGACGAGCCTGAGGAACTCGCTCAAGAATTGGAATTACTTTTACGAAAGCCTCCTCGTCTGTTTTCGTCTGGATTGAACCCGTTCATCATTGAATGGGATACCACTACCATGACAGCAAAGGTAAGCTAGATCTATTGCCCATAAGGAGAAGGAGGTTATTCATGTCGAGTGTAGAAATCATGCGATTCCAATGGTGGTGCTGTGTGGTGTTTGGCTGTCAACAGTAAGGGTACTCGCTTGGCAGCTGGTTGTGAAGATGGATGTATCCGTATGTTTGACATTGCTGATGGCAACTTGGAATATATCCGTAGCTTCGAGCCTCAAAAGGGCCGTGTGCTTTCTGTTGCTTGGGCTCCCAATGATGAGTATATTGTATCGGGTGGATCTGATTCTGCTATCCGTACATGGAATCCTCTCACAGGCCGCACTATTCACCGTATGACTGTTGCAAAGAATCGCAAAGAACAAACCTTGGTTTGGGCTGTTGCTGCGCTCAAGTAAGTATTGTGATTACAGAGAAAGAGAAAGACATTCGATTGACTGTTTTAACAAACAAAAGGGGCAACATGATTGTATCTGGTGATTCCCGTGGTGCTGTCACTTTCTGGGATAGTAAAATGGGCACAGTCAAGCAAAGCATTCGTGCGCATGGAGCTGATGTACTCTGTCTTGCTGCCACCAAGGATGGCAACCAAGTGTTTTCTGCTGGTGTCGATCGTAAAATCACCTCTTTCCGTCGCACAACAAAGAAAAAGAACGCCACAGACAATGTCAATGACTGGATCAATGTTGGAAGCCGTAGATATCATTGGCACGATATTCGTGCTCTTGCACTGGACGAGAGGCCCAAGATCAACTCAATTGTGTCTGGTGGTGTGGATGTTGAATTAGTTGCTTGCCCTGCTGTCGAATTCCCCAAACTGATCCAAAACAGATTACCTCCTTTCCCTCACAAATACATTGTCTCCATGTCAAAATCGCACAAATTGATCATGTCTGCCTTCTTCAACTCAATTTCGCTCTGGAGATTAGGCGAAGCTGCCAATGTCGATACCTTATCCAAGCATCCTGCGCTTCCAGAAATGACACAACCTCATCAACTCGCCTTGGAACTCAAATTGAAGCCTGATTGCAACATTACATCCAGTGCTTTGTCCGAAGATGCCAACTGGATTGCTGTTTCCGATGTGGAGAATGTGAGATTATTCAGAGTGAATCAAGGTGTAAGTAGAATGCTGTGATAGTTGTATGTGATACTCATACCGTTGTGTCTAGTCTGAACCGGGTCAATTGGAAGTCAAGAAGCAAAGATCTTTTGACAAGGAATTAAACGCTTATTTGGGCGCACACAATGCTGCTCCTGGTGCTCACCACGTCTTGTTCACCCCTGGATCCGATAAATTAATTATTGTCACAGTCGAATCTCGTATTCTCATTGTGGATCTGTCTAGTTGGGAAGAAGGAAATTTCGAGGTGTTGCGTGAATTTGGACATCATCGTGGTTTGGATAGTGATGGCAATGCAACTGACGATTATGCTGTGTCTACCGTTGTCTCTTTGACTGTCAGTTCTGATGGTCAGTGGCTAGCTACAGGGGATGATGAGAACCGCATCCATGTGTTCAACTTGGACAACTTGAAGGTAAGCGAGTGGAGTGGACTGGTGGCATTTCAGTGACTAATTTTTGTTAATCTAGCACCACCTCAAACTCCCTCAGGGATCTATCCCTCACACAGCATTATCATTCAACGATTTCCGACCAAACGAACTGACCGTCGTTCAGGCAACAAATGCCTTTTATATTTATGATGTCGAACACAAGAGATTAACAAGCTGGTCCAGTACACATCAAGACATGTCAGAATCTCGACTTGTAGAGCAAAGAGATCGTGTTCGTGGTGTCATGTATAACCCTGCAAACAAGAACAAGATGATTTTATACGGCAGCACATACATGTGTCAAGTCGACATTCAAGACAAACCCGTTCCCAAGAAGTTGGGTAAAAGAAAGAACAACCACACTGACGTTGCTACTGCCAAAACAGCGGCAGCATCCAAATCAGACGACGAATTACATATTGCCATCTCGTACCAATATCAACAAATCTTGTTTTGTGGATTTATTGGTGAAAATCAAATGGTGATGATTGAAAGACCTAAATTCAGTGTACTTGAGAATCTGCCACCTTCGTTCTACAAGGCTCATTTTGGTGCTTAAACAGACATTCCCTCTTTAATTAGAATAATAAAATTTGATAGAAAATGTACATTTTAATTATGCTAACAGTTGTTGAATAAATTCGGGTTCTGCTTGTTCAAATGCTGTTTTGCCCTCTGAATCAAGTAAAGCCTTGTCGCAGCCACTAGAGATCAAGAATTTGGCTGTTTCGAGTTGGTCTGATATACAAGCTACATACGTGTGAATAGAATGCGCCTACTGATATCTGTATAAATTTACCTAAATGAAGCGCTGTGTCTTCATCGTCTGTCTTGATATTGATGTCAGCACCTGCCTTGACCAATGCTTGTACTATATCCAAATAACCACGATCAGCAGCAATATGGAGAGCTGTTAGTCCATCTTCCTTGGTGTCTATTAGCTCTGGATGTGCCTTTAATGCCGTGGTTAATTTTTTTAAATCACTCAATCTTGTATATCCAAAAATGTCCTCAGATTCTCTATCCAAACTTCATAAATGACGACCCTTCCTCATTATACGAATCGACCTACAATCCGTCATCTTCCTCTACTGCCATTGAACTCACTGCATTGCTAGCAAGGCCTTCTCCTTTCTGAGAATATACAACATCAGCTTACCGATGGATAAACGCACGCAAACACGCACTCACCTTGATATCCTCAGCAGAGGGTATATACTCGTACTCGCCTTGACGTGACCAGCCTACCTTCAGCTCTTCTACACCATCAATATACATGTTTCTAGCTTCTCTGAAACTGAGCCCCTTGAAACTCTGCCATGCGTCGTATTTAGCACGAGCAACAAAGTCAAACAATCCAGGTTTGTCGATATTGCAATCACCAATCGTAGCTTGTTTAAAAAGGCCATAAAACTGTGGGTTGTGTCCATCAGCACTCTAGATCATATAGCGATTATGTTGATGCTTACGTGTAGCTTTTTATCGTTTGGTAATGGAATGTCGTGCTGGTTCATGTATGTAAAGGCCTGTTCAAACCATTTATCGTCTTGGCAAATATCGTCGTCCATGGTAATGTTGATTTGAAAGTGTAAACGAAGGTTTTTTTTTTTACGTTTTGAACTTGAATTAGAGGTAATTAAAAAAGTAGTTGACGATGAGCCTATTACTGTGTCTCATTCGTTATGATACTGCTTGCATCAAAAGTTGTTGAGCATATTAAAAGTGGCTCAGGACTATATAAGAGTTAAAAGAATACGATGGTTTATTAGATAAAAGAATAAATAGCGCTGATTCTCTTTTGCCAGCTACACGCTTAATGTAGAATCAAAGAGAACCAGGCTGAGAATAACGAAGGCTATAATTACCATTTTAGATACAAACACCTTCAGTGATATCGTAGTAATTACAAATGCAAGTTATATGTAAGCTACTGTGGCCAATCTCACTTACAACAAAATTACCTCAAACAATCTGTGAAACTGGTACAGTTTGATGCTTTTGAACTGAGGCTTATATAGTGAATTCGGATGGCAATGCTAGTTATTAAAGCGCTCACTACAGCACGTTCAGATATATGGCTACAGCGTCATTGCTAGTATTTTGAACTAGGAGTGATGAAATTTAGCGTACGTGCATCAATGACACTATAATGCATCAAACTGCTCAGCCATTGAGAATTGATTCGATCATTCTTTGATCGAGGCAATTCAGCTTACTCTATCAGGTATTCCCAATGACTGAATAAGCTAATACCAATTTATTCAAGGATCAGACTATCATTTTAAATTACATAAGCAGGTGTTTTCATGAGTTCAAGTTATACAATGTAAAGCAGCTAGTTTCATATCAATATTTAAAACGATTTATTAGTAAGTTATAATAAAAATAAGGAAGGCTTGCTTAAAGTGTAAAGCTAGCAGTTTGACGAATATCTCTGCTAGAAGCACCGATATGAAGGGTGAATTTACCAGAGGGAATAACCCAAGACTTGGTCTTTGTGTCCCAAATACTGAGCTCAGTCTTGGAGAACTCAAATTCAACCTTGGAGGAAGAATCTTTCTTGATGAACACCTTTTCAAAACCTCTCAAATTCTTGAGTGGTTCACCAGCGCTTTCAGGGAAAGAAATGTAGGCTTGAACGACTTCAGCACCAGGAAGCTTGCCAGAGTTCTTGACCATGACAGAGGCAGTAACAGTGACAGAGTTGTCCTTCTTCTTGGTCTTGACCTTGATTCCGCTATATTTGAAGCTAGTGTAGGATAAGCCGTGACCAAAGGGGAACAAGGGCTCGATACCAGCGTGATCGAACCATTTGTAGCCCATCAATAACTTTTCCGAGTAGACGACATGGTCAGCAGGATCAGGGTGCACATTGTAATCATTATGGTTTTTGGCAATGGTATAAGGAAGACGGCCAGAGGGATTAACCTTACCAAGGACGATATCAGCAAGAGAGTTACCAGATTCTTGACCAGCAAGACCGGGCCAAAGAACAGCCTTGATGTTTTTGTGGTTGATCCATTCGTTCATGAGCACTGGACCTACAGAGTTAATTACAACCACTGTGTTTTCGTTGGCATCAGCAACAACTTTGATCTAAGGTGCAATGTGTTAGTTGTCTATGAGCTTTGGAATGTGCGAGGAGATATGCTTACCAGGTTATCACCGTTGTTCCACAAGGTAAGGTTGTTACGGTCACCCTTGTTGCCATCGACAGTTATGTATTCTTCACCACTGTCAGCGGTGGAAAAGACAAAAGCAATCTCAGCACCCTTGGCAGTATCAGCGGCAGCAGTGAGATCCCAATCGTCAGCGGAAGAATGAATCTTGACATCTTTACCCAAAGCATTGGTGAGGCCAGTAAGAGGATCAATCAAGTAAGGGAAATCGGCGGTACCAGAACTACACATAAACTGTTAGAGACATCACTGACCTCAAGAAAAGTTCTCAAAGGCTTACCCCCATCCTTGAGCGAGATGGCCAATATCACAGCCATGATCATCGCAAATGGTGGCATTGTTAACAGCACTAGGTATCGAATAGATGTTAGTAGGCATGACAAGTGAAATGCGGTATGTACCTACGCTGGGCCTGCTTTGATGCTGCTACCAACAAGAGCAACTGACTTGACCTTGTTACTGAGAGGGAGAATACCCGAATTTTTGAGGAGAACACTGGAAGCAGCGCCCATTTCACGGACTAACTTCTTGTGGTCAGCTTGTACATTGACATACTTGGCGTCTTCACGATTGAATGAGCTAATAGTGGTTTCAGGGAAGTTCTTGTCTTGACCAAGCTTGTACCAGGAAGCAACAATACGCATAGCCATATCAGTGACACGGTCTTCCTTGACCTTGTTATCATTGACGGCATTAGTCAAGTTAGCACCAAAGTAAGAGCCACCGGAGCCAAGAGTAATATCACCAGGCATGGTCATGTCAAGACCACCATTGACAGAAGCGACAGTGGAATGAGTTGCTCCCCAGTCAGACTGAACAAAGCCCTTGAAGCCGAGCTCTCCCTTCAACAAAGTGTTCAAGGTGTGATCGTTTTCACAAGCGTAGGTACCATTCACCAAGTTGTAGGAGCACATGACGGATGCAACACCAGCTTCGACAGAACGAGCAAAGGGCCAGAGATAGATTTCATGTAAAGTGCGCTCATCAGCGTCAGAGGAACCAGTGTTTCTGTTGAGCTCCTGATCGTTCAAAAGGTAGTGCTTGGCAGTAGCAATGACGCCCTCAGATTGAATACCCTTGATGGTCTCGGCAGCGAGGACACCAGTGAGGAATGGGTCTTCACCACCACTCTCTACAAGCATTTGAATTAGTATATGTATGAACGACACTACAGAGAAACGCTATTCGTACCGAATCCACGACCACCTTCAGGGCTTCTCATAAAGTTCATGCCAGGGCCTAATTGGACATGAATACCTTTTCCATAGAATTCGCGGCCCATGTATTCGCCACGAGCAAAAATGGCACTCTTATCAAAGGATGCAGCCGCGTTAATTGAAGATGTTCCGGCAGTGACGTTATCAGCCTTTCTTATACCCATAGGTGAATCTTGCAAACAGAGAGAGGGGAAGTCTGGCTTGGTGATAGCATAAGTATTGCCGACACAGGGCCCGTTTTCTATACGACATTTGAGTTAGTAAATCAACTTGTTTGCGCTGAAAAAGAGAAAAGCTAACCCCAGCCAACACCGGTGCTGATAGCGATCTTTTGCTCCAAGCTCATCTGGCTCACCAAGGCATCAGCCTTCTTGTAAGCATCGTCCCAAGACAAGACATTGATCTTGGCTTGAACCATTGAAGCAGCATTGGCAGCTACTAGCATAGAGATAGCAATAGAGGAAAGAGACGGCAATTGCATTTGAATTGAAGTGAGGATGTTGATAATTTAAAAAGGACATGAATGGGTTATTCTCTTTTTATATGAATCTTGACATTTCATCCTGACAATTCTTTTTCCCATGAATTATCTAGGCACCAACAGAATCAGATCCAAATCCCCTCATATCGGTGCGTCATGGTCCCTCGGTAGTAGTAGCTGATGAGTGAGTATATGAGTGTTGGCAGGATAATAACCTTAAACTTGGTCCTCTTCCCAGGCTACTTGATGAATAGTGCTAATTTTTCGTCCCTTTGAAATTAAAGTTCTGATTCAGTAGGTTTCCCTGAATCTGGTAATCGTGGGGTAAGACTTGAGATTTGGATATTCTGCAAAATGGCCTCTAGATTATGTGAGCCAAGTAGTGCCGTTAACTTGAGCATTAGAGTGCTCGAATGATATACTACACTATTCTCGTGTCGATTCATTTCAGGGATCAAGGAGATAGCATCCACCAAATACGCATATTACGAAATCAAATGGTACCCGTTGGTATTATGCACAATGACCCTTGATGGGAAATCGACTTGAACACTCTGAAAAGTTGGTGTGAGGTCGGGAATCCCTTCAAGTCCGCATTTTCGTTTGGGTTGACCTGATCACCTTGCAATTCAAACTTTGTTCTTGTCTTTATCCATCACAAATGTACAAATATAGCAAATGTCATTTCAACTTTTTTTTGTTTTGGAAACTCAAACATCTGGGTAACATTGATTCATTAAGTTTGAAAATAATGATCAATTGTAAAATACGGTATAAAAGGTATATAGAATCTAGAATATATATATATATATATATATATATTGGAGCAGAGGCTTGCCAAGTCTTGAAAGTATTCTTATATGACAGAGAATATTTCTCATTTTCAAGAATAGCATCTACAAATCAATGATTTGGGAGAGGTCAGGCCACATTGCAACCAAATGTTGGCTATTCAATCCATGTAATCATTCAGCTCGGGTAATGCAACACCCGCAATTTGGGGTTTGTGGTAGTGTCTTGTTGTTCAACATGATTTAAATTTCTTGAATTAATACAACATGATCGGTCAACCCCGTACCTACGGAAATGACGTTTTAGTCTTCATTTTTTTCGAAAAGATGCGATCCAACGATGGCCATACAAGTTCTTTGAAAGCAAACAAATCTCTTGCTCATTTATGCATTCAATTACAGTAATAAAATGATCTACAAGGTCTCTTGGCACGAATCAACGGAGAGATCCTGTGTAATAAAGAAGCTCATGGGTAGCACAAGCTTATTGATAAGATGATGATGATGGAATTAAATGTCAGTTTATCTTTCAAACCATCCTACTCTTTGTTTTTCCCATTTTTCTCATTCCCAGCAACAATGACTCAACTTAGAATAGCAGCGATAT
The DNA here is from genome assembly GCF_035048745.1 of Mucor velutinosus. Lineage (NCBI taxonomy): Eukaryota > Fungi > Mucoromycota > Mucoromycetes > Mucorales > Mucoraceae > Mucor > Mucor velutinosus. The sequence continues at coordinate 614,683 of NW_027041896.1, read as the reverse complement.
CGTACACTGGCGGTAAAGATTGTACACTGGCACTTCACCGTGTGAAAGAGCAAGGCGTCCAGGTTGCAGTACTCGTCACATTCAGTCCTCCATCTACAGATTTGAAATCATTCAAAGCTCATTCCATGGAGATCATCAAGCAACAAGCCAAGGCACTCGGCTTACCTCATACAGTGTGTATCATTGATGGCCCAGACTACCTTGCTAGCTATCAAAAACAGATCAAATCTCTCGCTAAAGACTACAACATTGATGCTTTGGTGACAGGAGACATCTTGCCCGTTTGTAGTAATTTCATGGAACGTGCTGTGGAAGGCACAGGTGTCGATTTAGTGAGACCTTTATGGCAACAAAACCAACCTGGGCTGCTGAGAGAGATGTGGGATCGACAATTTGATGTGATGGTCACTTGCATTAATCAACTCAAGGTGCGTGCTTCTGTCTTGGACAAGGTGAAGGATGTCTATGATGTTGGAAAGCCATTATCGCAAAAAGGATTAGACGCAGTTGCTGCAAACAATGTAAATATCAGTCCAACTGGCGAGTTTGGTGAATTGCACACAATGGTGCTTGATTGCCCTCTCTATAGTAGTAAAATTATCATTGATAGCGAGAAAATGGTAGAAAGCCCTTATGTATATTTGAAAATTAACTCTGTAGAGCTTGTTGCGAAATAGTAATAAACATTTCATTGAATGTATGCTATGGATGCTACACTGGTCTTTAAAAGAATATAATATCTAATGATTAAAAGTGCAGAAAAATCTTTGGTCGATGCCCTGAATGCTAACCGTAGCCATCTCTCATCTCAACAATCACACACAATATATATACAGTGGATTGTTATTTAAAGCAGATCAATGGTGAAACATACGCTGGATATGCTGAATCTAGCATATATACTGTACGAGCGTAACGAGGTTGCATCTGATTCAGCATTTGGTAATATTAGTCTTGGTGGGTTTTACCGTAGCCAAGTAAAGGTGTAAAACCATAGTGTTCAAGCAGCAAATTCGGGTTTTCATTTCCATTGTTAATAAGCTTACCAGCAACATATCGCATCAAAATTTGCAAGAATCAGCTTTACCGAAATCAATATGCCTCCTGTTTGAATTAGAAGTAGCACCGGTTGCAGAACTGCCCTTCCAGAAGACTTCAGCTACCAAAGATGCGATTCATACAGTATAAATAAAAGTCATAAAGCAAAACATAACCAAATTAGACAGTTTTTAAGCCTTCGTATATTGACATGTAGACCTTTCTGAGCCACCGGAATAACGCCAAGCAATTGTATTCTAGTAGTAGTAACTTCCTGACATCTTTGCTCAACTTTTTGGGACGAAAAAAAAACATGGCCAAAAATCGATCAAAAACCATGAGATACCCCTCATGGTTTTCATCGAAAATCAAACGATCGTGTTCTCGCCTTGGAAATGAAGACTTTTACTATGGTATATATCAAATCCAAATGTTTGTCTCAATCCAGAGCAACTTCTGAAACCACTTTTATGAGGCTTTCATATGCAAAATAAGGCTATTTTCGCCAAAAACCTCATTTCAAATTTTATTAAATTGCTCAGTAACTTCAGTCAAAAGACTTAATACAGTTAGCACCATTGGAAGCGCCTTGAAAAGTACTTCAAGAACGTACTAGGAAGCGTAGGGTGATCATCACAGTTTATATAGTCGGATATCATGAAATAGATTAAAGAAGTCGAGAAAAGACGAAATCTGTCCAATCTTGAACAGAAAAAATGAACTGACTTTGAATTGATTTTAGCGGGTAGCCCATACTTTTTTTCGGGGGGGGGGGCAGCTTTGCCTCATTGAGGTGTCTTTTGTGATGACAAAACCTGAAAAAAGCCGCTGTAGATCTGATAGAAGTCCTGTATTTACACATGGTCAACTTTATGTCGCCATCTATTAAGAGCATCAACAGCGGCGAATGATATGGCAATTCTATTATCGGAAAATGGCGATTGTGATGTATAAATGCTGCATAAAATTTGAATTTCTTTCGCATTGTCCCAATAATAAGCTTTATTTGATATCACTTTAAGCGAAAAGGATGCAGAGGGAGATACCTCCTGTCCTCCTCCTGGCTCTGATATAACTTTTCTTTTACTAACTAATATTTGGTTGTTTAAAATCTACTTGATATACCAAAATGTTATAATCTCTGATTTAAAATGTCTTTGGTGAGAGCCCACAGGGCAACGCCAACATCGAGCGTAGCGAGATAGATCGGCTAACAAGCTAAATAATGACATGCCTGACAGTAACGTTGGGGTAGGCAATGGTATAGATGTGATGCCCTGTTTTATGCCAGATACAGATAATGACAAAAAGCGTAAACCGCTTTGAGTAGGTTGTATATAATATGTAATTTCCTCGTTAAAAAAGTTTTAATGCTCAAACTGTTAATGGTATAGCCCAAGGTTTGTAAATGTGATTGTATTGGGGGGTTTCCCCGTTAAAGTGGATTTATTCTTGTTACAAAATAAAAAATTACTGAAATTTAAGCAGGGGCTGTAACATTGGTCCTGAAGAAAATGGCGGGATCTGCTCCACCATAAAGGACATTGCCTCTAGGAAAGTACTCGCAAACATAATATACGCCCTGGATGTTATCGCAGTAAGAAGCGCCACAGCCTATAGTCTTTGTGTTCTTCCAAACAACTTGGGTAAAATGCCCAGTTTTTGTAGAGAATCCAGGATTGGAGTAATTGTAAGCAGATACTTCACTGTACCAAGCGTTGACGGTTTGTGTCCAGTCTTTGGTACGCCAAGCAATATTCTCGCCGTAGCTTGCCTATAAGTTGAAACAATCAATCTATCATATATCATCCCACACATTCATGTATTCAGCTTACTTGGCTATGAGCAATGCTACACTTTGATGCCCAGCCGTAGGCAAAGTCACCCAACTCCTGATTCCATTTAAGGGGAGGTGCATTATGTTTAGCACGGACAACGTTGTGAGCTGTCAAAATGGAGTCAATATCAGCTGAAGTGGGAGGAGCTCTTTTTTGAAGTGCCTGCGAGGTAGCCAAGGGCTTGGAGAGAACTACGCTTGTCATGCTAGCTAAAACGGCGAGTGCAGTTGTGAGTGTTTTGAAGATTTGCATTTGGATTTTTGTTGATTTGATGTAGAACAAAATCGATTTTTACCTACTCTATTTATACAAGTTTTTGTCTCATGTAATTAATGCATTTGGTCATTACAGAATATCAAGTGTTGGCAAACTCATGCTGCTGTCAGCAATTTCCAAGTTCTAGTTTGCTACAATGAGAACGTCGGCTCATCTTGGCATATGACACGATTAATACATACTAATACATACTGGAAGAAAAAGATTTCGATGAAAGTGTGTAGTAGATGTGGAAGTGTGAAATGATTGCTTCGATTCCGATAATACCTAAAAGGGTTCCATGGATTGGGAATACCGTACAATTATTTCAAGCAGATTACGCTGATTGTTTTCGTTAAATCTCGTCATTTACCGTATAACTTTGCGGCTTTGCATATAGAAAACGCGGCAAATTATCGATTTAATAGAACTAAATCAAAATAGAAAGTTCATTAGTCTGAAATCAATGATAATGGATGATATTAAAACTAACCAATAATCTTTCTAAAATCAACAGTGGCAATTCATTCCTGATGGTATGATTCTGGTTATTGGACGGCAATGCAAAGGTCATGAACATGGTGATGCATATCCTCATGTGGTAGTAGGTAGACATCAAAAGCTTGGTATGTCATTCATCCGCGATTGGATGGGCTATCAAGATGTTCACTAGCTTTTCATGCACAAATTATAGTGACAATAGCTATTTCAAATCATAAGGGCCCATTGCAAACGAGTGTTTTAATAAAAGCCTAATGGACAAATTATGATGTAGTCGATTTATGTCTTCAAGACACATCCCTTTTCGAACTGACGTGACTAATTTCACTGTTTCAGCTCTTTGATTTGATTGCATTTTTGCTCAGATCTCATTGTGATGATAATATAGTGTACCTCAATGCGCATACATCACGATGGTACGAAAAAATGCATAATTTTTCTTATTAGTTGCCTATTACTTACCAATGCATGGCTTTGCATAAAATTTGTATCTCATCAATGGCACCAGCCCTTTTAGGTACATATTAATGAATTACGAATAGCTTTCATAAAGAGAACAGTTTTCTCAAGGTAGGGTTCGAAGTATCAGGTACAAGTTTGAAAAAAGTGACAATTCTGCATTTTGCTTTGAAATGAGCATTTAGAGAGGCAAATGGCAGACATAAAACCTATAAATCATGACTTTATAAATCAATTATATCAGGAAGTACCCGTGCTAGGCTACAGTTTATTTTAAATCGCAATCCCTGTCTTATTAGCTTCAAAAACGTCGATTATTACCTTCTTGAGAAGCATTTTGTAAGCCAAAAACTGTTTAGTTTCCGCACAATGTCCTGCTCCAGAGTGGCCAAATCTTAGTTTTTTTTTTTGACTCGATTGATCTATTTTTCAACATTCGACTATAAAAAATTTCATGATCATTCAATGCTTCCTTAAGCTTTTTTGAAGTACTTTTCAAGGCGAATCTGGTAGTGTAAACTATAATATATGCTTTGGACAAGCTTATCGAGCATTTTGCCTAAATATAAAATGAGGTTTTTGGCAGAAATGTCAAGATATTGCATGTGAAGACCTCACAAAAGAAGTTCCAGAGGCTGCTCTGAGTCCATAGGAACATTTTGATTCAATAGATGCTATAGTAAAAGTCTTTATTTTGGAGGTCAAAACCGCGATCGTTTGATTTTCAGTGAAAACCATGAGGGGTACCTCATGCTTTTTGGTCGCTTTTGGTCGATGTTTTTTTGATCCCTAAAAAGTTGAGCAAAGGTGTCAGTAAGTAAGTGTTAGATGAGAGCAATTATTTGGCGCTATTCTGGCAATCTAAAACGGCTTCTGACACGGTACATTGCGGCTCAAATGCATTCAAATTTTGCTGCGTTTTGCAAACACTTGAGGAGTAAAAGGAAGCTGTTGACTCATATATGAGCTATTCCCGTTGATATAGACGTGGAAAACCACGAGCTATCATACAATTTAACACAGTGAGCTTAAACGTGCTTTAGAGCTTCGTAGAAAGGGTTTATTTAAAAGTTATTACGATTATTGTGTGATTAATACTACTGTAAAGTATATTTATTGGTGATTACCTATTGTAAGGTAATTTTGAGCTTGAAGAGGACCAAACGATGTTGTTTGACCATTTGAGTTCATGACGGCAGCATTTTCATGATCACTTGGAGGTAAAAAGACGACTCTTGTTTGTGGAGCCTTGGAAATACTATTTAATGTATCCAGGTATCTGATCTGCATAGCAGAAGGTGTGCTCAGAATATCAGCTGCTTCTCTCATCAATTTGGCAGAGTCCACTTCAGCCTTTGCAGAGATGATCTTGGACTCACCGGTACGCTTAGCTTGTGCAGCGGCACTGAGCGATTCTTGCAACTCTTTGGAGAAATTAAAGTCTTTTATCAAAATAGATTCAATCTGTATGTCAAATGTCAGCTTATTGGCATGAATCATTTGGATATCGTGCATGTTTTTACCTTGACACCCCACTCAGAAGCAACTCTTCCGGTAATTTCCTGAACTTCATGAGCAATAGAGTCTCTGTTCTCCACACATTCTTGTAAAACTTTGCTGCCCAAGATATGACGAAGCGTCGTTTGAGTTCTGTGTATATATGCATGGTAAATGTAAAGCCTTTCGATTAATGCGTTTTGCGTTGAGATTTACCTCTCTACTAATGCCTTTCTCACATCACGTACGCCATACTCTGCTTGATAAGGATCAACAATATGCCAGTAAAGAACACTATCAATCTTGATGGTAATGTTGTCCTTTGTCATGACGAATTGAGAAGGAATGTCGACTACTTGGATTTTGACATCCACTCTTGTAATAGATTCGGTTACTGGATTGATTTTGACAAGACCAGGATCGACACATTTATAAAACTTGCCAAAGCGAGATATAAGACCTACACTGCCTTGCTTCACGGGTTTGTAGGGGTTAGGGCAGCACACACAGCATGGAATCTAATTAAAACGTGTGAGTGTGATAAAGTTGCATAATATATATCAATGCGTATTTACCGATCCGAAACCTCCAATGATAGCACCAAGACCGTTCATCATGTTACCATACCACCCCTACGAATCAATGTTGTTAGAAACTTTGACCAAATACAACCATAGAATGGCTTCTTACATGATCGATTGTGTTGATATTGAGCTTCAAGGCAAATTTAGGCTGTACACCACTAGTAGCGAATTCACCCTTCTTCTGCTGGATGCCATTTGCATTATGAGCAGAAGATGGACCGCTTGTGGAGGGTGATGCGCCTCTACTAGACGCTTGATCTGTTAAGGGGATAACGTCGTCTGCATTGCTTTTATTATTATTATAATTAGAAGTAGCCATTGTAATCAAGATGATTCGAGAGATGAAAACGAGAAAAAAAAAATGAAAAGTTAAATGCTACAAGATATGAATTATATACATGTGTGAAAAATGAACAGAAACGTTGCATTGCAAGACTGCTTAGTATGTCGAAACAATATCTTACTGTAAGGCAATCAGTGTAACAAATGCTAAGCACCAGCTATATTAGTGTATCCCCTGATCACAAAGCTTAGCCTTAGCATACTGCTTAGCACAGATCACACATGAAATTTTGCAGACTCTCTATAACAACTGCATTTTTTGTGTTGCCTTGACGCTTTTTTTTTACTTCACATTCTGTGAGAGATTTTTCAATATTGTCAAGTCCTCTTGCTTGCAACTGCCCTCTTTCTCTTTGTTTCCCTTGAAGTATTTAAATCTTGAATTATTGCTTCTCTCTCTTTCACTTTTTATCTTTTTCTAATTTATAATTCAACAAACCAAATCTAATATGAGTTATTCCAAAGCAGGTAGATTCATCTGGATATTTGGACTGTGTGGAAACCATACTTATTTTCTACATTAGATGATATCACTGTTGGCATTGCAGTGCGTGGTGTCCAGGCCTCTTACGCAAGAGAGTTGGACATCAGTCAAGATATTCCTCATGTAAGCCAGTACAGAGATAACCAACACATTGATGTATTCAACATACTTTTACACTCAACAGGGATTCTATGAGACAATGATGACTTGCATTGGCAATACAATGGGTTTTTTCGGATCAGTAAGATAATCAGCATCACTAATCGACTAAGCATATATTGACAAGCACACTTAGTTTCCTTGCATTGTTTGCTGCCCTAATCCTTATCAAAAAGTCCGTCAAGGTATGTATATCGTATGAGAGCTTACGACTGCTCCATGCAAATATTAAATCAAATCAAATAGGCAACGTTGGATTGGTTACAAAATTTGGCAAATTCTACAAGTGTGTTGATCCAGGTCTTGTCAAGGTGAACCCAGTGACAGAAGATTTGAAAAAGATCGACATTACCATTCAAGTAACGGAGATCCCCAAGCAGGATGTTATCACCAAGGTACCATTGGCATTGCAAGCATGTCTTATGTAATCCACAATGTAATAATGATCGGCGTTGACACATTTTGTTTATAGGACAACGTTAGCGTCAATTTAGAATCAGTCATTTATTGGCATGTAGTCGACCCTTATCAAGCAGTGTACGGTGTCTCGGATGTGAATCATGCATTGATTGAGAGGTAAGTAAAATGTAATTCCATCACCAATCCTTATTAACAAGGATGCCGTTCATTTAGAGCAAGCACTTCGTTGCGAGATGTATGTGGTGGCCACAGTGTCCAAGATCTTATTGAAAACAGAGAGGCCATTTCCGAGGAATTACATGAGATTATCGGTCCTATTGCTAAAAGCTGGGGTCTCAAGGTATGCATCTGGATCTTTAAGGGCAAGAGAGGAATGAGCCTCAACTGATTACATAATACCCATAGATTGAATCTACGCTGGTAAAGGACATTACATTATCACAGCATTTGCAAGAATCACTCTCATCTGCAGCACAAGCCAAGAGATTAGGTGAATCTCGAGTCATTACGTCTAAAGCAGAGGTCGAAGCAGCCAAGCTGATGCGTGATGCAGCTGATATCTTGAACACTCCAGCAGCAATACAGATTCGTTATTTGGAAACACTGCAATCCATGAGCAGAAACGGCTCTGGCCCAAAAACAATATTTGTCCCTCTTCCACCCTCACAAGTTGGCCCTGCAAGCAATTAAACTAGCATGCAACGATGATCATGCTCGCATTTGGCTGTAAATTTTATCCACATTACGTAAAATGAATATAGGCGATTTAACCTCAATAAATAATTCGTTAATAAGAAAGGCTGGCAATTATGCATGAAACATGGATTGGAGATAAAGCCACGGTACATCCATGTAATGAAAGCCCATTTGATATAGGAAATACAATGAATCGTTTTGCATTTACAGGCAAAGAATAGGGAATTTGGGAAACAACAGCAAACGGCAGCAAATGTTGATTCTACCGCTCTTTATAAATGATTGAAATCACCCGTGAAATTCAGTCTGCTTTCTTTCCAAATCCTTTTATTCCAAGGTTGCATGATGACAGAAATCTTGATTACACAAGATGTGGGATTATTGATCCTTGAGTTCCTTCTTTACAGGGCTTTTTTGTTATTTTAGGCTCGATATAAAACGAAACGTGTACGTGCCACAGAGATGCTAGATTAACGGATTTCCAAATCACAGTAGCTTACATAATCTATTTAACCACACTTTTCACTAGGAGATGAGAAGCTCAAGCATTGCAGACGATTGATTGGCAGCAAATAAGTGTCATGTATCACATCAGCTATGGTTTAGGCATAGTACAATGTGGAAATCAGATCAATGCCCAAAGGACCATCCGCGGATGCCCAAAAGTCCAAATGCTTATAGTAAATAATCGATGCAAGATGCGAGGACATGAGGCGCATCCTAGCGTTTTGCGCCTCATTTAATTGCTGCCAAAGGGGTACTCAAAGAAGGAAAAAAGAGTGGAGGCGGAGGGGAAGGGATGACAAAGAGTCTTTTTTGATACACGATTATGAAATTATCATATCCTTACGTAAACTTGAAGAGGGTGAGTTGTTATTTAATCAACAGTAGCCCCAATTTTTTAGAGTTTGAGTCGGACCCGGTTAAATTTGCTTCGGGAATTTGCAGTAAATATTCAGATCTTCCATTTTGAGCTTCGGGATAACAAATGGTAGCTAATTCTAGTATCAATGATACAATGTAGTCGCGTTTGACATTGGAGACGCAATGAGAGAACACCAGAGCTATGAGATATGAAGCCAAGATGCTGTTACTACCAAAGAGGCGCTATAAACTGCTCAAGCACCGTTTCAAAGGGCCTTGTCTTGAAGCCTCATTTGCCTCATGGCGTTTCGCATTTCGGCATAGAAAGATAAGGATATTTTAGATCTTTTTTGATGCTTATAAACACAAACGCTTTCCCGCTCCTATTGCATTTGTGTTTAAGCAGTCCTAATACAGGCACCCGTAGCCGCTTACATCATCTTGAAAGAAGCATTTGGCTATATAATGGTTGCTTCTGGGCGCCATCAGTTTGAGTTTTTCTCTTTTTTTTTCTCTTCTTGTTCTTTACATTTCTCCAAGAAATTAAATTTATACTCTATAATTAAAATGGTTGAAGCTGTGTAAGTAACACGAAGGACAATGGACATCAAGCGAGCAATGCATTAATCACATCCTCATTCTAGTGCTGATATTGGTCTTATTGGTTTGGCCGTCATGGTAACTATCTAGCATCATGCCATCTTTGTAAACTTGACAGCTCACCAAAATTTGCATGAATAGGGTCAAAACCTCATCTTGAACATGAACGATCACGGTTATACTGTCTGTGCCTACAACCGTACTACCTCCAAGGTTGATGATTTCTTGGCCAACGAGGCTAAGGGTACCCAAATTGTTGGCGCTCACTCTGTTGAGGAACTCTGTGCCAAGTTGAAGCGTCCCAGAAAGGTCATGCTCCTTGTCAAGGCCGGTGCTGCCGTTGATGCTTTCATTGAGCAATTGTTGCCTTTCCTCGAAGAAGGTGACATTATCATTGATGGTGGTAACTCTCACTTCCCCGACTCCATTCGTCGCGCTAAGGAATTGGAAGGAAAGGGTATTCTTTTCGTTGGTTCTGGTGTCTCTGGTGGCGAGGAAGGTGCTCGTTATGGTCCTTCTTTGATGCCCGGCGGTAACCCTAAGGCCTGGCCTCACATCAAGAACATCTTCCAAGATATCTCTGCCAAGGCTCCCGATGGTGCTCCCTGTTGTGAGTGGGTCGGTGAATCTGGTGCTGGCCACTATGTCAAGATGGTTCACAACGGTATCGGTAAGTCATTCGTGTTTGCTAAACACGCGTCATATTGACATTTGTAAATTGCGGCCTTCTAACCTCTCAATGATATTAATAGAATACGGAGACATGCAATTGATTTGTGAAGTCTATCAAATCATGAAGGAAGGTCTCGGTATGTCTCACGAAGAGATGGCTCAAACTTTCGAAGAATGGAACAAGGGTGAATTGGATTCTTTCTTGATTGAAATCACTCGTGATATCCTCAAGTTCAAGGACACTGATGGTTCTCCTCTTGTTGAAAAGATCCTCGACACCGCTGGTCAAAAGGGTACTGGTAAGTGGACTGGTATTGACTCTCTTGATCGTGGTATCCCTGTTACCTTGATTGGCGAAGCTGTCTATGCTCGTTGTCTCTCTTCTCTCAAGGGTGAGCGTGTCCGTGCCTCCAAGATCTTGAGCGGTCCCTCTTACAAGTTTGAAGGTGACAAGGCCAAGTTCATTGCTCAACTCGGTCAAGCTCTTTACGCTGCCAAGATTGTCTCCTATGCTCAAGGTTTCATGTTGATGCGTCAAGCTGGTAAGGACTACAACTGGAACTTGAACTTTGCCGGTATTGCCCTCATGTGGCGTGGCGGTTGTATCATCCGTTCCGTTTTCTTGGGTAAGATCAAGGATGCTTACACCAACAACCCTGAACTCGAGAACTTGTTGTTCGATCCCTTCTTCCAAAAGGCTACCTCTGATGCCCAAGGCTCTTGGAGATCTGTCATTGCCCAAGCTGTTCAAATGGGTATCCCTACTCCTGCTCTCTCCACTGCCTTGAACTTCTACGATGGTCTCCGTCACGAAATTCTCCCTGCCAACCTTCTCCAAGCTCAACGTGATTACTTTGGTGCTCACACCTACGAGCTCTTGGATGCTCCTGGCAAGCACGTTCACACCAACTGGACTGGTAAGGGCGGTAACGTCTCTGCCTCTACTTATGATGCTTAAATCGTTTCATTTTATATAATTTTTCATCCCTTTTTTTTTGTATTTCTACATTATCATTCCTCTTTTTTCTTTCTATTTCTTGAGAAGATCATTTTATTTTGCTTGCATCAACAAAATTGTATAATCCCAACAAAAAAGTAAAAAAAAAAAAAAAAAACAAAATGTTTTTTTTTTTTTGTCAATAAACCTCACATTTACAAGCAACTTTGTCTTTATGCGCTTTACAAGAGAGTATCACTACTATGGAGCAATTAAATTTGGTAAATGAGAGCACCGTAACAAAGGCCTTCAACTGGACAATAACGATGCTTATTGACAGTTTTCAGAGCCACATCCTCGGGTTACATTCTATGCGCACATGCGTTTACTTGGAATGTTCAGCGTTGATTGGTGGAGCAATTAAATATAATTAGGGATTTTCTAATCTAGACGTTCAGACACTTTCCTTTCTGTTTATTTTACTTGGAAACATGAAGCTGTTTTCTACTACAAATACATTACTGCTAGGCTGTCTGGTCAGTTTTGTGCATACAAAGTCTGTCGAACTGAATGCTGATAATATAAACACTGCCATCAGTTCAGGTACTTGGTACATGTCGTTTCCATATATGCCACCCAAAACTATCCGAGTCAAGCTAATAACAGTAATCTACTACGTAGGCTTATCGAGCATTTTTCACCTTACTGCATTCACTGCAGAAATTTTGGTAATCACGCCAATGGCTAGGGACTTGCCGAGAGATGCTAATTACTATCATCGCCCATAGCACCTGACTGGAAGAGATTATCAGAGGATTTAGATTACCTTACAGAAGAAAGCAACTTTCATTTTGGAACCATTGATTGCTCCACGCAAGGAGACTTGTGCGAAGCACACGGTATTATGGGTTATCCCACTGTGCAATTATGGGAAAATGGAGACAAAGTGGAGCAATACAAAGGTGCCAACAAATATGACCCTCTAACTGAATATATCAAGCAAAGAATTGCCTCTGCATCCGACGCCAGCTTGGAACAACAGGTGCTTGATGAAGAGGAGGATGAAACTGTGCCTCCCGAGATTGAAGAAGCCGAGGAAGAAGAAGAGCAAGAAGAGGAAGCAGAGGAAGAGGCAGAGGAAGAGCAAGCAGAGGAAGAGGAGACCGGTATGTCTGCAGAGCAAGATGCTGATTCAGGTGTTTTGCCGAACCCTGGAGGCATTTCAGTGAATCTGGACAGTGAGCAAATGAAAGAAATTGCTGCCAGCAACGTGCCTTGGTTTGTCAAGTTTTATGCACCATGGTGTCCTCACTGCAAAAACTTGGCTCCCACATGGACTGAAATGGCATCTCAATTGAGAGGACAAATTAATGTTGGTGAAGTGAACTGCGATGCCTTGCCCAGTACGTTTTACATGCATTTTTCTAGCGTCATAGGTTCCAATACTGATTGACTTGTATGCATAGCTGTCTGCGAGACATATGAAATTAGAGGATTCCCCACTCTTAAAATGTTTGGTCAAGATGGCGAGCCTGTTCAGTACGCCAGTGATCGCTCCTTGGTCAGCCTTATGAAATTTGCAAATACGCATGCAGGGTAAATTGGTCTATTTTACATTTGCTCTTCTATTTGGCGCTAAATTTCTTGTTTTAAATAGACCCTCCGTCAAGGAGCTGGATACAAACGAGCTGGAGCAACACCTCAGCGTCAAGGATGTAGCACTCATCTACTTGCACAGCACCAAAGAAAACGAAATTCCTGAACTCGTCCAAAAGATCGCTGGTCAATTCACTTCGACCATCCCGGTTTACGCAACTCAAGATGAAGGATCCTTCAAGAAATTCAACCTGGCTCCTTCAGATTTACCTGCCATCTTAATCGCCAAGGACAACACATTCCGCATCTTTCCCAGCCACGATTTTGTCAACACCAAGGCCAACCGTGAAGCACTTGCTACTTGGATCGAAAAGGAGCAATTTCCTCTTGTTAGTAAATTGGGCCCTAGCAATCAACAGAGTATTTTGCAGGGCGATGCACCTGTTGTGATCAATATCGTCAATGCCAAAGATACAGTCAGTCAATCCAAGTTTCGCAACATTGCCAATGTGTGGAGCAAATCACTCAAAGCCGATCAGATCAAGGTTATTTTCGCAGAGATGGACCGTGCCATGTGGAAGGATTATGTGCGCGACAAGTTCAACATTCAGCATGACGAAACTGCCAAAATTGTCATTTTTGATGCACCCGTATGTATAGACTGTGTATGCATCCGTATGACAGCACAGCAAACTTACTCTTTTTTTTTTTTTTGGCAACTAGAACTACACCTACTTTACCAAGGATATCAACAATGAGGTGCTTTCCATTGATAAGCCTGAGGGATTGTATGTAGGATTGAAGAATCTCAAGAAATTGCAAGGAGAGTCGACTTTACTTGCGCATCAAAAAGTCGGTGTCTCCATCTCTCGCAGTATTGACTGGATCTTTGCCCACTGGTTCATCAGCTTCTTGGGTTTTGGTCTCGTTGGTAGTTGTGTATATAGATATTTAACCTTCCATAATCCCAAGAGACTCGGCGGAAGTGTGTTGCCTTCGTTTAGACCTGCTGATGCTTATACTCACAAGGATTGAATTAAAATAGTGGAATAATCATATGAGATCGACAACAAGGAAAGTAATCTAGGGGAGTACTACTCTTAAAAGACAATCCTTTTTTTTTTCCAATGTGGTTTATTAGGGGATTAGTGTATAAAATTTATCATGGAGAGAGAACCAAAGGAAAGAAAGAGACGAAAAAAAAAAAGAGATGCATCATAGTGAATCAAGCAACTTACGATCTGATCTTCTTTGTTGTGTTGGCAGCATTGTTGATATTAGCTGTCTCAGAGGACGAAGACGAAGATGAGGACGAAGATGAAGAAGGAGGGGATAATGAGCGTGCACGACGGGTATTTAGTAGTATATGATCACTAGGAGAAGCTGTGCTGTTGATGTCAATGCCGGATTTTGCATCCTGTTGTCTTTGCTGACGGGTCTCGGTCTTCATAGTCTCTTGTTGTCCATTGCTATGGCTACTTGCAGTACTGCTTGTGCTCTCTGTATCGCTCTTTGTTACCACATTGCGAGTTGCCGTGGTGGCTGTCTTTGCAACCGTATCGATTCTACCTAGATTAGTGTCAATGGGAGGTAAGACTGGCTTTGCCGACCGAGGAGATGGTGAAGGAGAAGATGCAGTTTCTGCTTGATGAACCACAACAGGACGAGGCAGTGTTGGCTTCTTTTTCTTGTTGGGATGCTCTTGAGATGAAGTCGATGTTGATGCTGCTGATGAGGAGGA